>NC_137970.1:125793061-126148061 GCF_963924665.1 Micromys minutus | reverse complement strand
CTGATTCACGGGGAATGTGAGCAGCAAGAACAAAGAATTCCTATCTCCTTCCTGCCACTGGTCCGATGACAGCCTCCCCCACTGTGGGAATATTTGTTACCTTAGTAAACCAACACAGATAAGGATAATTTTATCTCTCAAGTGTATATTTAATAGGCTATGCTTCTCCTGTTGTTTTCTGGTTGAAAGTTGTTACCTAGTTCTTTGCTGATACTTTATCCTTTCTGTTTCTTGTTCACAATTGCTTATTCAAGCATTTTTCTATTGACTACTTAAAACTGTCAGTTCATTTGCCTTTCTATAATCCCCATATTGGCATCTGATGAGCTTTTTTTCTTGTGCAAGTTGAAGTCTTTGTGATTTTTCATGTGTTAGATGATTGTGGCTTTGTCCTGTTCACATTGGGTGTTACTTGGATCTTGTTAAGTTTCACGGAGAGTAAAGATCCATATGTTCCAGCAGGCTCTAGGCTTGCTTTAGTTTATGCAGTCTGGTCCACCCCTCCCCTCTGGCCTGAACTTCCACTGTTCAGCTCACCTTCCCATCTAGTGTGCATGTGCCACCTAGTGGTCACCCTGAGGCTTGAGCAAAAAAGGAAAAACTAGCAAGAGGTTCCTGGAAAGACACTTTTTATCACTGATCACAAGACCAGTAAAAATTAGAATTACAATGGCATTTTTCACTCATACTATGATGTCTAGAGTTAAAATGAAAAAAAAAAGCTCAGGCTGACAAGGATGGGGAGACATAGCAACCCTCATACATTCTAACATGGACACAAAATTATGCAGCTACTTCAGAAGACAGTTAACACATACTGGAATTCACTGTGAATGTTCATAGATGCTCATCATCTGATAATTTTCAAGAAAGAAGACATTGCTGCTACATGTGACAACATAGATGATATTTGGCAATGTTATGCTAAGTGAAAAGCAGATAATAAAATGTAGTATAAGGTCATAATAAATGGTCACATATTGCAAGATTCCTTGTGTGTAGCCTGTTCAGGAGAGGTGAGTCCATAAAGAAAGATAGGAGCATACTGTTTGTCAAGGGCTCAGGAAGAAGTCAATGTAAAATGGCTGTCAGTGGGTTTAGAGTTTGTTTGGGGGTAACTAGAGATGTTGCTAACATGTGGCTATGAGACTGGAAGGATGATTCAGTGGTTAAGAGAGCTTGCCACTCTTCCGGAGGAGTGGGTCAAATTCTTAGCACCTATATGCTGGCTCACAGCCACTTGTAAGTTCAGTTCCAAGGGATATAGTGGCTTCTCTTGGCCACCTTGGCCACTTCACTCATGTGGTACATAGATATGTGGTACAGACAGGAAAACACTCAGACACATAACATAAATAAATTTTTAAAAATTGACTATGATAATGTTCTCCTGGCTCTTTGACTATTCTAACAACCATTGCACTATACATTTGCAATTCTTAACATTTAATTTAACATAATTTAACACAGTGAATTAAAATGTAATAAACAAAAACCACTGTAGCCAAATGAAATGAAGAACATCTAGGAGAATGGCAAGTGCAAGAAACCAGGAGTATTGTGTGCTTTATGTGTTCAGAAAACTGTCAGCAGAATGAAAACAAGGAAAGAGAATAGAACAGGGGGTAGATGTGATGACCTTTGTAGGCATGTGCAGGGTGGTAAATTGGGGAGCTTGGAGCTGAGGGACATGGGTTTCTATTTAGTCTGACAGTGATGGCTGTGGCTAATATGTGAAGTGGACTGTGAGGGACCAGTTGGTAGGTTACAGCAGTAGCCAGGCAAGCAAACTGATATCTTGAATAGCAGTGGTAGTGGTTACATTCAGCCAGACCCACTGGATTTGCTGATGTAGTAAGGTATAGGCAAGACTCAACAATCACACTCTAGAAAGATCTGGAGAATGAGTTCACAAAAATTTATTCCTCACCATACCTCTAGACCTTTCCAGAGTATGATTATTAGTCCTGCTCTTTACTGGAGAGTAGAGAGGAGACAGATAGGGTAAGGTAGCCACACACTAGCCTGCTGGAGGCTAGTACTAGAGCCAGTTTTGTAGCACTATGGGTCTTGTATGTTCTGGATCCTGGTCATCCAGAAGGGTCATAAGTAGTTTTGTGGAGCCATTCTTGTGTTTTGGTCTGGGCTGGTTCCAGTTTAAACAGTGTATTGACCCCTCTACCCCAGACTGCCCTGCAGATGTGTTTCTTAGGCAAATGAAGAAATTGAGTCAAGAAAGAGCAAAATGGTCCCAGAAAGTTAAGGACATGAGTTTTGGGGGCTTTGTAGTGGGTCTTGATAACTCAGTCATGGAGGTAGCATTTGGGTCTCTTTGGAACTGAGTCTTGGAACTGTACTGCCCCAAGCCTACTCCTCACTAGGGCCAACTTGATACTTTCCGTTTGGCATCTGCATTTAACATCAGCTTTCAGTGCTTGTTTTTCTTAAAAGGGGATTTTTGTAAGGTGCTGGTAGTGGTGATTGAGTGACTCTGATTTTTCTTCCTCAGAACATTGTGTGCCAGGCCTGGGTGGTAAGGGATAGGCCTTGCTTGGTGCCTTATTTGCACAGGAATTTGTGGTGCAGTTATGGCCTCTAAGACAGTGACCTGCTCCTGGGGATCATCGACTTTCTAGAAGAAGGCAAGCCTTGGACTCTTCACTGGGCAACTCGCTGCATCACCTGGGCAAATGGGCAGGCAGGAGACCTTTCAGCCCTGCATGAGTTGCTCCACAGAAGCCTGTGGCCTTCGTGGTGGTCTAGGCCCTTTCTGGAGAACAGGCAATCCCCAGGCCCCATGCTGTGCCTGTTGGCCTCTGTCATTCTTGGCCAGGAGGGATTGACTGAGGATACCAGATCTTTACATGGAGGTGTCCCTGAGGATTAAGCCACCATCAGATCCCCGAGACCTCTATTCTGCTGCATGCTACCCACCCACTGAATAAACCTTCCCCTCTGGCTATGTGACAAAATCACACTGTAATATGTTTTGACAACAGTTTACATTTTGCATTTGCAGTGGTCTTCCTGCATCATGGCAGCCTGAAATGTGGCAGAAGTCTGAGTCAGTTCAAGAGGCTAGCAGCGGGGGTTAGGGACAGGGAAGAGGAACTGTCTGGCTAACCCCTTGCCACTGGCCACAGCAAAGGCAGCATAGGATCAGGCACTTGTTATAGCTGGCTAGGCCTTGCTGGGTCTAGTGGCAAATGTGTGTGGCTTTTCCTGCCAGGGCCGTGAGTGTCCCCAGAAGCAACTACAGTTCATGGACAAGTTACTGGAGCTGATGCGGAGCCTGGCCACTGGATGCTCCAGCAGTCCTAGGTAAAGGTGTCAGTGGCACAGGCAGGTGCCCTGACAGCTAGTCTTAGTCTTAGCTAATGGGGATGGTAGGGTGGTGAGGGAATGTGTCCCCCTCTGGTGACAGTAGCCATGTGCTGATCCAGGAATTACAGGACTGATAAATTGAGACAGCTCCCTGTAGTCACCATCTTGACAGTTAGGCTAGCTGTATCAGAGGGCCAAAGCAAGTAGAGACTGGGAGGGAATTCTAGGCAGTAGAATTCCCCATCCTTGGCACTGCTGGGTCAGTGCTTCTGATGGTAATAGTATACTCAGGGCCTGTCCTGATTTTGCAGCCTGAAGGAACACCTTGAAGACACCACCGAGAAGAATGAGGCATTGCTTGGGGAGCTCTTCTCCAGCCCCAACCTGTGGGAAATTTTGAAACCTGAGAGTGACCCATGGCCCCTGGACATGCAGTCCTCTCTCAACAAACAATGTGATAACCTGCCAAAGTAGGTGTCTGGGAGGGCTCTAGTTCTAGTATCACCCCATCTTGCTTTTGTCCAGTAAAATGGACTTTACAGTGGCAGCAGTAACAGAGAGCTGACAGTTTCCTATCTTTTCCCCTGCAGGGCTGGCCCCTCTGCCCAGTCAGAGGGAGAGATGGTGGCAGCTCTGGCCAAGCAGCTTCAGGAGAGTGCTACTAAGCTTCAGACACTCCGAGACCAGGTGAAGGGTACCAGCTCTGGGGGTTGTGGGACTTGGGGAACAGGCTCTGCTGAGTTCTAGGGGAAGTGGTGTCCCCTTCAGCTTGGTGTGCTGTGAGGCTTCAGTGAGATGCAACAGGAGTGTTGAGGTAGGTGCTAAGGGTCTGAGCATGAAAGGAAAGAATATACTTCAGAAGGCAGCCATGCACGAGGCCTGAACTGCATGCCTTCACATATCTTCTCCAATTCAGCCCTACTGGCATCTGTTGGCCAGGCTAGATATTTAGTTATGGAGATTGAGGTCTGTGTAAACATTAGGCTTATGGCCGAGGCTTCATTTACACCCTTCTTACGTCCATATCTTTCTTTATGGAGACTTTCTTCCTGTCAATTTGTGCCATGCTATGTCAGCTTGTGCTATGTTATGTGGGCTGGTGACAGCCTAGGCTGACTGGGCAGGGCAGCCTCAAGTAACTGTTACCCTTCATTTTGCAGTGCTCTGCACAGCATAAAGCAGGGACTGACACCAGCACCATAGACCAGAAACTCCGTCTGGTCATCTCTGACTTCTACCAGCTCATCTTGGCCTTCCTGGAAGTCTATGATGACGAGCTAGATAAGTGCTGCCAGCGCCCAGTACCCAGCCTGCATCCAAGTGGCCCCATCATCCAAGCTGTCTATCAGACTCTGGCTTCCTGTGGCCAAGTAAGATACCCGCCCCCCAATTCTGTGCCTCCCAGCACCTCAAGAGCTCATGCCCACCAGGTCTGGGCTCAGGACCTTAGCAACCCTTGATGTCAAGTGTACAGGCTGGGAAAGAGCTTGAGAAGGCTTAGCCTGGGTTCCTCAACCAGTCACATGGTAGAACTCTGGGTATGGGACCTTTGTCAGATAAGGACAAACATTTCTGGTACCTTGAGGATGTGATGAAAACTGGTATGGACATTTTCTCCAGGAGCTCCAACCCCCATTCTTTCTTCTCTTAGCCCTAAGGAAGCTTATATATTGCATACATTGGATTGTACTTGACTCAGTATGATGTCCTGGTCCTAGCATCTGTGCAGTGTTAGTTCACTGTTATATACCCAAGCATGCCAAGCTACCTCTGATATTTTGTCTGACTGAGCACTAGGCCAGCTAGACAAACAAGATGGTAGATAGTTGGGTTTGTGGCTAAGCCATTGAGTGAATGTGGATCACTTGGCTCTTCTGCATTTCAGGTTCTCAGAGGCCAGGCTTAGCAGCTGAACTAATTCTCATCGCTGTAGCTATAATGTGTGTAACTCTGGCTTTGGCTCACAGTGCCATGATGTTGATTTTAGGTTATAACAAGAACACCCAAGCCTTCCCAGTCTCTCATGAGACTCTCCCAGTAGAGGGAAGCTCTTATCACAAAGGCACTTTCTAGTAGGATATCTTTTCCCATCTGCCATTTGCTTTCCTCAGGTGGCACAATGTGCAGTGCTAGTGTGTCACTAAGATCTGAGGGCTGCAAGAGTAACACAGTAGTGTAGAGTCCCAGTGAGTGACGAAAAAAGGAGACTTAGATTTAAAGGGCAACTCTCCAGATGAGAGTTCTGCCTCTTTCTGTTGGCTGGCTATCTTTGGGGGCTTCACTGTAAGCTTGGGTGGAAACTACAGATGCATCTCTATGTCACACTAGCCTTACCAAGGCCTGTGTGCCCTCTTTGCCTCGACAGTTGTTGAGAGCAGTCATGGACATTACAGACACCTCTGCTGAAGCTATGAAAGCAGCAAGGAAGCAGGAAGGAGAGCCGAACTGTTGGAGCAGCAACAACTCTGGGATAAGCCTAGGTAAGTGCCTGGGCTGAGAGGAAGCAGTACTTGCCTCTTTAACCCAGGTCTACTCTGTGGCAGGGCCTGTCCTTTCTGTGCTGGGCCAGCCCTTAGGAGACTGACAACTTAGCTTTTTCTTTTAATGTTTATTTTCTTTCCCTTGGAAATGCTTCCAGCATTCTTGGCAGGAAAGTTGTATAACTCAGAAATGTATAGATGTAAAACTAAAAGAAATGAACCATACTCAGTCCTGAGTGTGAATTTTCATCAGTTTCTTGCTACTCCTTTCCCTATTATCATTTCCTTTCTTTTTATATTATTGCTATTAGATAGGAACAAAATTGTATCAATTTAATTTTCATCCTACCTCCCCCTCACTAAGTTTTCTTTTTGTACTGTTTGCTTTTTAGGTTAGGTCTCTCTCTATAGCCCAGGCTTGCCTTGATTCATTGTTATTTTCTTGCTTCAGCCTTCTGAGTACTGGGATGAAAGGCCTGCAATACCTCCATTAATGGGCATGGTTATGTTTCAGTGAAATTTCATCTATGAAATAGGCAGTTGACCCTGCTTTGTTGATCCTGTTGTATAGTGCTACATCTTACTTAATGTATTAGAATTTCTATTCCTATGATAAAACACCATGACCATAAGCAACTTGGGGAAGAAAGGGTTTATTTTATCTTCCAGTTCCATACCACAGTTCATCTCTAAGAGAGGTCAGAACAGTAACTCAAGGCATGAAGATGGATGCAGGAACAGGCTATGGAGGTGTGATGCTTACTGATTTAGTCACCAAGCTTTCTTAGAGCATCCAGGATTACCAGCCCAGGAGTGGTACCACCCACAGTGATCTGGGCCCTCCCATATCAATTATTAATCAATCTAGTGGGTATGTTTCTCAGTTTAGGTTCCACCTTTTCCACAGGTGACTCTAGTATGTGACAGCATAGTGACTATGCTGTCAATGCTGTAAATATTCTTCATCCCACTCTTTCGGTTTCTCCAGGATGTCTTCCTGGGAGGAGAATTATTCCATCCTGACACACTGCCTGGCACCGCTGTGGTGTATCACAGCTGCATGTCATCAGCTCTAGCCATGACTTGGCTTGGCTGATGATATTTAGGGCATGTGTAACAGCATTTTGCTGCATGTTTTTTCTGTATCTCTGTACTTACAGAGTTGCACATTCTCATACATTTATTGATCATTTAAGCTTTTTTTCTATGAAGTACCTGTTGAAATCTTGCTTGTAAAGGCTTGTTTCCTCATTGAGTTTTAGCTTGTTTCATATATAGTACACACAAGTCCTGGGATATTTAATGTAGCATGCATATCCTCCCCCAAAATGTGTGTTATCTTTTAATGACTTGTGTATAGGGGTCATTGGTTGTATAATTTACATGTAGTCAAATGTAGCCATAATTTCTTTATGGATATAATCTTTTATATTAATTGTAGATAGCATTCCTACTCTGATACATTATCTCCCAAGGCTTTATAGCACTTTCTTCTGTGGTTATGTTAGTAATCTTTAGAGTTGATTTTTGTATAGTATCAGATGGGAGTTCAGTTCATTCTATTCTCTATGGATACACATCTGTTCCAGTAGCACTTAATGTAAATTCACTCTTTTCCCCATTGGTCTGTTAGTCATCAGGTCTCTGTTCTCGTCTGTTTCTCTCTCTCTCTCTTTATGTCTTAGAGAAAAGGAAAAAATGGCAAAATAAACCCATAGAATAAAAGTTGTTTTCCCTCCTCCTTCTCTTCATTGGAACTTATTAAATCTGGGCTTCATATACACCCAAGCCCCCCATTTTAATAACAGTTTTACTGAGCTATAGTACACATAATGTAAAATTTACCCTTTCTAACAGTGAACCATCTGGTTTCTTTTTCTTTTTTTTGAAGGGTTTTCATATACTTGCCAGCCATCATAGCTAAGTCCAGAATTTTTTAATATGCATTTATTTTTATTTTATGTATATGAGTGTTTTGCCTGCATGTATTTCTGTGCACAATATGGATCAAGTTCCCACTGAGGCCATTGGATTCTCTGGAACTGATTTACAGACAGATAGCTGTGAGCTGCCATGTGGGTGAATTAAACCCAGGTGCTCTGGAAGAGCAACAAGTACTCTTAATCTCTGAGCTATCTCTCCAGCCCCTAGAACATTTTATTATTCCCAAAAGAAGTTCTATACCAGAAGCCTGGTGTGGTAGTGCTTGCCTTTAATTCTGGCACTTGGGAGACAGAGGAAGGTGGATCTCTGGGAGTGAGTTTCAGGACAGCCAGTGAGACCCTGTCTCAAAAAGAAAGAAAGAAAAGAAAAGTAAAGAAAGATGAAAAAGAAAAATAAGGTCTGTACCATTAGCAAGCTCTTTTCCATTTTCCCTAAACTCCAGCTCTTGACAAGCACTGGTCTACTTTCTCTATAGCTTTGCCTCTTCTAGACATTTTTCTTATAATGGAATTGAATAGTCTATGACCTTTTGCTTATTTATTTTTTCATGGAGCGCATGGTTTCAAGGTTCACCCATGTGCTACATTCTTTTATATGGCTGATATGACTGTGATGAATAAATATTTTTGTTTTATTTATTTATTGGGAGACATATGGGTTATTCTTTCATTATAGTTAGTATGGATAACACTGTTGTAATTTTTTGTGTGAATATGTTTTTGATTCTCGCTGGTGTAAAGCAGAATTGCTGGGTCATAAACTTTTTCTTAAAAATTTATTTTCTCTCCATTTGCCTTTGGAATTATAGCTATCAACCTGAAGCACTTTGGTGCTAAGTTAATTTAAATAGTACACAAAAGCTGTTCTTTAATAGACCTTCTTTGCCTTTTTACTTTGGTATTTTTAAAACTTAGATTGCGACTTTATGTATTATATACCCATCGACATGAATTTATTTTATTTTATTTTTTAAAGTAAGAACAAAGTATGATTTTATTTTATTTTATTTTATTTTCGAGTCAAACAGTTGATTTTATGTTTTTTTTCTTACAACCAACGTTATTTAAAGAACTCGCAGGCCATATGAAGCTCAAGAATAACAAAGGCCAAAAAGTGAAAGCCTCAGTCCTTCTTAGGAAAAAAATTAAATGTATAGTACCCTCTCAGAGTGGGGTACACCTAGACCTTAAATCATTAATAATCCAAGAGCTAGGAATATAGACTTGTGGCAATTTTTAGTATTCACAGATCAACATGAATTTATAATAACTGCTTCATGCAATTGCACTCAAAATTACAAACAAAAATCTATTTATGCTAGTTGTCATATTTATCTTTTGTTTGTGTTTGTTTTGTTAAAGACAAGGTCTCATTCTGTAGCCTTGGATGGCCTGAAACTCACTATGCTGATGCGGTTGGCTGTAAATGTTGAGCGATCAGCCTGCTTCTGCCTCCCAAATGCTAGAATTACAGATGTGAATCAGCAGACCTGGCTTTCAAGTTCTTTATTGATGTAGGCTAATAATTGCTATCTACTGTTTGTTTATACTTTGTAAGGGAAGGTCCACTGGAGATAAATTTCTTCAGTTTTTGTAGATCTTAAAATACCTTCTTTACTTTTTCCTTCATTAGAAAATTCAATGTAATATTTTTTATTAATTTTTTGAGAATATGATACATGTATTTTATCATATTCAGTCCTCACTCTTCCTCCTAATGTCTTCCAGATTCATCCCTAACCCTTCTCCTAACTTAATGTCCTCTTTTTTTTTTTTTTTTTGTTTAAATCTCACCAAGGCTAATTTGTGCTGTCCTTAAATATGCTTTTGGAGGGAACATGGTTGACTTATTAGGGGGCACATTCTTTTCCTTTTTATTCTTCTTTCATACAATACATTCTGATTATAGGCTTCCCTCTTCCACTCCTTCCATTTCTCCCCACCTCCATCTCTCCCACAGCCACCTCTCCTCCATTTCCCTTCAGAAAAGAGCAGGCTTCCCAGGGACATCACCAAACCTGGCATAACAAGATGTAAAACAACAATAAGAAACTGGGCACAAACCCTCATAGGAAGGGGGCACATTCTTAAAGAAAACTGCCTCTCCTTACCCCAGCACCCATCAGCTGTCAAGAGGTCCTGGGGTGTGGGCTTGTGAGCTTTGCCAGCTTCATACTAGAATGTTGGTAAGCTTGATCTTGTGTAAGCAATCACGGCTACTGTGAGTCATGTCTAGAAGACACTGTTTTGCTTGAGTTCTCTCTAACCTCTGGCTTTTACAGTCTTTCCACCTCTTCCTTCTTGATGTTTCCTGAGCCTAGGGGGTTGGAGGTATTATATACGTTTCTCACTTGTGATTTAGCAGTCCACACTTTACCTAGTTGTATTTTTATTTTAACCACAACCCACTGAACAAAAATCTTTTTATGGACATTTGTTATTCTCCTTCATTTTGCTCTTTGCTCTTGGACTGCAATTCTTCCATACTTTGAATATATTATCCCACTGTCATTTGACATTCATAGCTTCTGGTGTGAAACAAATTTATGTTCTTATTGAAGGCTCTTATATGTAATAGATCTCACTTCCTTCTTTTCCTTCAGTTCGGTTGTGTGTCTTTCTGTGAACTCCTACAAGTTTAACAGCTGTAAGTTTGCCCATTTCAGATGTCTCTGGACTTTACAGATTCCCATTGTTCATCAGCTGCTAAGCAGTTGGCAGCTCTTCTTTCTCTTCTACTTCTTGTTGGCTCTGTCTGTCTGTCTGTCTGTCTGCCTTCCTTCTTTCCTTCCTTTCTTTCTTTCTTTTCTTCTTTCTTTCTGTCTCTCTTTTTTAATTTTTAATTTGAGACAGGGTCTCACTAACTTGCTCAGGCTGGCCTTGAACTTGTTACACTCCTCCCTCATCTTCTCCAAATTCTTGGACACTAGATATGCCCGTGAGAAAAAGACTAGTATCCAAATCCACTAGCCTTTATTCCCCAGTCTTTCCTTCCAGGTTTTTGAATTAGTGTATTATTTTCTTGACTGTTTCAGTGAACAGCAGGTAAAGTACTAGACTATAATTGTTTTCACAGATTTTTATCCCCAAGTAGTGATTTTAGATCACAGCCTTTATGCTGCCTCCTTTGAAGAGTCCCCCTCCTATGTATTTGCATTGAACATATTCCCAAATTTCTCCCCCTCTCCCTGTCTGTCTGTCTGTCTGCCTTCCTTCTTTCCTTCCTTTCTTTATTTTCTTCTTTCTTTCTGTCTCTCTTTTTTAATTTTTAATTTGAGACAGGGTCTCACTAACTTGCTCAGGCTGGCCTTGAACTTGTTACACTCCTCCCTCATCTTCTCTAGTAGCTGAGACTACATACCTGGGACCATAGGCCTGTACAAACAGGCCTTGATTGGTATTCTTTCTGGCTGATGGCTTTCCTTCTGTGTTCTGCTCTGGCATACACCTGCCACATGTATACTAGACACTTTGGAATCCCTTTTTGGTTATTGAGCTGCAAGAGGATCCTTCATCTTAAAATTTATTATAGTATTTACCCTAATCACCACTGTCACTGTGGCTCTCGTTGCAGTCCATATAATTATAATAATAAATTCATACTCTATCATTTCTACAGTAATGATCATTAATAGCCTTAAAAGTGTGCCCGCTCACTGGTGACTAGGGCATATTAGCACTGGTAGTAAGCTTGGTAGTATGAGTTGGGCACCCCATCCTGTCCTTTGGTTCTCAATGGCCTCAGTTTTGTGAAGGTGGTGAGTACAGCAGGGCTGGGCTCCTGACTCAGCTCTTGTCAGTGTGGATTTCTGATTTGCTTTGAGACAAATTCTTGGACACTAGATATGCCTGTGAGAAAAAGACTAGTATCCAAATCAACTCCAAAGCTACTTGAGCCTTTCAATACCCATTGTTTACCTGACCCATTATGGGCTTTAGCCTCTATGAGAAACAGCCTTCCTCTTATCTGGGGGAAATCTGTTTCTATATAATTTTCTGTCTTACTGATCCAGATGCTGTAGCTGAGCCCTGTTGGTGATATGTCCCAGAATATCAAGTAAGAGGCTCATGTAAAGGTTGTATGTCTTCTGGGTATGAAGGGTGCAGAGAACAAGTATGGTGAAGAAAGAAGACCTGGAAACACAGGAAATTGTTTTTGGAAAGCTTCCAAGCAACATGTCAGACAAATGTTCTTGGGTAACTGTGAAAGCCCAGCTGAGATGAAAGACCAGCAGACAGTGATGTGAGGTAGTGAGCCTCTAGGAATGGAGTGAGATGGGAGAGTAAGCACAAGCTATAGGACATAGAAGCTGGATCCACAGAAACAGAAATGAAGCAGGGGGCTCCTTATTTCAAGTCCAGAGAGGTGGAATCCAAAATAATTTATCTAAAACACACCCTGCTATAGCAGAACCAGGGTACGAGACCAAAACTTCAAGATAGAAAGCTAGTATGTGGCCTCAGAAACAGCCCTGGGGACTGAAAACTGCTGAAGTCCACATGTGAGGGCAAAGCAGGCCTTCCTCCAGGTGAGAAAGTGTGAGCCATTGGGCTGATAGCTCAGGATAGGGTGAGGTCCAGGGTCTAGATTCTAGCAACACTCAGGGATTTATAAAGGCAAATGCCACAAAAGAAAGGAAGAGCAGAAGCCTGCAAACTGTCATCTTCAGAGGGATATAGTTTGCCACAGGGTAACTCTTTAACTAAGACACCACTAGGAACATTAACAGCAAAGGGGGAAGATTTTTAGGGTGCAGTTCAGGATGGGCATACCTCATGAATCTCAAGCTCCAGAGCCATCCTTGTGATGGGAAAATGATGACAAATTGGGACTATCACTGTACCTAATGTCAATGTTGCTAACTTTGACATGCAAAAGGCAAAATATAGCTAACAATGGGACTGTGGAAGAGAGGGGGCAGGCAGCATGGGTTATAAGCTTTCTTTTCCTCCTCATGGGAAGACAGAAAAGATAGACAAACTTGTAGGAAAAGTAATGGATCTGTATTTGTGTTGGGAATACCAAACATGGCATGCCTGTGATCCTATTATTCTGGAGGCTGAGGCAGGAAGTCAAGTTCTAGGCCAAACTGGTGTAGTAATGTGGAATTAGAAAAGTGTAGTGGGGTGAGATAGATCACTGGGTAAAGGCATCTGCTGCCAAGCCTTACAACCCATGTTTGATCCCCAGATTCTACAAGGTTGAAGGAGAGAATCAGTTCTTGAAAGTTGTTCTTTGGGGATGGAGAAGTGGCTCAACATTGTACAGCATGTTTTAAAGATGAAACCATTGGGCTGGAGAGATGGTTCAGTGGTTAAGAGCACTGTCTGCTTTTCCAGAGATCCTGAGTTTAATTCCCAGCAACCACATGGTGTCTCACACAGCCATCTGTAATGGGGTTTGATGCCCTCTTCTGGCTGTAGCATACATGCAGATAGACCACTCATATACATAAAATAAATAAAAATTTAAAAAGTAGTTATTTTGAAAGAAAAAAAATGCAAGTTCTTCAACTTTCATACATGTGCTAAGGGTGTGTGTGCGCACACACACACACATATGCATACATGAAAGAATATATGAGGCTAGAAAGGGTTAGGGCTAGGGTTTACCCCTCGAAGAAGGTCATAACCCAAGTTTGAAACCACTGCTTTGGAGGAAATATTCTGTAAAAGCATCCACCCCCAGGGTCCTGGCCAGACAATTACTTAATACTCAGTAATTAAATTTCTACCAAGTTTAAGTTCTTCTTTTATTTGTTTTTAACATGTATTTCTGTTTTAAGGATTTATTTGAGCAGTTTAAGAGCTGTTCTTACGGAACATCTGGGTTTGATTCTCAGCATCCTTTGCTAGTCCCCTCAGGCACCAAGCATGCACATAGTGTACATGGATATATGCAGTCAAAATATTTATACGCATAAAATAAAAATACTGGTATCAGATAAAGACAACTCACCATGGAAACAACTCCTGGGCTTTGAGGTGGCAGGAACCCAGCCTGGCCTGAACGTTGACATGCGTTATGATCAGTGTGACCCAGCCAGGGACTTCAAGCTGCTGGACTATTACCACCAGTCAAGAGACCTCATTAGCAGCTCCTTGATCAGTGTTTCTGGTCATGGAAAAGTTGGACCCCCCACCTGCAGCCTCCAAATCCCTTGAGGTTCAGCTCTATTTCTTTCTCTTTACAGCTGCCAGGATTGATGAAGTAACACAGAAGTACAAGATCCTCACTGACAAATTTCACAGAGGCACAAGATAACGTGGGGGTATAAAGCCCCCCTGGAGCTGTCAGGAGAGGCAGTTCCAGTCCTATTCATAACCTGTATGAATTTTCACTTGCCTGATGTTTGCAGTTTGAAGGGAAGGAGGAAGAAGGAGGTAGAGAAGGAAGGCAAAGATGGGTGGGACAGGGAAGCTAGAAATAAAAGAAACTCATGCTCTGAGACATTGCCTTCAGACTACTGTTTGTTTCTACATATCATACTGTTCTTTGGCCTGGAATGCTCAACCTCCCTTCCTATCTTCATCCTTACTATTCTAGGTTAGCCTTGTGGCAAGCCTTCTAAGACCACAGCGAGCCTTGGCCTTTCCTCTCTCTGCTGCTTCTATTTCTTCCAGATACTGCCTAGCTAGTTTGACCTATCCTGTCCCAGAGGTCTCCCCTGCCTCTGACATGACCCCTCTTCCTGCTCATGTGCCCTTCATCATCTTTCTTGTTTCAGGGTTCTGGCATGTCCTTGGGAGCCAGCCTATTTCTTCCTTTGTTTCTAGGGTACTGGTATCCACTGGGGAATTCTCACCATGACCTGACTGGTTATCCAGGAAACTGTTCTCTGGGATTCCCACAGTGACACAGTATCTTTTTGAGTAGTGTGCCTGTCATAGCCACCTCCTTCCCTTCAAGCACCAGAACAGGCACAACTTGGTGAGGCCCATTATCACGGCTGTGGCTGCCTGCCCCACCCTGCTCCTGTAACTTCACCTTTGCTCCTCTAGGCTCCATGAGTACTTTTGGACAGCTGGGTGCTAGCCCCTTCTTAGAAAAAGCTGGGAAAGATTGATGGGCAAGCAGGTCCTTGTTTTCTACTGTTCAGCTGAAGCAACTGCTCTATGGGAAGGCCCAGTAGTGTCTTCAGTGGCAGATACAGCATCAACCACATCCTTAGAAGGTCTGCAGTGTTGGGTCTCTGGAATGAGATCTTCAGGAGAGGCCATGGATAACCTAGCCTTCTGGCCACTCTCACATCTTGATGATGCCTCTCAGATAAAGCAGAAAAGACCTTAAAGCAGTGGTTCTTAACCCGTGGGTCACTACCCCTGAGGGAGTTACATATCCTGCATATCAGATATTTACATTACAATTAATAACAGCAAGATTGCACTTATGAAGTAGCAACAAAAATAATTTTATGGTTGGATGTCACTACAACATGAAAAACTTAAAGCGTTGCAGCACTGGAAAGGTTGAGACCCACTGTCGTAGAGTCCTAGTTCCCCAGTCACCTCTTTCCATTTCTGGAATTGAAAGAATTGGATCAGCTATACCATAGAGCTGTGTGGGTCAGGCCTCACTGCTTCATGGCCTCCCTTTGCCTGCCTTTTTCCTCCCTGCCTTCTCCACAACTCTACTAAATAAATGCTCGGAACACATTGGGTGTTAGACCCAGGAGTGTCAAACCCTTGGATGTCAAATCCCTAGAGTAGAGATCTCCATGCCCACTTGCAGCTGGAAGATGGGACCAGAAGGTGGTGAGCTGCAGCCAGGCAGTGTTCACACTGGAAATGTTCTTAAGGACACTCCCTGTTCACTGAAGCAAGACCAAGGCTTTTTCCTCAGCATGTCTTCCCATTCAAAGGTTAAACAAAGCACAGATAGGTGCTTCTGTCACTCCTGAGGTTGTAGCAACCTCATGAAGGGCATCCAAGTCCCCACTGATGGAGGAAGCCAAGGCCTAGAGAAGCAGACCTGTTGTCTTTGTGAAATGTGCCCTGGCAAAGGGCTAAACAGTACACCTGGTTTGTCTAGGTCTGGCAACCACAACCTAGTTTGTCTCTCTGAGGAGACTTGGGGGTAGGGCTTAGCATAAGCCACAGTCTTCCATCACACTCTGACTTCCTCCTGCCTATGAGGACACATTTGTCTAGCCCATGACAGTGCCCATCACTCATTGGAAGCCTGTGTGCAGTCAGAGCCTACTTCTCAGCCTGTAAATATGAGGCGTGTGTCCTGGTGGCTGCAAGCTCGCGAGGGGGTGGCAAGCAAGCCGGCTGCACAGGTCCTGCAGCCTCCAGCCTCCTGGTTGCCCAACTGGCGGCTGGGGGCGGGCTGTGTCCTCTGATTAAAGGCTGCCTGGAGCAGCCTGTGCAGAGACAGGTGCCCAGCATCCCAGGAAGCCAGCTGAAGCCCGCCCCAGGTAAGCCAGTGCGGGGGTATAGGTGGGTGAAGCCACAAGGCAGGTAGAAGCCAGCTTGAGGTAGCACTTGGTTGGAAGAGAAAGGGTTGGGGAGACCAGGGTCCCTGTGCCAGATTCCTCTGGTGCCTGACACCCAAAGGTAGAAAGCAGGGCATAATGCCTGGGGCTTCCAGCCAAGGTATTTCCACCAAGGGACTGGGTCAAGGCACCAGTCCTTGATGGGGTCAATGGCTAGATCTGGGCCTGGCAGCAAAAGAAAGAGTACCCTGGGTTAAAGTCTAGGTACTTTGTTTTGTGCCTGTTTGTTCAGGTGATAGAACTAAGGCTAAGTTGTAGAGAGACACAGGAAAGGGAGGAGGAAGGATGGACAGCAGTAACATCCTGGTCACTTGACCCTGACCCCATGGAGTCCCCTTCAAAGTGTCCCTAGATGTGAATATGCATCAGAAACTACTCTAGCACCAAAGACCTCATGAGGTGGGGTGGAGCAGCAGGAAGTGAGTGCTTTGTGGTAGAGTTTTGGCCTGAGGTGGCTCTAGGCAGCAGGGCTTTGCTCCCATGTCTTTAGCCCTCTGGCTTATGCCACTTGTTCTGGCAGCTTTAGGCCTCACTGTTCCTGTGAGAACAACAGCATGTCTGAGCCACTGCGGGCTGAGACCTTTGTATTCTTGGACCTGGAAGCCACTGGGCTCCCAAACATGGATCCTGAGATTGCAGAAATATCCCTTTTTGCTGTTCATCGCTCTTCCCTGGAGAACCCAGAACGGGATGATTCTGGGTCCTTGGTGCTGCCCCGTGTTCTGGACAAGCTCACACTGTGCATGTGCCCGGAGCGCCCCTTTACTGCCAAGGCCAGCGAGATTACTGGTTTGAGCAGCGAACGCCTGATGCACTGCAGGAAGGCTGGTTTCAATGGTGCAGTGGTGAGGACACTGCAAGGCTTCCTGAGCCGCCAGGAGGGCCCTATCTGCCTTGTGGCCCACAATGGCTTCGATTATGACTTCCCACTGCTGTGCACAGAGCTACAACGTCTGGGTGCCCATCTGCCCCAGGACACTGTCTGCCTGGACACACTGCCTGCACTGCGAGGCCTGGACCATGCTCACAGCCATGGCACCAGGGCTCAAGGCCGCAAAAGCTACAGCCTGGCCAGTCTCTTCCACCGCTACTTCCAGGCTGAACCCAGTGCTGCCCATTCAGCAGAAGGTGATGTGCACACACTGCTTCTGATCTTCCTGCACCGTGCTCCCGAGCTGCTCGCCTGGGCGGATGAGCAGGCCCGCAGCTGGGCTCATATTGAGCCTATGTATGTGCCACCTGATGGTCCAAGCCTTGAGGCCTGAATGCCAGCACCATCCATTCATCCAGGCTCTGAGCTACATCTTTGCTCTCCGTAGCATCTTCATGTCCTTCCTCAGCCCTGGTCTACCTGGCCATTGGATCCTAAAGCCCTCTCTGTGTTCCACCTCCAGTTGGGTACCCTCTGGTCAGGCTGTGAGTTCCTACAAGTTGCTCTTTCAGGGCTTCCATCTTCCATTCCATTTCTCAATAAATATCACCAACTATTTACCAGCTGACTTACTGGCCAGATTTCTCTCTGCCCATACCCAAAATTATCCCACCAAGGCATAGATGGGCCTCATGCTGGCCTGACCCTGTGGTGAGCTCTGTGAGTATGGAGAGAGGAAGATTCTCAAAAGGGGCTTGTGATAGGAGTGCTGGACCCTTAGCCCTGGCTATCTCTGGTATGTCTCATGGTCCCCTTGAATGTTGCTCCTCTTTGCTAGGCCCTTGGGATAAGCAGTATCTTATCCTCCAGGGAGGGAACTGAGAGCAGTAACTGAGCCTGCAGAGAGCCAGCTCATGCCTTCCTTGTTCAATGCTCAGTTCCAACCTTCACCCTCATCCTCCCCTATCCTGCTCAGCAAAGTAGCACTAGTGAATTGATAATTAGGCACCAGGAAAAGACAGGCATCTCTAATCATTTGTGGACATGGCACACGAATGCCAAAGGAAGAGCCATCCAGGCAGACCAGGGTGCCAAGCTGGCCTGAGGCACAGATGAGAATGACACATGCCAGCTCTCCAATACTTCACAGAATGATTTATTTAGACAACTTGGCACCAGCTTCAGCTGGACTTCGAGTTTCTGGTGACCTGCCTGTGGAGCCCCACCCTGAGGCATTCCTGTCTTGTAGGAAGTCAGACCAGGTGAGAGCTGTGTCACCAAATGCTGGGGCAGGTAAGAAGGGGTGGGGTGGCCACACCCCAGAGTGACTCGCATGAGCAAAGCCTCCAGCCTTGCCAGCCTGGCCCGTTTGGGGACCCCTAAGTAGGTCAAAATGGCTACAGAGGCTTCAGTGTGTGTGGTGGCAGGGTAAGAAGGCAAGCGCGCTGGTGATGGCTGTGTCAGAATAATCACATGGCCTGGCTGACAATGAGGGCAGTGGAGGTTACAAAGGGTTGTGTCAAGAAGAAAGGCAAAATCCTACTTGTGTGTTCATTGTATCTCTCAGGCCTGATCCCTTTACCTTTGGCCAGACTCATGTGGGCAGCCTATATAAAAAAGTAGTGCCCTTAGAATACTGTATCTGCTACTACATAATGACAGGTTAGAAAAGCTCAACTCCAGGATCAGCTGGCTGCTCTCTCTCTACCTTATGACACTTCCACAGTGGTCTCATTTTGTGATTTTTTTCTCTCCCTGAGGTTGAGGTTTCTGCCTCAGCCATCCAAGTACCCTCTGCCTAATGGTCTTGGGTGTTGGGCCGAAGTCTTCCCAGCCCACTCAGACTGATCAGGTAAAGCATTAAATGTCTTTCCATGTGGCACAGACAAGCTGAGACCTGCCTCCAAAGTAGTGATGTGCTGATGAATTCATGCCAACTGCCTTTCCAGGAAAGTAAATGTGTGTGTGTTTGTGTGTGTGTGTTTCCCACCCATGATGAGCACTGGTCAGCTCACAATTTCCTTTCTCTTGATGAGTAAGTTGAAAGTAAATAAGCAGAGATATATCTTAAAACTTCACATGTTCACATTACCAACAATGATGTTACCACAAAGGTGGCACTCTGATTTAATCTGAAGTATTAACATGTTCCCCATTATTGTCTCATGTCAGGGCAGTCAATAAAGCAGGAATAAACTGAGTACTGCTGTGTCCTGGCCCGTTGACCTCTGTGGGATAGCTCTGTCACTGTGCCAAATAGGAGGAGGACAAAGTATGCACAAAGTTATACAGGAATAGATTTGCGGCATTACACTACAGCATTGATTTCTACTGCAGTCTTGCTAGATGTGCATCAATGCATAGTAACAGTAAAATGTGGTTAGTTAAGATATGATAGATCTGGATAGCTACTTTCTTTTTAAATATAACTTGATTAACTTTTTATTTATATTATTTATTTATTCTTGGGTTTTGGTTTTAACTTCAGTGGGGGCAAATACTCAGAACATAGCACACAAAATGACATATAGGCCCCTGTATATGTACCCCCCTCTCACACATACACGCACACATCCACATTCCCTCACATTCTTCCTTGTATTTTTCTCCTGCATACTCATACGTTTGCAAAAATAGCATTTAACTAGGTGCTGTTTCTTAAAAGTCATAAATGGCTTCTTTGAATCATTTTAGTCAGTTTCCTCAATGGTTTTAAATTTATTAACATAAATCTTTTTATTTTTAGCATCTATGCTAATGTCTCTTTTCTTATTCCTACACATCTTAACGAGGATTGTGAGAGATGATCTGTTTCAGTGGCTCTTTCACTTGAGTTTGTGTATAGGTGTGTGTGTGTGTGTGTGTGTGTGTGTGTGTGTGTGTGTATGTATGTACACATGTGCATGCAGATACCAGAGGTCACTTTCCACCTTATTTGAGTCAGGGTCTCTCACTAAAACTTGAGTTCATCAATTGGTTAGGCAGGCTGTCGAGAAAAGCCTGGGAGTTCTTGTCTTTTTCCGGTAGTCAGTGCTAGGGTTACAAATGTATGTTGACTTATTCAGTTTTTATATGGGTGTTGGGGATACTAGCTTAGGTCCTTACATTTGTGAGACAGGTGCTTGTAGCACTGAGCCAGCTCCATATTCCTCATTGGCCCTTTTGGTTGAGAGAGGGAGGTTGGGAGAGGGAGCACCTTCATAGAGGCAATGGGACCGGGAGGAGGGATGCGATTGGGGTAAAGGGGATAACATTAAATGTAAATACAGAGAATATCCAATAAAAAAAAGGAAAAAAAGAAAAATATTTTCCCATAAAGACATTTAAAAAAAAAGAACAAATTTAGAGCTTTGACTTACTTTCACTTAATTTTTTTTTTTTTTTTTTTGCTTCACTAAATTCAGTTTTTTTATCTTGATCATTTCCATCTCTGGTTTAACTTCAGATTATTTTTTAATTTTCTGAGATGGAGACTAACATGAACCATCTTCCATATTGAATAACTGAGGTTCTCAAAAATAATGTTTTCCCTCAAGGATCAGACCACACCCCAAAGATTTGCTATTAGACACCTCATTAGGTTGGTATTAGAAATGGCTCATGGTTTTACTTTTCATTTTCTTCACAATGTGATGCTTGTATAGATTGTCCTAACTTCTCATTAGTGAAGAGTTTCTTTAAAATCTTTCCTTCTCTCTCTCTCTCTCTCTCTCTCTCTCTCTCTCTCTCTCACACACACACACACACACACACACACACACATGCTCTCTCTCTCTCTCTCTCTCTGTGTGTGTGTGTGTGTTTGTGTGTGTGATATGCACATGCTATATTGCTCCAGTTGAAGTCAGAGGACAATTTTCAGGAAGTCATTCTTTCCTTCCACTGTAGGTTTCAGAGATAAAACTTAACTAGTCAGGCTTATGTAGCAAGTGCTTTTATTTCGTCAACCATCTCACCCACCAAGATCACCTTTAAATGGGATTTAGAGTTTCCTAGGGCTGCTATAGCAAATTATGCCTCAGTGCTAGAAGTCCAAGATCAAGTTCTTATCAGAGTAAGTCCCTTGTGAGTTTTTCAAGGAAGCCTGCTCCACTCTTGTCTGCAACTCCTAGTAGTTTCTGCAACCTTGGCCATTTTGTGGCTTGCCTGTACATGTAGGACTCTCATCTTCATATGTCATCCTCCCTATGTGCTTATGCCTGAGAAGACCCCTTTCAGCCACACAGGCTTGGAGCCTACCCTCATGACCTTCTCTTAAGCTTGACTTGAGGTATAGATTTCATCTCCAAACTTGCAATCCTCCTGTCTTAGCCTTCCTACTGTAGAGATTACAGGTGTGTTATATTCCTGTTCATCAATAACTTTGAAAAGTGTTCAAGCTCCTGGAAAATGTGTCTTAAGAAATGTTGACATTTATCCATAGTTCTAAAATATAGCTTAACAATTGTACTGCTGTGCAATTCTGTTCTTGCTTATTTATTACATCTGTCCAGTTACATGACAGTGCTACTCCATCGTAGTTATGTTTTATTGAAGTATTCCTTCATGCCAAATAGCTATTCCAGTATAAATTTAATCACTATATGCTTCTGCTTATGACTTTATGGCTTTATTAGTCAGAATTCTCACAGTATCTCAGAATCTATCATCTCTTCATTTATGGAAGACTTCAAAGCATTGGCTCACATAATATAGAGACTGAGTGGCCATTGAGCCAGCTAGCAACTGAGGTTGAAGCTATGGTTAAGTTTAAGGGCTATCAGGAGCAAGATCCTTTCTTCTGGGTAATTCCAGTCTTTATAAATAAAGCCTTCAGTTGATTGCACAAGATCTATCTACACTAGGGCAAAAGATGGCTTTATTCATAGTCCACTAATTTAAATACCAATCTCATCTAAAAATCACAGCCTCATCTAAACTGTTGTTTTACCAAAACCTGAGTTCTATAGCCTGGCCAAGTTGGTATATAAAATTATCCTGACTTTAGCTTAGTGCCTACCATCCACAAAGCTAGAGTAGATCTCATGGAGCACAGAGATGGCTGCTCAGATAAATGAGACATTTGCCTTTTTCCCTGAGTGTCTTGTAGCTTTGCTTTCAGTGCATGCTCCTCAGGTTTCCAGTTTGCTTCCCTGTGCAGTGAGTAGCCTTGGCTAGCACTAGGCTGTCATTTCCCCCCAGCTTCTACAGACAGAGTTCTACTTGTGTTCACAGAGACCAGAGAGATGTTCTCATAGCAACCTCCTGGGTCAGCAGGGCTTCGTGAGATGTATCCAATTTTGTTAGGCTCCCCGAAGCACCTTGAAATTAAGAGTGAAAGTTCAGAAACTAAATATTATACAGGGCTTTCATTTTAATCTTACAGTGTAGACTGTTTGATGTTAAAGGGAAACCATCTTTTCCCAATTTCTCTTAAAAGTGATTATTAAAACTCAACTCAAACAAACAAAACAAAACCTAAGACTATCAACAAAAAAGTCTAAGTCATTAAAAAAAATCCTATAAGCTGGGGCTGGAGAGATGAGTCCGTGGTTAAGAGCACTGGCTGCTCTTCCAGAGGTCCTAAGTTCAATTCCCAGCAACCACAACCTTCTGTAATGGGATCTGATGCCCTCTTCTGGTGTGTCTGAAGACAGCAACAGTGTACTCACATACATAAAATAAATCTTTTAAACAATTCTATAGGCAAACATAAGATAATGTCTTAGTGACTTTTTTTTGGCAAGAGTTCTTCATTGCAACAACAAAAAAATACACACTAAAAATTTTAAATATATAGTGTGAAAGAAAACATTTGTTAAAAATGTGTTTGATGGTGGACTGAAGTCTAGAACTCTAATTCCCAGTAAGAAGACAAACAATTCGACTGAAATAGGCAAGAGATCACCACACATAAATGTGAATGACCAAGTATGTGCAAAAATGGTCTTGAAGGAAATGCAAATCTGTGGATTGCCCTGGTGCTGCTTGTATTTTGATGCTAATTCCTCTTCAGAGGGGCTACCTAGGAGGAGCAGTGAATCACATATCCAGGTGACTTCATTGGAACCTTCTCCCCATTTTAACTTGTAAAATAAAGGATAGACCCATGGGAGGTGGAAGGAAAATGGAGCTGGAACACATGGCCTGGAGAAGCCGCAAGTTATAAGGGATCTCCTAGCTGGGGAATAGAGTAGTGTAGTGGTAGATCTGCGCGCAGCTTGTGTTCATATTCACTGAGTTATGTTTTCATTGGATGGGCTTATTCGGGTTGAAGAGGTTACCATAACACAAATCAAAAGCACAAAGGACACCTTTCAACACACTAGGATGGCTACACTGAGACAGACAACTAACTGTTATTGAGGGTGGAGGAAACTGGAACTCTCAGACAACAGCTATTGGATAAGTTAGGCAGTTCTTTCCCAAGTTAAACAAAGTGTCACCATAAGAACCAGCTATTGTACTCCTAGCTATGTACTCAAGGGAAATAAAAACACCTTAATGCTGGAATGTGCATACAAATACTCATAGCAGCTTTATTTGACTCAAACTGGAAAGAATGTAAATACTAATTAATAGGCATCAATAGGTATTGGAGGCCATTTTACACTGGATAAATATAAAGTGTGGATATACACACAAACACCTGGAAACATTAAAAATGGCACTGAAGGGCAGACACACATTTATACAGAAATTAATCACTAGTGATAGAAAGCAGTAGTTGTAAGTATGGTTTAGGGAGGAGAAGAAAGGAGGAGTTATCGGCTAAGATGCTGAATGTTTACTGGCTTGACAGAGGGCATGATTTTAAGGGTACAGACACTCATCATAACTCATCCACAGTTGTACACTTTAAGCTGTATAATGTATACCCCCATCAATCTGCCAAAGAATGTTAATGCATCACTAGCCTCCAAATGCACAATAAGCCTTCATTTCTGTTCTCATCATTCCTAGGTGGTGGAGAGAGACCAGGCTTAGCCCTACTGAACAAAAGAGGAGGCACTCTTTCTCTCATAAATGTGCAAGGGCTTGAACTAATGTTACTTTCAACATAAGAACACAAGAATCTTCAGAACCCAAGCATGGTGGCTCAACCCTGTAATTCCAGCACTTAGGAGGTAGAGGCAAGAGAATTAAGAGTTAAAGGCCAGCTTAGGTTACATAGGCTTAAAATGACACCATCCACCAAAGAAAACCCAGCTCACTTCATGCTTTCATGAGACTGAATTCATCTGTGGTTTCATGAAACAATGACCCTCTGAGACTCTTGTCCTAGAGAAACCTGTGTTCATTCTGGGCTTCCTCAAATACACTATATCCTCCTCACTCCCAACCAAGGCACTTTTCAGCAACATCCCCCATACCCCAAACCTGAAGTCCCTATATTCTACTTCCTGTTTGGAAAGCTGTAAGGTTGGATGCTCCTGTGCTGCCTGAAACTTGGTAGCACAAAACAAAACAAACAAAGAAAACCAACAGAAACAGAAGACAGGCATAGTGGTTCCTCTTGATGGAGCTTTCTGTTTAGGAGCCTTTTGCTCAGGCCTGGTCTCACAGTTGCAGTATGGGGCCCTGTGAGAAGCCTGGACCCTGGACAGACTAAGGCCGGCAAACAGCCCCTTCCCAATAACCCTACTATCACTCTAGGCTCTTTTTAGCTCAGAGTTGACTCTTGTTTCTGACTTTCAACCTACGACCTGTCTGTTACTTTAATCTTGGGAAAAGTCTCTCTACACGGGGAAAGCCCTTTCCAAGTAGCTATCCTTTTTTTCAACCAACAAAAATGTTGAAAAGGACCATTTTCCAGTTTCCTGGAGACAATGCCAGGGTATTCACACAGCACCTGAAAAGCACCCAAAGTCATAAAAGGCAAATGGTCTAAAGGTAAAGTATGGAGGGGGGACAGGAAGAGGAGGGACTAGAAAACAGCAGGACATTATGATAGTTAAAGCATTTATAATCTAGTTACCCCCCCCCCCAAGACACACAAATGAATGATTAGCCCCATTCCCCATCCAGCACAAGGATGGAGCACAATTTTTAGGCACAAAATAAGGAAAAGCACAAGCATCCCTCTGGTTACTCTGACTATCCCAGGAGAAACCTGTTCTGTTCATTCACACACCTGATTACCATACCTGAGAGAACTTACTATTCCTGAAAACAACTAGGAACAGGAAATAAAGTAGAAAACTGGGAACCCTGAAGAATTTCAGGGTACTCAACTCTAAAGTGTTCTACATCTCTCCCTGCAGATTCTACTTTTTGCAGACAATGACTACACATGACTCTTTCTCTGGAGACTTATCTTTGGGTATAGAAGCTGGTGACAGGACAGGCTTGGTGGATAGGCATCATGCATTCCCTTCCTAGAGCCATGGAAATAAATATTTAAGAACACACAACAGTATGCACAGGGCCTTCCACTGTGGGCTCCTGCTCTACATGAGGCCTAGTTTCCTGTATCTGTGTCAGCCCTAGTAGATGCTGGGTGAGCAATTACTTCACAAAGGACTTAAAAGACACCATTCTTAGTATTTCTTTTTCTAGTGGGAAACCAAGGTAGCAGATACTTTGGACAACTGCCAGGAGCCACTGAAGCCTACTACATAGCCTAAGTCCAGCACACTAAGAGAGCAAGGCTCTTTCACTAGTGCCCAGCATGGGACTTGGAGTGAAGACACAAGGCTGAGCACAACACACAACTGCAGAGAAAGCAATCATAGGGCAAGAAGACAGGGATCTACTGGAGAACACGGAGATAAGAGCAAGTTACAAGCTAGAACTTTACATAAAACATTCTGAATTGCTTCTCTGTTTCATATTGGGGAAGGGGCCAGTCATCCTGCCATTCTGAGATGCTGCCCCGTTTCTGGCCTCAAGGTGAGGATGAGCCCTGGGGCATCTCAGCAAACAGGAAAACTACACTGCTTTCGCTGTCGCTTTCCTCCGTGGGCTGGGCTTCCAGATGTTGGCCGAGCATTGACTTATCCTCCAAAGCTGAGGTGCTCGAAGTAACAGGCTTCTGTTTCTTGTCATCTTCGTCATCATGGACACGCAAGTGGCGACACAACAGCAACTTGTTCTGGAAGACCTGGCCGCAGCGCTCACACACTTGCTGCTTCTCATTGGTGTCGGTGGGCTGGGGCTCGGCCGAGCTACCTTCTCCAGCCTCCTGGGGCTGCTGCCCATGGAGATCCCGATGCTCCAGGAGCATGCAGCCGCGCCGCCTGAACCCCTTCCCTCGAGTGCAGCGCTGAAGCCGCACCCCGCCATGCACCACCTGGTGCTTGAAGAGGTTGGCCCGGCGACCAAAGGCCCGGCCGCATTCGCTGCACTCATAGGGCTTCTCGCCGCTGTGGACTCGCTGATGTTGGCTGAGTCCAGAGTGACCTCGGAAGGCCTTGCCACACTCACTGCACGCGAAGGGCCTGTCACCGCGGTGGCTGCGCTGGTGGTGGATGAGCTGCGAGATGCCCTTGAAGGCCTTCCCGCACTCCTGGCATATGTAGGGCTTCCGGCCGCTATGTATGCGCTGATGCTCTATGAGGTTGGAACTTCGGCTGAACGCCTTGCCGCACTCGGAGCACTCGTAGGGCCGCTCGCCGCTGTGGATGCGCGCATGCTCAAGCAGCGCGAAGCTGCGCCGGAATACCTTCCCGCACACACGGCACACGAACGGCATCTCACTGCTGTGGATGATCTGGTGCTTGACGAGGTTGGAGCTGCGCGTGAAGGTTTTGCCACACTCACCACATTCATAGGGCTTGTCGCCGCTGTGGATGCGCTGATGCTCCAGCAGCGCCAAGCTGCGCCGGAACAGCTTCCCACACTCACTGCACTCATACGGTTTCTCACCGCTGTGGATGATCCGGTGCTTAATGAGACTGGAGCTGCGGCTGAAGGATTTTCCGCACTGCTGACATAGATACCGCTTATCCGCCATTCTGGAGTTTTGGTACCTTACAATGGGATTTGGCCTGAAATCCTGAGGACGTCTCTGCAATGAGGATCCCGAGGTGTCTCTGAGGAGACCTCTTCCAAAAACTTTTGGTTTTGAAGTCAGAGTCTTGCTCTTTATCCTAGTCCCTGTAATGACAGAGCCAAGGTGTCACCTCCCTGGGCTTCTGAGAAGCGTTTCCACTCTTTTCATCTTCCCATCAGGGAACCGGGGAGTAAGAAAACCATCAAGCAGACAGAAGGGATTGCAGAAAGAGGGTATACTGGAAACTGGGCGGAACTGGTAACTCCGGAAGCAGATAAATGTCTTTTCATCTAGCCACAGCATGGGAGGGGAGTATTGGAAAGACAGACACCCTCACTAAAGAGGGCTTCTCACCCAAAGTTTCAGTACACATCACCTTCCTTAGGCTTTACCCTGGCACTATCAAGTTAGCTGAGGGCACCTCACTCACCAGCACTTTCCATTGCGCCATCCCTGACCCAGGGCTTCTCCCCTCGCTCCAGCTGGGATACCAGGTTAGGCTTTGAAAAAGCAAACCCTATTCAAGGAAATGAAGAAAATCAGCACCTTTCTAGATAAGGATAGAATAATTTTTAAACAGAGCTCAGCCTGCATCTTCAGAGTACAGAAAGTATGCCTGAGAATGGTCACCCCTAGTCATGTGCTTGGAGGCAGCACTAAACTCAAGTGAAAATTCCAGAAATCTTCTGGGAAGATGTTAGAGAGAACCCAGGGAATGAACCAGGGGGTTCAGATGACAGGGGTGATCTGTAGAGTCAGAGAGGAAAAAATGGCATCCCAAAAGCAGTCAGAGAGCCATTTCAGCCAGGAAGATGCCAGCAAACAGTAAGGCTCCATATTAGACAGGGTTCATCCATATAGCCAAATGAATGTTGGGTTTGTCTGGAATTGGCAATATGGAAAGCCTTTTGCACATGCACAAAGACAGAAATAGGAAGAGTGTTGAAGCAGCTAAAAGGAAGCTGCCCCAGCTCCTGCCTAGATTTCTCCAGGTGTGGAAATGAAGTGCACTGACTGGCCTTAGAGTGGGGCCTGCCTCATGGCTCATGTAAGTGGAAGATATTGCTAACTTCTACAAAGCATGTTGAATGTCAACTACATGTGCTGTAAAAATGAGTCTAAAATGCTGCAAACATGTTCCAGTGTAATTGCAATCTGTTTCTCAATAGAAAGACGTTTTGGGAATCTATGATTTTGTGTGGAAAATGGGTCTGACAGGTCGTTATTGATTATGTCCTGAGCATTTAAAAGTTTAAGCTATTTAGAAGAACACTTTATTTTTAATAGCATAGCTGACCTACAAGGTATAGTTCAGATAAAGAAATGTACTTATTCTTGGGTTCATATCAATCAACAAGCAAGACAATTCAGGACTACAGTCACTCACCCACTGACACCAAATGGCTGTAGTTCTCCAGCATCACCTGCTTGTAGAGATTCCTCTGTTTGAGATCTAGAAGCTTCCATTCTGTCTTTGTAAAGTACACAGACACGTCCTCAAAAGATACTGTCACCTAAAACAAGTCATTTATGTGGTAGGGAATTAAATTCCAGGTTAATCCTAAATGCAAACAATTAAACATGGGTTCCCTGTCCCAGGAGAGTTCAGCAGTCAGGAGAGACTCAGCAGCAAGAGTCTTGTCTCAGGAAAGGAGCAGACAGAAGCAGAAAACCTAGCAAAGGTAAAGCAGCATGCTGCATGGGGATGGGAATAGCAAAGGTCTCTCCACATATCAAAGCCCTTGGAAATTCTTGGTGCAAGTTCTGGGACAGTGTGGGAGAGGCTAACCACTTACCTTGGACTTTGCCCTTAGAAGAATGGCTGCCATAGTCAGGGCTCCAAGCACAGCACAGGTGAAAGCCTGAGAGACATGTAGAGTAAGGTCAGGATGGCTTGGTGGTGCAGCCTGTGGCTGCTGCACTTGTGTTTCCAGAAGAGTGGTCGACCTCTTCTCCAGATGCCATAGGCTCAGTTCCTTCAACCTCTGGAAGCTTCACCTAGGCCACTGATCACCATACATTTCTTAGAGCTTGCTGGGGTCATTGCAACAAAGTGTTCTAATTCCTTTAGTCATCTTCCCAATCGCTCTCACTTTCTTCTTGTTTTAGTTTCTTTCTTCTGCACTTCAACTATCTAGGCATTCATGGATGCTCCTCTTTCTCTAGTGTCTAGGTCTGTATTAAAAAAAAAATCCACTCCAAACACATGCTCACAACCTTCGGGGGCAGAATGAGAGTCGCTAGTGAGCAGAAAGAACCACAGTGAAGTGGGATCTACAGGAGATGGGCAGGGGCTCTCTGAAGAGGCGACATCAGACTGAGAATGACCATGTGGTTGCAAGGGAACACAGACAATAAAATGCCCAGCACACATGCCTCTCCCTATGGTGTTCGTTGCTGCTAAGAACTGAGAGGATGCACATAAGCAAGGAGACTGAGTGAGGACTGTAAGGAGTTGGTTCTCATGACAAGGGCTTGACAGAGTAGACAAAGTTAACTTAGTTAGCCTCAGACTTCTGAACTTCAATAAATGTAGAAGCTAGTTAGAACCACTTGCTTCAAGCATGCTGTTCTAATAGACTTGGTACTGACAACATGAAAGTCCACAGTGGAACAGCAGAGAAACCAGGAGGAAGCACAGAAGAGTAATGGGTCAAAAAATTTTTCATTATGCCCTGGTGGGTGACTACAGCTTGTTTCTTTGGCAGTGATAGGGCTACAGGAAAGAAAAAGGGGATGGAGTCTAGGAAACACATTTACCCAGCATTTAAATTGCCCTCAGGTCCTGTAAGTCAACACTGACCAGTTATAAAGACATGTTTCTGATGAAGTTTCTATGAATCAGACCAAAAAAAAAAAAAAAAAAAAAAAAAAAAAAGATTATTTAAAGGGCTGGAGAGATGGCTCAGTGGTTTGGAGCATTTGCTGCTCTTCCGGAGATCCTGAGTTCAGTTCCTAGTACCCATATCAGGGTCTCACATCCATCTATAACTCCAGCATCTGGAGGATCAGATACCTCTGGTTTTTATAGACATGTATGTTCTTTAAAAAATATTTGTTATGCATAGTGTCCAGTACTGCATGTATGCTTTCAGGCCAAAAGAGGCACCAGATCTCACTATAGATCTGGTGAGCCATTGTGTGGTTGCTGGGAACTGAACTCAAAACCTCTTACCCTCTGAACCCTCTAGCCAGACACCTATATTCTTAAGCACACACCTACATTACACACACACACACACAAACACACACACTGTACTGATATTAAGGTTATATTTTTTAAAAAAAAACTGACCTTTTAAGATAGAACAGATTGTAAAATCATTAGGTGAAAGATTGGAAGAGACTGGGACATCACACATCAAAATGTTAATCGTAAGTTAAATGTGTGACATGAGGTAGACATGTGTGCCTGAACACACAAGAGCACACACACACACACAACACACACACAACACACACACACACACACACACACACACACACACACACCATGAGGAGATAGTTCAAGTGTCAAGACTGAAGACTGGATTTTTAGTACCTATGTAAATGGGTGTGGTGGCCCATCTGTAAATCAGACAGGATCTTTGGAGCAAGCTAAGTAGCTAAACTAAGTACTTAGTGTAAGTAACTACCCAATTGACCAGCTCTAGGTTTCAGTGAGAAACTGTCTCTCCATATATAAGGTAGAGCGTCATTGAGGTGGACACTTAATGCCTACTTCTAGCCTCCACATATATATCTGTGCACTGCCATGCATGTGTGTCCTCACATATAGACACACACACACACACACACAATCCCTACTCTCCCTCAACACAAGCAAAACAAGTTCATTTGGATGGTTACTCAATGAGTTAAATTCTGCTCCTAAATACAAACTCGAAAATAATTTAAAAAAAAACAAACACAAAAACAGATATCGCCATAAAAACATATACACCCACATTCATAGCAATTATACTTTCCAAAGACAGAAACAGTCTAAACATCTATCAAGAAACAAATGTATAAACTCCACATCAGATAGAGGCCTAATATCCAAGGTATACAAAGAACTCAAGAAGCTAGACACCAGAGAATCAAACAACCCTGTTAAAAATGGGGTACAGAGCTAAACAAAAAGTTCTCAATTGAGGAATATCGAATGGCTGAGAAGCATCTAAGGAAGTGCTCGACATCATTAGCCATAAGGGAAATACAAATCAAAACAACCCTGAGATTCCACCTCACACCAGTCAGATTGGCCAAGATCCAAAACTCAGATGACAACAGATGCTGGTGAGGATGTGAAGAAAGAGGAACACTTCTCCACTGTTGGTGGGGTTGTAAACTGGTACAACCACTCTGGAAATCAGTCTGGCGATTCCTCAGAAAAATGGACATAGTACTACCTAAAGACCCAGTTATTCCACTTCTGGGCATATACCCCAGAGAAGCTCCAACATACAACAAAGACACATGCAACACAATGTTCATAGCAGCCCTATTTATAATAGCCAGAAGCTGGAAAGAGCCCAGATGTCCTTCAGTAGATGAATGGATACAAAAATTGTGGTACATTTACACAATGGGGTACTACTCAGCTATCAGAAGTAATGACTTTATGAAATTCTTAAGAAAATGGCTGCATCTAGAGAATATCATCCTGAGTGAGATAACCCAGTCACAAAAGAATAGACACAATATGCAGTCACTGATAATTGGATACTAACCTCAGAAAGCTCTGAACACCCCAGAAACAACTCACAGACTATATGAAGTTCAAGAAAAAACAAAGGCCAAAAAAAAAAAAAAAAAGAAGAAAGTGAAAAACCATTATGCTTAATCTTTACACACCAAGAAAACTTTGACTAATTCCAGGTTACATCTTGTTTTACATGTACTTTATGCTCATTGTAACTAGTAAGATCTTAATGTACACTATCAAACCTTTAAAAAAAAATCAAGTACTAACAAAAATGTATTCGTATATTTGTATGCAAAAATGCTTAAAATCTGTACATTTACCTTTGTTTTTTTAAAATAAAGTTGTTCAATTAAAAAAAGAAACAAATGGATAAACAAAATGTATATATACACAATGGAGTATTATTTGGGCATAAAAAGGAAGGAAATTCTGATGTATGGTACAACATGGATAAACCCTGAGGATATTTTGCTAAGTTAAAAATATCAGACTTGGACACAAAAGACCACATATGGTATGGTTTCATTTATATGATGTAACATGACATTTCATAAGAGCTGCTTTAACCTAGCTTTTAGTGTGGCTAAAATCTTTGTCTTTTGTAGGCAGTTTGCCAAGCACCCATTCCTACTATGTCCCATATTAAGGTCCCAGTCTCTTGAGCCACTAAATACTCACTCCTGTCTGTTTCCAATCAGGTTCTCAATCAGGGACTAGATTCTATAAAAAGAAGGGGCTTCTACTAGCCAACCCACAGGAACTGACCCAATTCCTGTTATGCTAACAGTTTTCTTGTCCCTAAATGCCCCTTCATGTGGCTCCACATAGTTGTTTTCTCTCATTTAGGGATAAAATACGAAAATTCTTGTTGCCTTTAATTTACCACAATGTCACCAATCCCCAAATCTTTATAAAGCAAATGAGTCCAAAAGAGGCAAATTCATAGCCAGAAAGCTGGGCTCAGAGACCAGATATATAAAAACTAACTTAGTGGATTCAGGGGTTTCCTCATGGGGCAATGAAAATGCTCTAGAACTAGATAGGAAGCCCAAACAGCACAATAAAAGCACTGAATGTCACTGAATAATGCCCTTTAAAATTGTGCCTTTAATTAAAACAGTTGTTATTACTGAATGTATATGAATGTTTTGCCTGCATGCATGGCTATGTATTAGCGCATTCCTGGTGCCCACAGAAACCAGAAGTGGTTACTGGATCCCCTGGAATTGCAGTTACAGATGGTAGTTGAGCTGCCATATAGGTGCTGAGAATTGAATTTGGGTCCTCTGGAAAAGCAACAAGTGCACTTAACTTCAGAGCCATCTCTTCAGCCATGCAAATTGTGTCCTTTATGTTAAATGTCTCTTGCCTTATTTATTTACTTTTTTTTTTAAAAAAAAGGAGGGAAAGGATGCAGGGGAGATGGTTCAGTGCTTACTTAGGAAGTAGAGATCGATTAAGACCCACATTGACTTCTGACCTCCCTCCATAGATGTGCATCCGTACTCACACGAAAATGTACACACATACAAATAAGGAGCAGTGCCTCCCTCTAGGCTTTAGTCCTGTTAACTCTAGTCTTGATCACAGGCCAGCAGTGGCTTCCCCAATCCCTGCTTGCATGGACCAAGAAGGGAGAAGGGTGAGGAGAGGGCTGTGCACTGCAGGCAGAGTAAGCCTGGCAGAGAAAAGGACCTGTGGTGCTCAGAGACCCATCCTACATGCTACCACGAGGTGGGGTGCTTTCTCTAGATAAAGAAACCAGAAACCCACCAAATAAACAGCAAGGAAAACACTCAGATCTTCTTTAAACACTTCACAAGGGGGAATTTGGGCCTTTTCATTCAGAAGGAGGGTTATCTAGGTTACTTAGGGTAGAACTTTCCTTGGGGTCTGGCAGCTCTTTACCCAACTACGTCTTTAAGTACAATTACATCTCCTGCCTGCTGCTCCTGAGGTGAGGCTCTACTTACCTGCCCTACTCCTACCTGCTAGAATGGCCAGAGAGGGACAGCTGAGGAACCTTGCCAGCCAAATCCCTGAGGGAGCTCTATTGCAACTACTAGCTCCAAGCTTAGTTCTAGGAGGAGGGGGGCCATTAGTGGGCTACCAATCATGGGTGCTTACTGGGCGATCCTCTCAACAGGTGGGTCAGATCTTGTCCTTTTCTGCCCATGCAGTCTTAACCAAGACTGTCACTTAGAGTAAACCCACACAGCCCATTTAACCCCTCCTTTCCTAGTTCCTCCCTGAGCTGCAGTCATAAATCAGAGCATTGCTTGCCTCAGGGCCTTTGTACCAGCTATTTCTTCTGCCTACAACATTCCTCCAAAACAGAAACATGTGTCTTACTCTTTTATCACTTTCAAGTTTGGGCAGAAATCTTCTATTCCCAGCACCTAAATTTGCAACTGGACCTCCTTTTTTCAGCTCTTACTAGCTTTCACTCAACCCATATAGTCATTATTTTTAAATGGTCTGTGCTCTGTCACTAGAACTCCAACCATAGAAGAGAGGAATTCTGCCATCTCCTTTGAGAGATCTCAGACAAGTCTGTAACAACCTTGTTCATAATGGTTCTTGACAGATCCTTATTAGATGGAACTAGTCTTAACTAGCACTGCAGGGAGGCACCATCCCTGATCAGCTCAGCTCTCCTCAATCCCTTACCTGTGTTCCCACCTTTCCCTCTGCCTTACCTTCCTAGGCATTGGCTTGACTAAGTTTTTTGCTCTTCCCTGGAATGACATTTGTCAACACACACAGTGGAGAGGCCAACTCTCCACTCCCGAGAGCCACAGGTTCATGATTATTGACAGCCTAACCCAGACTGGGGGCTCTCAGGGCTTGTGCCTGTGTGCTGTTTGCCAGATGCCCCTGGGTATCAGTGCCATGACCTCATAACTGGAGGTTGCCCAGACTTCCCACACCCAGAGGTATAAAATCTAAATTACCTGGGCAGATCAGCTGTGCAATGCTCTTGTGTCAGCCCCAGGTCTGAAAATCAGGAAAGAAATACAAAGACAAGGCTTCAGTTCCCCTGCCCCCCCCCCCCCAGCGTCCCCAGCTCCCCCAGCTCCCAGGTCAGCTCTCTTCTCCAGGTAACTGCAAAGAGAATCCCTGAAAGATCCTGCCCAGCTCTTTCAGCGCTGTCCCATTGCCCAGGGCTTCCCCAAACGTCCCCACCACAGCTCCTTCTTCCATCCCCTGGCCACCTGTGTCCTCCCTTCCGCACTCCTGCTGAGACAAGCCAATGATCCTGTGGAGCTTCCCTTCTCCCGCCTGCCTGTCTACCTGCACACTAGGCAGCTTTGGCTTCCTCTCTGCACCCCTACATCAGGCAAAAGAAGGATGCTGCCTCCAAGAAGCTCTCCAGGGAGGCATCCTAGAGAGGTTCTGAGCTCTCAAGTGGCTGCTGACCTCACCTCTGTTTAGGAGGTTCTTCCTGCGTAGCTGACCCTCAGCCAGGTCCTCTGCTGCTGCGGAGGAGGAGCAGGGTGCGCAAGCAGGCGTGGCTGGGGCGGGGGCGGCAGCGGCGGCGGCAGCAGTGTGGGAACGGGGCGCAAAGGGGGGACACGGAGCATGCGCGGCGCTGCAGGAGGGCGGCTCAGCCCACTCCCGCCCCACTTAGGCGTCTGGTCTCACCCAGGACACTTCCATTTTCTGTCTGGGCTACTCTGAAGCAGTCTGATTGCAATGGTCAGCATATGGTAGTCATGATGCAACAAGAGAGGCCCCTGTTAACCCCACATCATTGATGAAGTACTTTCCATGGATCAGACCACTGAGCATCCATCCATCCATCCATCCATCCATCCATCCATCCATCCGTTTATTTCTCTAGCATCAAGTGACCAGGGCATGGTCTAGTAAAAGAGAGTTCCTGTGAGCAGGGAAGGGCAAGGATCAGAAAGGGAGCATAGGGCATGAAGGGAACCTAGAAGATGGCAAGGTATAGAAGGAGAGAAAAGAGAAAGTGCAAAAACTGTTAGTGACCTCTTGAACACAACGTCTTTTGCTCAGGTTGTCAGCAAGCTAGCGGCCTCCCCCCACCCAGGGTAGGCATTAGGGCTACCATTTTACCATAGATCACCATCTACATGGTAGAACCAATATGGAAACCCAAGGGCTGGAGTTCTACACTTCTTTCTGGAAAGCAAAGAGTAAAACACAAAGAAAAAGGAAAATTAACCATATTATTGGTGCTACCAAAGCCTCCCAAACCTGGCTTCTAGGAACTGAGCTGTATCTTTCCTTATAAAGCTAACCAGGGTCTTCTGTATTTAGATGGCCTTGAGGCCAGGCAGGGCCCAGGGCAAGGGGCCCTCTGCAAGCCTGTGGTCCTGGGATAAGGCTTAGGGGAAAAGCTAGAATCCCCCAGACAAGATGCTTCTGACAGTGAAGAATGGAGACTGAAGGGGAACAAAGGCAAGCACGGCTTTGGTGCCTGTTTCCTGGAACAGGCTGTGAGGACCTCAGGGATCCTCAGCTGTGGGTTTCAATGAAAAGATACCTGCTCACTAGGGCTGCTGGACAAGCATACCCAGGACTGTGCCCCAGAGTAATGTGTGAGCACCCCCTGATTCCCAGTGTCTATGAATGTAGCCATCTATATACAAGAGACAGATCTTTGAGTTGTCCCATTAAAGATGGAAAGATGATATCACCCTGATCATCCAGGTGGCCCCATGTCCAGTGACAGAGGTCCAGAGATGCACAGAAGAAAAAGGCAAGGTAGTAGGGTTGTGTGGTCACAGCCAAGGAACAGCTGGCACTGCTAGGAGAGGTGGGAAGGATCCTCCCTCAGCCCCTCTGAAGGGGTGTCACTGACTTTAGACTCCAGAACTCTAGAGTGTGGGAGTCAGGTCTCTTCCAGGCTCTGCTCATTTTCTGTGGTTTCCCCAAGATACTCATTCCTGAGGTGGTCAGGGGAACTTAAAGTGCCCACAACTGTTAGAGTCACTAAACTGGTATGGAGACCACCTTGGTAATTCCCCTCCCTTTGGCTTTGGCCATTCCAAGAAGCCTGGGCAGCCATTCTGGTTTATTCTATTACAAGTGAGTCATGAAGTCCAGCCTCTATTTCAGAAAGCAGAATTTAAATATATAATATGTAAAGCCAATGCATTAGTTACTTTTTTGTTGCTGTGTATTGGTTTGAATAAAAATAGCCCCATATTTGAGAGCTTAATCATCAGGGAAGGACTTTCTGAGTAGACCCTTTTTGGGAAGAAGTGTGTCATTGGATGTGTGGGCCTTGAGGTTTCAAAAGTTCAAGCAAGGCCCAATATCACTCTCTTCCTGCTGACTGTGGATCTGGATGTAGGTCCCAGCTAACTTTCTAGCACCATGTCTGCTTGCATGCTACCTTTTCCCCACCATAATCATAATGGACTAAACCTTTAAAAGTATAAGGAAACTCCAATTAACTGCTTTATTTTATAGGGGTTTCCATGATCATGTTGTCTCTTCACAGCAATATAGCACTGACTAAGACACTGTGATAAAAACACTATGACCAAAAACAACTGATGGAAGAAATTAGTTTATTATAGCTTATAGTTTCAGAGGGATAAGAGCCCATCATATTGGGAAGACATAGTGATAGGAGCAGAAAGCCAACATCCTCAACAGCAAACATGAAGCAGAAAGAATGAACTGGAAGCAGCATAAAACTTTTAATTTCAAAGCTCACAACATATGTTCTTTAGCAATACTCTACCACCTAAACCTCTGCAAACAGCACCACCAGTTGGGAACCAATTCAATACTAGAGACCATGAGAAATATTTTTCATTCTAATCATCACAGTCAGTTTGTGGGCTCTTTCAATTGTACAGTCCCAAGTGTTCTTGTTAAACTTAAATCACAGCTTAGCATGGTGGCACAGGCTACTAATCTTACTTAATACTTGTGAGGGATAGGAAGGGGACAATAGCTGCAAGTTCATGGTCATCGTGGGCTGTATAGTCAGTTACAGGCCAGTTGGAGCTTTAAAGCAAGATTGGTGAAAATAGCAATGACTACCAACTAACCATATAATAAATGAAACTTATTAAGTCAGCTTGTGTTGGTTTTCTTCTTCAGGAAAATTGCTTCCATAGCCTTGTGTGTTTGAATGCTTGGTCTCTAGATGGTGGAACTGTTTGGGAAGGATTATGAAGTGTGGCCTTGTTGGAGGAGGTGTGTTACTGGATTAGATACCATTCTCATTATATTTTGGCAAAGAGTGTGGCTGTGGCTGCTTTTTACCCTTGTCCTAAGAATATGCCTTAGGCTAAATTGAAAAGTTTTGGACTCACTTTGTTGGCAGAGGGGATCTAAAGACAACCCAATATTGACTCTATTCCATGGTTATTAGTAACTACTCTTGCAGAGTTTTACGGAAAAAAGAGCAATTGGGGCAAAAAACACACAAACAAACAAACAAACACCAAAAACCCCAATCCTCAAAATGTACAGACTGAGGAGAAAACAAGTATAAGGAAATTCAATGTTGGAACTAAGGTTTGTTCTGAGAAAGATAAGGAGAGTTCTGATCCAAAATGGAATAAAGGGAGTGATGACCTTAGGACAAGAACCCACTCATTTAAGCTTCTAACTTGTGAAAGAAAAGGGCTTGAAGAATTTTTCATTCCTAAAAAGCAAAGACAAATCAAAGCTTATGCAAATACAATTCAAGAAGGGAATCAAAGATCCATTTTAACCAGACAGCTGAACTTAGCAGCATTTGCCATATGGTTCATGGTTCTGGCTTTAGAGTATGAAGGTTGTATGCATTAAAGAGGTTGTGGGATCTTCCTTTGTGGTTAAGGAAAACAATTGAAGGCAGAGGAGTCTTTACATGGAGGCCTTGAGAGATCATTTCATGAAGCAGTGAACATGAAGCCTAGATTGTATTAGAGACCCCAAGAAGTTGGAGATTCTAGATCCACAAGACATTTGCCAAAGAGAGTTACAGACAGGGAGTGGAAGCAGCCCATGAGATAGAAGTATGCTGCAGGCAGCAAAGCTGGAAGAGTAGAACTTCCTAAGCCATCTATCAGACAGGGAACTACAAAATTTAGACTTTGCCCTGTTAGTTTTTGATTTTGCTTTGGTTAAATATTTCCTCAACATGTTCCAATTCCTCCTTTTTGGAAGTTTATATTCTTTGACATTGCATTATGCAAATATATAATTTGCATTTTGATTTAACAGGGGTTTACATTTAAAAGATTGCTTTGAGTCTTAGATTTTTGAGCTTTAGACCTTTAAACAGTGTTGAGACTGAAAGGCTGTAAAAACTTTTGAAGCTGGACTAAATGTGATTTGCATTATAATATGGCAACCAGGGAGTGGAATGTGGTGCTTAGAATGAGAATGGTCTCAATAGGCTTATGTATTTTAATATTTGGTTCCCAGTTAATGGAACTGTTTGGGAAAGATGAGGAGGTGTGGCAGTTTCAGCTGCTTCTTTAGCCACTTGTTTCCATGTCTTCACTCTGCCATCATAGACACAAACACTCTGAAACTGTATGCCCAACTCAACTCTTTTTTAAAAATAAGCTAGTCATGGTATTTTGTCGCAGTAACAGAAATCTAAGATACAGCCTTTGCCTTCAGGTATGGTGGAATAGCCCCTGTCACATCAACATTCTGTAGGCAACAGTTATGACAAATATTAGATATAGAACTTCTTGACAGTACAAGATACAAAGCAACTGAGACAAAAATCACAGGGGTGTTGATATTTTTTATGAAGAGAACAGTAACTGATACCAGAGGATACCAGATTGTATGGCTAAAACTCAGACACTGACTTTAGGGTAACATGACAGAAAAATGATCACAGAAAATAAATAGGTAGAGAGAACAAAATTTGGAATATAAAGTCTGCCTAAATATCTGGCTGACCCCATAGGCTCAAGCATTTGGCCCCGGTATTCCAAGAGTTTACCATGGGATGGAATTTTAATTTCACTGCTCCCAGAGTTCATTGCAGGATCAGGTCTTTGACTCCAGTGTTTTCAAAGGACACTGTGGGACCTAGCTTTTGACCCAAGTGCTCCTAGAGTTTACAGAGAGACCAGGAGTTTTGCTCCAGTAGCTCAGTCCCAATCTCCTAATGTAATCAAATAACCACAGAGATAGCTGAAATGTCCACGAAAGAATTCAGCACTTTAAAAAAGAATTAAGGACCATTAGAAAATTCAATCAGGAAAATGTATGTATGAACCAAGGTAATATATCCCGGTATCTTTCAGTGATACTGTCTTGAAAGTCAATTAAGTAGTTAGCATATTTGAGAAGAATTTTTAAAGGAAATTTTTAACAAGGAAACTGAAACATTTAAAATGGTCTAAGCAAAAATACTGGAAATGAAATAAATGGCTAACCAAATAGAGCCACACTGGAAAATGTGGAAACACAAGATCATGGAGAACACATTTATGAATGAAGGACATAGTGATAACATAATACTAAACAGATGCATGTGAAAATAAAAGTTAAGGAACAATATTTCCAAGAAGTTGGAGATACACTCAAAAGGACAAATTCGTGGTATAGAAGATGCTCAGAAATAAAGTCTAAAGGAATAGACAGATCATCTAGGGGAATTGCAGGAGAAAACTTCCCAAGTCTAGGGAGTAAAGTAGAAATACAAACACAAGAGACATTCATAACCCCAACAGACATGATCAAAGAAGAAACTCTATGACATATCAGAGTCAAAATGTAAAAAATACAAAAAAACCAACCTAAACGAAGTATGAGAAAAATGAAATTTAAAAGCTTCTCCACAGCAAAGGAAACTTCAGCAGTTATATTTCAGATAGGAAGCTGATATACAGAATTAAAAAAGAATGATAAAAGTTAAATATACAAATAATCTCCTGGAAATTAAGAAATTGGCTAGGGAAATGAATAAATAATTTTCAAAAAAGTGTTCATTAAGTGTTTTTAAGTGTTCAACATCTCTAGTCATTAGTGATATAAAAATTGAAAGTACTTTAAAATTTCACCTCCCCACTGCCAGAATGGCTTCATAAGAAATCTGACAATGAGTATGATTCATTCACTGCTGGTGGATGTGTAAACTAATGTAGCTATTATGAAACCTTAGTATGGTAGTTTCCCCAAAACAGTAAAAAATATAATTATCATATGACACAGCTATACCTCTTCTGGACATATACTCTAGAGATACTTGCACATCCACATTTATTGGTGCTTTATCCGTCATAACAAGGAAAGGGAACAGTCTAGATGTCCATCAACAGATGAATGAATACACAACAGAATTTTTTTACCACTGTAAAGAAAATTAAATATTTCAGGAAATCAGTTGTGTAATGCAAACTTAGAAAGTTAAAAACTGTATTTAGTAACTACTCTGTGTCGTATACATATAACATATAAATGTATTTTAAATGTAGACAAAACCTAAAAACAGCAATAACTAGAAAGTAGATCATGAGAGGGTAAAACTAGGTTACAAGAAGGATGAGGTATGGGACATTAAAGAGGAAAAGAGCCAATCCAATTTGAGTGACTGGAGGGAGAATATACTAAAACACACTTGTGTTCAAAAATTTCATAATGATATGTAACACTTTGCATGCTAGTTTACAAAGCAAGAAAATATTTAGAAACATCATTAAGGACATAAATCATGTTTATAATAACTTTCGAAAAGATTTTCAGCAGAGAAATATTATTGGAAAAAACAAGTTATGAGTTAGGTATAACAGCATACGCCTGTAAACTCAGTACTCCACAGGTCAAGATGGAAGGATAGCTGCAATTCCGTAGCTAGGCTGGGCTACATAGTGAGTTACCGGTTGTCTTAGCAATGTGAACTGAGAGTCTAAAACAATCCATCCTGCCAAAGATAAAATAATTAATTCTGAATCTACATTTGACAAAAATTGACTAAAGTGTAATTTTCACCTGGTCATTTTAGCATATTGTAGATTACAGAAAAAGGAATAAATATGCTGAACGTGGATGAAGAGAAATTATCCATTCTGGGAAGCTAAAAGGACAAGAGATGAAAGAAAGGAAGGAAAGAAGAGAAGAAAAGGGAAGAAAAGAGAAAAAAAGAAATGAAATAACAGACCTATGAAGTGCTGTGGGAAGATATAAGGAATCCCAGAGAAGAGGAAAAAAGCGCAGAGAGGATAAAATTCTTAAAGGAAAGTAGGCCGTGCCTGATGGTACATGTCTTTGAGTACTCTGGAGTTGATGCAGAAGGATTCAAAGTTGTGTATGGGTAGAAACAAAAACCAAAACAACAATAACAAAACCTAGAGCTTTTGGCCTCTACGAAAGTCAATTAAAAGATTCCATTGGGGGCAATGGTAAGAGATGTAATACAAGCAAACAATAATTTAATAATCTAAGAAAATGGAAATGGTTTTATTTTTTTATTTTTGCTTTACTGGGACTCTTGAGAATTGAACCTAGGACCTTGTGCACGGAGTTAAGCACCGTACTCATAAGATCATTTTCCTTTTTTTGTTTCCCCCTTTTATTTCGTCAACATCTTTCTAAATTGTGCAATTCGGCTTTGACTATTTTAACCCAGACTATATAGTACCTAGAATTGTAGGTTTGCATCATCACGCCTGGCAATGAATAACTTTTTAAAATTTCCTTTTTTTTTCCCAGACAGTGTCATGTAGCCGAAGCTAGTCTCGAAGTTTTTATGTAGCTGAGAATGACTCTGAATTCCTAATCTTCCTTCCTCTACTTTTCAAGTGCCAGGATGACTAGTGTCCACGGCCAGTTTCAGGTTTGTGCTGAGTTGACGATCGAACCTGTGTCTTCATGAAAGCTACGTCAAAATGTGACATTAATATCAGAAAAGAAAGGATAAAAACTATCAGCTACGATTAAATGTTATCATGATATATGGACAGATTTATTGGGAGCACATAAAATTCATGTTTTTCCACTGAATAAGAAAGCGTCAAGATGTATTATAATAAAGTCGGCCACGATATAAAGCAGCTTCTTTACACCCCCACCTGAACGGCGGTTTGGAGAGCAAGGACCAATGGGTGCGTCTATTGCTTCTGGACATCTCAAGCTTGCCATATCAAGCCTTCACATTGGTGCACTTGTTCCCGTTAACACTGGTTCCGCCCCCCGAGAATTCTCCATCCAATCACTTGCCACAGATAGTTCCAGAATTTCCTTCTATGTGGAGAGGAGGTTTCTGGGAGAAAAAGGGGTTTCCGGGAGCTCGTCGGGAGACTGAGAGCTTCACACGTCTTTTCGCCTGCTCCGCGGAGGCGGTTTGAGACATTTGCACTTGGGATTCCTGAGGACAGCAGAGTGGAGAAAAGTGAACAACCAGGTAGGGAGATTGGTTGACTTAGACCCTAGCTGCTTCTGGGGTCCAGTCAGGGTGCTGTGGGGCAGCCGTGGTGGGGTACAGCGAGGGCGTGCTGAGGGCCCGGCCTGACACACCCGAGTGAGGCCTCGTGTGTCTGTCGTAGTCTGGTCACTTGTGGCAAGAGTGTGGAGGATAAGGGGTAGGGGACACAGGAGGCTGAGGAACGGTCATCTCTGCAGGCTGTGTGAGGGGTGAAGGAGGGGAGTGTTCCGGCAGAGGCGACCTCGCGGGGAGAGTAGTGGTGTGAGGCAGCCTAGGCCTCTGGATGCTGGCGGTTGGGAGGATCCTGTGGGCCAGGGCCCTGGTGTGTCTGCCTTTCTTTTAGATGCTTAGCTGTGGATGGAGAGATGTGGTATGACTGGATTGAGAGGCTAAGCCACGGAGCGAATGGTGCCCACGGGCCAGGTGGCTCCGTGGAGAAGGCACGCTTGCGCATGCGCGGTCTTTGGCGGGCTAACGGTTGGTGGCTCCTTGAGGGATGGGGAGGGGGTGCCTTCGGCGCACAACATGGCGGTCAGCCTCCGAATGAAGAAAAGGGAGAGGGGCGGGGCACCAGCCGAGCAGGGAAATGGGGCATTATCTCTTACTTTGTGGGACTATTACTCGGCGGTGGGGTGTTAATGTGCTGGCGCAGGGGTGCCTCAGTTCTGTGAGTGATAGAAGAGGGTTCCTGGTTTTGGGTGGAGTGGCGAATAAATGAATGGCTGCTGTCTTGTCCACAGCTTATTAGTTTTGGGAGGTGAGAGGAGAATAATAATATTTAAGCACTCTGGGACGGGGCATCCTGCCCTCTGGCCTAGAGGAGCTTGCTGCAGGCTGAGTGCGATTGTGTGTTGCCATGTGCCAGAACCCTGTAGCTGCCAGGCGGACAGAGTTCAGTGGTGGCATGTTCAGGATGAGGTTTTTTGGAAGAGCTGGTCACTGGCTCAGGGTGGAGGAGATGTAGAAGGCAAGGCTGACTGGCATCCTGGGATGAATGTGAAGACCAGAGACTCTTAATGGCTGCAGGTGGGTGAAGAGGGGTAGTGCTTCTGTGGGCTGGTGCTCTGCATTTGGGATTTGAAACGTTCGACGATCCCACAGATCCGTTTTATTGTTGGTAGCAACTACACGAATAACAGTGCAATACATTGTATAGTTTCCTAGATAGACCATACATGTATTGTGCAAAAAACTTTTGAAAATTTATTTATAAGCTATAGGTAGTAATGTGGACCTCAGATATTCAATAGCTGAGGCAAAAGGATCACTTGAGGCTATAAATTCTATCCTGGGAAAATACTAGGTATTTAAAATGATTGCTGAGTCTGCAATTGTTTTAGAGCATGTTAACAATTCTACGTGAAATTAATAATGTCTAAATTTTGTAGTGTTGACAGTGGAACATCTGGTAAGTTTTTGATGGCTAAATATTTGGAATTTTGTGAGTCAGTGAAAGTATGGTTTGCTTTGTATATTTTAGGTAAGTTTAGTTAGAAGAAAATATTTCAAATTCAACAATAAAAACATAAATTTACAGAATTAGAAGTGAAATTGAAGGATCAGCAGAAAATTATCTCATGTTTTTATTAGAACAAAAGAAATCTAGGCTAACTAGATCACTGAGGAGGTAAAGACTCCTGACAAATTGACTTTGATTCCCTAGGCTGATTTAGCACTGATTCCTGAAAGTTCTCATTTGAACTCTGTGTGGCGCTTGATGAGACATATATACCCACATACATAAAAGTGTGTACATACACTAAGTTTTAAAAGTATAATAAAAAGGAAAGAACAAATACTTAAGATAGTGACCTAAGGATCCATTTAAACAAGCTAGAGCCAGGAGCAAGAGCAACTCTAATTTAAAAAATCAAATGAAGAAACGTTACATGTAAGTGTAGAAATCAGCTACAGAAAATATATGCAAACAACACAAATGCCTTTTAAGAGTTGTAAAATTGGTAAACAATACTAATTAAGATAAAAGAACAAAAAGTAATATCAAGACTGAAAAAGAAGAGAATCTGACAGGCCATGCAGACATAAAAAAGAAAATGGAATATTAAGTGCAGATTTATTCCAGAACTTTAAAACCATAAGTTCTTTGGGAACATAGAACATATTAAGAACTACCACCAGATAAAATGTGAAATATAAGCAACCCTGTATATTATAAACAGATTTAATCTATCAAATAATTTCTTAAAATCAAGCAAAATGGACAAGGAGTAGGACTGGCCCCATACTTTATGGGGAATATTGGTGGGGCCTGGATTGCCTGACACTAACATGTCTTTCTCTTTTGTTTTGGTTTTGTTTTTTCCCCCACAGGCTGAGGAAGAGACTAGTGCAGTCAGACACATCCCTGTCTGGTCATGTTACCTCCCAAGTTCACTGCTATGGCACTGGCGATTCTGCAGGACTGGTGTGGGTGGATGGGTGTCAACGCCCATCGCTCACTGCTTATTCTGGGCATCCCTGATGACTGTGATGAAGAAGAATTTCAGGAGGCAGTGCAGGCTGCCCTCAGGCCCCTGGGCAGGTACCGAGTGCTTGGCAAGGTCTTCAGAAAGGAGATTGGGGCAAAGGTCGCTTTGGTTGAATTTGCTGACAATTTAAACCGAAGTTTGATCCCCGAACAAATACCAAATAATAGGGGGTCCTGGCGTGTGGTCTTCCTGCCTCAGGTCCCTGAAGTCGAGTCACAAGATACATTCAGTTTCCCTGCACAGGCTCATGGGCAAGCTTTGGAAGGGGTTTCAGGTGAGGCAGGGGTTTCAGGTGAGGCAGGGGTTTCAGGTGAGGCAGGGACTTCAGGTGGGGCAGGGGCTGCAGTTGGAGAAGGAGATGCAGATGAGACAGGAGCTGTGGGTGAGGTGAGAGGAACAGCTGAGGAAGGAGCTGAAGATGAGGCAAGAGTGTCTGGCAGGGAAGAAGCAGGTAAGGCAGGAGGACGAGCTGCAGCTCTTGCCTCCTTACTATGGGAAGAAGGAGCTGCAGATGAGGAAGGAGCAGGAGAGGGAAGAGCAGGTGAGGCAGGAAGAGCAGTGGAGGGAGGAGCTGCATCTGAGGCAAGCTTGTCAGATGAGGAGGGAGCAGAAGATGAAGGAGTTATAGATGAGGCAGAAGTTCTATATGAGGTAGGAATTATAGGTGAAGCAAGACTGTCAGATGAGGGAGCTATGGATGAGGAAGATGATATAGTTGAGGCAGGGGCTGCAAGAATGTCTGATGAGGAAGGAGCTGGAGGTGACATGGGGGTTGCAGGTGTTATAGGAGGCATGGGTTGGGTAGGAGCTGCAGGTGAGGTGGGAGCTGCAGGAGAGGGAGGAGTTTTAGAGGCAGGGGTAGGTGAAGAGGGGTCTGGAGGGGATGAGGAGTCTGGGAGCGATGAGGGGTCTGCAGGGGATGAAGGATCTATTGATGGTGGAGGAGCTGTGGGTGAAGCAGGAGTTATAGGTGAGGATGAGGCAGGAGCTGCAGCTGAAGCAAGAATGTCAGATGAGGAGGGAGCTGCAGGGGACATGGGAGTTGCAGGGATCATAGGAGCTATAGGATTGGCAGGAGCTGCAGGTGAGGCAGGAGGTTCAGGTGAGGAAGGGGCCTTTGATGTGGCAGGAGGGGCACATGGGGCTGGAGCCTGGAGCCAGCAATGGAGCCAGGCCACCCTGGAAAACATGGCCTACCAGGAGCTGAGACACTTCTCTGGGATGGAAGAGCCTGGCTGTGGGGGTCAGTCTTTCGAGAACTGGCTGGACCATGCCAATGACATGCTATACCTGTGGCGCCACATATCTGAGAGTGAGAGGAGGCGGCGGCTGGTGGAGAGCTTGGGAGGCCCTGCCCTGGATCTTCTGTGTGAGCTTCTGGAAGAGCATCCAGACACCCCTGCTCAGGACTGCCTGGCTGCACTGGTGCAGGTTTTTTGCAACAAAGATACTGTGATGACAGCGCGGCTCAAGTTCCTGACTTGTTCCCAGCGGCCTCAGGAGACCCTGTTTGCCTATGTGATGCGCCTGGAAGGTCTGCTGCAGATGGCCATGGAGAAGGGGGCCATCCAGCCTGCAATGGTAGATCAAGCGAGGGCCCGACAGGTGCTGATGCGGGCCAGGCCAAACCAGATGCTGCAGAACAACCTGAGGAGGTTGCGGCTGGAGAGGCGGCCACCTGGCTTTGTGGGGCTGCTCAGGCTCATTCGGGAGACTGAGGCATGGGAGGCAGCTCTGGCTGAAAATGCAGAAGTTCAGGTGGGGGAAAGGATGGAAGTGCATGGTGGGGAGTTGGATGTGGTTCAGGCTGCCCTTGTCAGTGTTGGGGTTGCTGAGCCTGCCCCTGCTGTTAGAGAGGTCTTCCCAACTAGTGAAGATGCTGGCCAGGCTGCTGCTGCTGCTGCTGCTGCTGCTGCTGCTGCTGTTCAGCAAGCTGCTGGGGTTGCTTCTCATGGTGATGGTGACACAAAGGTAGACCCCAATTCTGGTGAAGCCAAGGCCTTCCCTGTCACCCAGAGAGATGAAAATATGTCAGCTCCTGCTGACTCAGGCCAGGCAGGGCCTACCGAGGGCCCAAGTGTGCCTGAGAGTGTGGCCCATGCAGGGGAGCAAGAAGCAGAGCAGCCTGTAACAGAGGGGCTGAAGGAAGAGTCAGAAAATGAGGGTGGGGCATGGGAATCTAGTCACCCCAAGTCCTTCCTTGGCAAATAGGCTCAGAAGGTCCAGGGGCTTCCTCCTACCTCAGACATCCAACTCTAGAGGTAGGCAAGGTAAGCCCAGGGCTTGTGCTTTACCCTAAAAGTAGAGCAGAGCCCAGAAAAGATTTTGCTCAGCCTTAAACATTAAGCCATCTCCCTCCCTCAACTTCCCAAGGAGTTTTAGCCACCACCAGCATCTCCTCCTATTATAGTTACCTAGGTAACCATGTGCCCTTTATCATAACATTGTTACCTTCAGATGTAGTCCTAAACTCTTATGGCTTGGTTTGCCTAAAATAAATTGCTGAGGGCCCATTTTTAGAATTAAGTGTGTGGCCTAATGTCTAGCTGGATGATGTGGAAAAGAGGCCATCCCAACAATTCTGGGTACCTTTTTCTCCTAACACAGGAACCCCACCCTTATTTGCAGTCTACAAAGACTGCTCTCTGCCATAGGTGGTCATTCTTATCTGTCTCATAGTGACTTAGCCTATCCAGAGCATTCAGGCCTCTGGCTGATTGTTATCCAGATGTGTGCATTATTTGAGCAGGTTATTTGCAGAGACCCCTCCCCCAAATCCAGCAACAGGAGCCAGTGGGAAGAACATAAGACAAGGGGCTGGTTGGTATTCACCTTGTAACTGTCAGTTGATTGATTTTCATGGGCAAAAAGACATGGACCTGGGAGGAGATTGAACACTGTGTTTAGATGTTCCATTTATGTTATTTATGACTCCTATTCTACTTGGTGGGGTGTTCTGTGTTGTGGTTTCTAATTACCTGTAACTGGCCTTTATCAGTAATAGGGCAGAGCCAACTTACAGTATGTGACCCCTTGAGGTGATCCTACAAAGTAAAGGAATATTGCCAGAAGCCATTGTCTTGATAAGATGAATATCTTGTATCTTCACAAGGGGAGAAAATGACAGGGCCCTCCAATGTGCTTGCAGGAGTACAGTCTGGGAACTGCAGCTTCTAGTGGCTATGGTATGTTCCTGACTAGTGTTTTGCCTTTTTCAATGGTTTCATTAAATGTTTTTGTTTAATAAAAATTTTGTATGTTCCAGCTGTGTCTCTCTCCACTTGGGCAGTTGTGGGTGGAGAAAATCTTTATTTCAAAGGTGATTTGTTGTTTGGTTTCACCTGTCTAATTTGGGCTTTTGATAATGTTTTGCCAGCCTGGGAAGCTGAAGGCAGTGTGTCCTTCTGAAGCATAAGTTCCATGCTCATAGATACATAGTTCTGGGGTGGATAGGGGCATTAAGAAAATGCTTGGACAGCAAGTGTCAAGCATACTGTGTCCATGGCACTAATCTGAAGCTAATTTTCTCAGTTACCTGTCCTTTATGGTCCTATGTCATGATTGACCACAAGGGGAAATAAACTAGAAGTTGTACATTTGTTTTATGCCTAGCTCAGTTCAGTGTAGTCCGGAGTCACTACAGACCACTTAGAACTGCTGATCAACCACCTCATCCGGTCAGGTATTCCCTCATCACTTCCTGGCAAATAAATATCCATGTGCAAGGTCAAATGCTCTTCTATGAGAGAGCTCTTCCATGTGGGGATTTGAGGTAGTAAGAGGCCAAGTGGGCTTCTGCATCTTCATCTTCCTCTCCCTGGTTCTAGTCCAACTGACTTCAGTTTCATCTGCAGGCACAAAGGTGGTAGCCTAGCATAGACTTCTGCCCACTCCTGAAGTGACTACAATCCAATGACATCAATTGTCATTCAGATAAGGAACTCTGATTTTGATTAATAAACCCTAAGTGGCATACCATTCCCTTGAGGTATCTTCCTGGCACAAGGATCGTGTGTACTTGGCTCCCAAGGAATTTCCTTCCCATTCCTGCCTGTCCCCTGACTTGACAAGGAGCTCCTGGCTCCCCTGCTCTGTTCTGTCGTGCCCCAAGAGACTCTGGAGAACTGTCTTTTCTCAACCTTTCAGGTTCATTCTTATTAACCTCCCAACTGGGTGAGAAAGGCCTCAGCCTAATGTCCAGGTTGTAGCTAAAGGAACAGTCAGAATGCTGAAAAGCTTTAACATTGCTCAGCAAAGGGGCCAGAACAAAGTGTCAGAAAGCTCTGCCCATTAGCCACTTTTAGCCAATTCTAATTATGAACATGATAACTCCCTTAAGCACTGTCTTCAGCAATCATGTGGAGCATCTTGGAGCCTATCAGCTGAGGACTGGTCTGCAGTGTGACTATACAGTTTCACAATATGTGACTATGCAGTGTCACAATAGTTTCAGACATAACCTGAATCTGTATTGTGACATTTTACTGACACAATGGATATGACCCTCACAGTGGATATAGTTCAGGAAGTGACTGTACCTTACCTTACCAACTGATAAACCCTTAGGTAAGGCTTCCCAGCCTAGGGCAGTCTTCAAGTTAGGGCCACAAGTACACTCTTGCCAGGCCCAGCTCCTCTTGCATGACTGATTTGGTTTGTGGGTTTATAGAGCCAGGGCATGCCATGTTCATGGCCTATATAATGTTATCTGTTTCAAAAGATCAACTTTAAGAAAGGAAATTTCTTTAAGGTCTTGGGTTATTTTCCTTTTCAGTTAAACAGAGGAATTCTGGGTTAATATGGCTTCAAAGACAACTTCAAAGAGGAAAACAATACCATTGGAAGCTGCTACAGTCCTAAACCACAAATTCGCCAACAGCCTAGCCAAGTTGTGCTAAGTATGGACTGAGCAGGAGTGAGCTGAGCCAACAATGCCTTTTCAGAATTGGAGCAGAAATCAGATTGCTCTAGAATTAAGGGCTGTAGTCCCCAAAGTCACAGAAAATGGAAAACAAATCTTTAGTTAGATTAATGAAATTGAAGGCCATAGGCCACAGGAGTAGCAGACCATTCCAAGGTAGATGGTATGAAAGTGAAAGATAATTTGAAGACACCACAAACCAGCATAGGTTTTATACATGAAACAGTAGCCACAACTACAAAAATAATGAGGATTAGTGAGGTTGAATGTTTTTCTTTTCTTCTATTTATTTATTCATTTTTACACCCTGATCACTGCCCTGAAGATGAATGGATAAGGGCACCAGCTATAACTTTAATATTTTTCATAGCCTACTTTTAATAATGGTTCTTAAACACTTTAAGCTCCCTTCTAGCCCTCCACCCACCAGGGGTAGTGGAAAAGTAAAGATACAGGGGAAGTGGACCTGTATAGAAAGGTTATTTGGAGCGAATCCCCCGTGTTGTCAGGAAATCAGCAGTTCAGTCCACAGGTCAGCAAGCAGCAGCTCAGTTCACTCACAAACACTTCACGGGTACAGCAGCAGTCAGGTTAAGCAGCATCAGGCTCAGCAAAAGTGGCACTACTCAGGAGAGACAGTTAGGCCTTGGCACAAGTGAGCAGGAGAGACTGGAAGGAACACCAGAAATTTTCAGCTGTGCCTCTCTCAGCGAAGCAAAGATCAGGGGAGACTGGAGACCCACAAGCATTGCACAGCTAGCTCTATATCAAGTCAGCTCAGCCTCCTTCACTGGTCATGGAGACCTATTCATACCTTCCAAGCATCACGTGGCCTCCACAGGTCTTGCCTCAGCTCATGTGTCTGTCTCAGCTGACATCAGTCTGCCAATCAGCCTGTGTCTGCAGAAGTGGCAAGAAACTGCAGTACAGCACCGGAAGGATGTTTGGAGTTCTGACAAATGGAGCTCAACTACACAATGTAAGGTGGACATGTTGTGTTGTTAGAGAAGAATCTTTCATCACATGTCCTGTCTGTGCTTGATTTAGCAGAGCATCCTCTCTCCTGTGTCTGCTTCACTGAAAAGTTCCTTCATGAGTCTGCCTTAGCCTTTCACCTTCAGGAAACCATTCCTTTACATGTTTGCTTTAGCAAAACACCATCCCAAACAACTGACTTTCCAAAGAACCCTTAAGTTTCCATTTCAAAGCTCACCCACATTAACTCCTGGGAGCCTCCCCATCTTATGTCTCTGGCACATCCTAGAGATGCCCCTAGAGATGCAGATTTCCATTCATTCTTGTGGCCCTTTGGCCCTTTCTCCTGTCTCTCCTCACACATGACTCTGAGCCCCCATACCCTTCTCCATCCAGTTCTCTCCCCCATCTGCCTTCTATGACTATTTTATTTCCCCTTCTAAGTAAGATTCAAGCATCCTCACTTGGGCCTTCATTCTTGTTTAGCTTCTTTGTGTCTGTGGAGTGTTTCATGGGTATCCTGTATTTCACAGCTAATATCCATTTATCAGTGAATACATACCATACATGTCTTTTGGGTCTGGGTTACCTCACCCAGGATGATATTTTCTAATTCCATACATTTGCCTACAAAATTCATGATGTCCTTGTTTTTAATAGCTGAGTAGTACTCCATTGTGTAAATATACCACATTTTCTGTATTCATTCCTCTGTCAAAGGACATCTGGGTTCTTTCCAGCTTCTGGCTATTATAAATAAGGCTGCTATGAACATGGTGGAGCATGTGTCCTTGTTAGATGTTGGAGAATCTTTTGGGTACATGCACAGGAGTGGTATAGCTGGGTCCTCAGGTAGCAGTATTTTTATTTTTCTGAGAAAGCAACAGATTGATTTCCAGAGTTGTGCAAGTTTGCACTCCCATTAGCAATGGAGGAGTGTTCCTTTTTCTCTGCATCCTCACCAGCATGTGCTGTCATTTTAATTTCTGATATTAGTCATTCTGATGGCCATAAGATGGAGTCTAAGGGTCATTTAGATTTGCATTTCCCTGGTGAATGTTTTTTTCTTAAACTTGTTGTACGCTTGCTATTTCTTTTGAGGATGGTGATTCAGATCACTTGACAGTTTTTCAGTTGGACTACTTGCCTTTTACTATTGAGTTCCTTATATATTTTTAATGTAAGGCCTTGTCAGGAGCATAGTTGGCAGATATGTTCCCTCCATTCTGTAGGTTGTTACTTCACTCGTGATTGTAAAGCTATATGCTTTCTGCTTCTTCTTGTTGTTGTTGCCTATGCTTTTGGATTATTATTCAACAAATCTTTGCTTATTACCATGTCCTAAAGTTTCTCCCCTGTGTTTTCTTCTAGTGGTTTTAGCATTTCAGATCTTACATGTAAGCTTTGGTTTATTTTGAATCAATATTTGTAGGGGGCGAAGGTTAGGGGTATAATATCATTCTTATGCATGTGGATACCCAGCTTCCCAATATCATTTATTGAACACCATCTTTTCTTCAAAGTACATTTTTGTTGCTTTTGTAAAAAAAATCACTTAGCTAGAAATATGTGCATTTGTTTAGGATTTCTTTTTCTGTTCCATTAGTCTATGAGGTATCATTAGGTTATAGAACAACTATTACAACAATATAAAATCTAACGAAGATGGGGAGAAAGGGAAACTCTGAAACTCTCTTGGTGGGAGTGTAAATTATATAGACATTAGAGAAAACAGCAGGGAGGCTCCTCAAAAAAAAAAAAAACTACAAATAAAGCTATCATGTGATGTACTCATTCCACTACTGTGTATATCCCTAAGGAAAAGAAATCAGTATTTTAAAGAAACACACACACACTCTTATGTTTAATGTAGTGTTATTCACAATAGCAAAGATCCAGAATAAACAGAAGTGTCCATGGATAAATTAATGACATGATAGGTAGCCTTTTATCTCAATAACAAAATACTTGATTTAATCAACTTAAAAGGTCAGGCTTATTTCTTTTTATAGTTTCAGAAACTTTTCAGCCATGATTAATCATCACTTTGGGGCCTATGGTGAAGCAGCACATCATAATGGAAATGAGTACACAGTAGCTGGGAAGCAGAGAAAGAAGAGTTCAGCATCTCACAATACGCTATGAATCTGTCTAGTTTGTCATTCAAGTTTAAAAACCACAGTAAAAATTGCCAAAGGAACAAATTCCATCCAAGTACAATAGATGTCAGAGTAAAGAAATGGAAGAGTCATAGATATGATCTGTTTATGTACTGGACTAATATTCAGCAACAGGGGAACCATACACTTTATGGTACTGCAGGGTAGAGTGTGTCAAATACCATGGCAATGAAATGTAACAAAATCAGAGTTAGAGGACTGATGCTATGGAAGAGTTTATGTGGGATTTTTTCTTTACCTATAATTGAAGATATTTTTACACATTGTTGCAGAACATGCAAGAAAGCATAATATTTCAAAAAGTGTAACATTTTCACAGTTTTATTCATTGCCTTTTAGGAACTAGTGCTTCTGGTATTTAAGTTTACACTGGTAGCCACCCATCTGCTCTCTGATTTTAGGATTCATAAAAATGGAATCCTATAGTCATGTTTCAGCCTCCACTCATTTGGTGCATTGTATAACTACATCAGGAGTAATCTCACCTGCCTGCTCCTACTTCTGTCTACTCTCTCTTTTGCACACTCTGGGCTTTGGGCTTGTGTTGAGGGCAGGTACTGCTGGGTGCTAGGCTTTGGAGTGGATTCTGTACCATCTTCAAACATTTCTGTAATTCATAACTGCTTCCACTGGGCATGAACTCTCTTTGCTCCTCTCTTTGCTACTTATATTGTGGTGATTCTCTCTCTACTTCAGCTATTGACTCAAGAAGTATTTGCTGTACTCTTGTGTGCAGTGCTACATACACACTGGGGTGGTAAGTATAGGTCAGGGAGCAAAGAATTATATGGAGGAGTAGCGGGTTGTTAGGAACTGCTGAGGTGCGGAGATAATAGGTTTCTCATAGGCTGTCCACGGTTAGAACCTTTGCTGGAGGACAGGTGGGTATTGTGGATGAGGCTAAGGTATCCAACTTGAGCAACTGGGATTCTATGAGAAGAAAGGACTTGGGTTGGGGGAGGAGAGGAAGTCATTGGCCTAGAAGCCTAATACATACAAGTCTGTGCTGTTTTTCTTGCGGGCAGCCTCTTTGGCTCCACCTTATGTCTGCTGGGATGGATTAGAACTTTCTACCATTAAGCATTCCTCTATGCTTGCTTCAGGTGACTTATACAGAAGCTTGTGGCTATGTGTGGTGTGTGTATAAATAAACTGATAGATTCCAGTCCTGTCAATATGCCCTTGGCTCAGGTGGTGTGAGTGTGTGTGTATTTGTGTGTTTCCTATAGATAAAACTAGGATACTGTAACATCCTGGAGTACTGTCCACTCTCTCCCTAGTAGATCCCAGTAAGCAATAGGAAGGTTCAGTAAGTCCTGGACACTTTCAACAGCTGCACAATCTTGTTCAGCCTCAGAATTTTCCACCATGGAGAGAGGTGCTGAGCACTCCCCTGATTCTTGCCTTCACCTTTCTCTTCCTGCCATTCTCCCCCTGCCCCTTTCTCTCAATTTGTGTCACACATGGAAACATGAAGCCCAGAGGCACTCTGAGGAAAACTGAGACACTACTGAGTACAAGGTAACCCTGTGTGGCTTCCAGTTATAGCTAAGAATTATCTGGCCCTTCCTGTTCCCGGAACTGTGCTGTTTCCTAGACAACAAATTTTGTGTAATCATGGTCAAGGAAACGTACATTTCTGTTCAGAATCAAGGTCACAGTATAATACCAATTCACCATGGCAACAGCAGACTACTCATTTGACATGGGAGATGAAATCACAATGAAAACTGCATGCACATTGAGAGTTGCTCAGGGATTCTGCACCATGAAATAGGTTTGATACAAAATCAGAAATCTGTGTCCAAAAAAGGCAGAGTCCCTTGTAGTTCAATATAGGGAATTTACCAACAGAGCCAGACAGTCAGATGGTGCCATTAGTAAGCAAACGTCACAGAAAGAGACATCTTCAGGGCTTTAATTAATTCCATAAATCCAGACAGGCGCAGTTCTTGGTATAAACAAGTCATGCAGGCACTCTGAATCAATGTAAGTGCTCAGCAGCTGCTGTACTTGCTGTGTGACCAAGTCAGCCACTTTCTTTTCTTGGGGCTCAAATCAGTATCTCTGACAAACAGGGAATCTAGAATAAAACCTTGCAGTTTACTATGTGATCTTCTTCCTAATTTCCTGGCCCCGAGCAAATTGTGAGTTACCTTAGCCCATTCTCTTTGGTTCACTGAGATGAGGGGCCAGGGGAAGCAGCAGTGCCTTTTCTATGCTGAGATGCTTGGGCCTGGAATCTTTATGTGGGCAAGAGGTCTCGAAACAGCATTCAGCAACCAAAGGTGGGCTGCTTGGGAGAATGGAAAAAAAGAAAAGCCTGTGGGGTAAGATCTTCATGAAAGTGAACATTGCCTAGTCCCATCTCCTTTGTGTATCTCCAAAGCCCCCATCAGAGAACAGGTGCTGTTGTTGATTTATAAGAGAAAGAGATTTCATGGTCTGTTTCACATCCCCCATGAAGAATGATCTTAATACCTCCATCTGGTTTATGTAATAGCCATAAAGGAGGCAGATATCATTTGCTACTTTCCCACACTCTTTGGAGGCCCCAAAAGCTAACCAACATAGTTTGTCATAGTTTTTCAAAGGAGTCAAACAGCCTAACAAGATTCCCACTGGAAACAATGGAAGTTCAGTCTCAACCAGTCTTTCTTGCCATAAAATTTTCCCTTTGGCAAGGCTCTACAAAGGCTCTTCTGCCTTACCTTAACTTCTGGTGAACTTGGTGGCCATCTTGCTCTCATTTTTTGGTCCAAGAAACTGCCTGATTGTGTGTATTGGGGAGGGATATACTGGAAGCCCCAACGACCTCTTTTCTACCTAAGGCATTTCCTGAGGCACTGTTTGATGGCCTTTATTTAATCTCCAAGGCCTCAAGACTGAGAACTGGTTCTCATCTTTAGCTGAGCTGAAACCCTGAAGCTGGAAGAGTGACCAGTGATGACAAGGACAGTGGACTTCCAGTGTGTCTCAGTTGAGAAAAACATGTGTATTAAAAAACACGTGATTTTGGCGGCCCCGGCGGGGGGCGGAGGATGGCTCTGGGCCCACACTTTTTCCCCCTGTCGCTGGGACAGCGCGGCGGGCATGGCAGAGATGCAGCCGGCCAGGCCGGCGGTTGGGAAACAGCTCAACGAGCTGCCCGACCACTCGCCGCTGGTCCAGCCTGGCCTGGCCGAGCTGAGGCGCCGGGCGCAGGAGGCGGGCGTCCCAGAGAACCCGCAGCCGCTCACAGACGCTTTCTTGCTGCGCTTCCTGCGCGCCCGGGATTTCGACCTGGACCTGGCCTGGCGCTTAATGAAAAACTATTATAAATGGCGAGCAGAGTGTCCAGATTTAAGTGCAGATCTACACCCTAGAAGTATTCTTGGACTTCTGAAGGCTAGCTACCATGGAGCACTGAGATCCAGGGATCCTACGGGCAGCAGAGTTCTCATTTACCGGATTGCCTATTGGGACCCAAAAGTTTTTACACTCTATGATGTATTTCGTGTAAGTCTCATCACATCGGAGCTCATTGTACAGGAGGCAGAAACTCAACGGAATGGAGTCAAGGCTATATTTGACCTGGAAGGCTGGCAGATTTCTCATGCTTTCCAAATTACCCCATCTGTAGCCAAGAAGATTGCTGCTGTCGATACTGATTCCTTTCCATTGAAAGTTCGTGGGATCCATCTTATAAAGGAACCAGTCATTTTCCAGGCTGTATTTTCCATGATCAAACCATTTCTGACTGAAAAGATAAAGGGCCGGATTCATATGCACGGGAACAATTATAAGTCAAGTCTACTTCAGCACTTCCCGGACATTCTTCCTCTGGAATATGGTGGTATCGAGTTCTCCATGGAGGATATTTGTCAGGAGTGGACAAATTTTATAATGAAGTCTGAAGATTATCTCAGCAGCATTTCTGAGACCATCCAATGAGAAGTTATTTCCTGTGAATGACTTCTTCATTTAAAATTCAAGGATGGGATTCTATCTGGTTACGAAACTCAAGACCAAACCTTATAAATGAATTGATGCTTATCTAATTTTTAAACATGCAACATGAATATCTGGGGAATGTTTTAATTTCTACAATGCTTTGTTCCTTTTAAATTAAATGTTAAGGAAAGAAGATACTCCTGTTTGCCCTTGAAGAGCAAACATAGCTTCATCTAAATTAGTTGTTCCTGTGTATCTTTGTATGGTCCAAAAAATATTTTCTTAAACAAAACTTTATGATCACATTGTTTAATACTAGAATGATGGATATCTACTGGAAAGAAGTACTGTGTGTGTCAACTGATGGTGAAACAAAAGGGCTCAGGTGAGGTTGGTGTCATCAGATTGGAATCTGAATATAGCTAAATTAGAATAGTTCATCTCAGGTAAATCCTACTTTAGAATATGCACAATAGAATCCTTTGAATGTAAGTCTACACAGTATAATATTGTAGTCAATGAAATCACTATTGACAAAAATGATTTAAAACTTAAGAAAAATTTCTGGACACAGTTGGTTTTTCATACTGTCTTGTATTTTCAAATAAGTAAAGAATATAATTATGGCTTTTGTTTATAGATGAGGAAGTAGAGGTATATATATTTTACACAGACTGCTTATACTTGAAAATTTAACAGAACTACTTAAATGAAAGGAGGTGTTTACATTTCAGACCATCAGCAGTATACCCAGTATTTTTCAGATTATTCATAAAATAATTTGATTTTATTCTGAGATAATTTACTACTATCTCAAATAGTCTGAGTACCAAGGTTCATGTTTAGTCTAAACAGTCAGTAGCTGGGATATCATAGTGCAGTTTATTTCTACAACTTTCATTCATTGAGAAAGATGTAATCTTATCCATCACAGCCTTCAATTACAGACATAATGTTTATACCCAATGTTTCTAATTAATTTTATTTTGAACTGGAAAGAACAGAAGGTAGAGAACTCAATGAATTTATGTTTAAGTAGTTAGACATCTACATTAATTACATAAGAGTATCTTTGTACAAGGATATTTTTCATTGCACAAGGGTGTTTTTCTTTATAAGAAAATAAGTCTAATCAGATAAGCTGATACTTATGATTCTCTGTACATATACCTCTGACAAAACTGAAAAGAGGTGAAGATGTTCTTTAGAGAATGTGTTTAATTTTGATTTAGCAACTAAACACTAAGTTTACTATTTGATTTTACTAAAAAATCTTGCCTTTTTCTTAAAAAATAGTATTCTTTACTAAATTATAAAATTAAAATTGTATAAATAAGAATGACAGAAAATAAGTTAAAGAAATAAACAATAACAAGACACCTCTGGTTTATCAAAGTTTTAATCATTGAAGGAAACTCTAGTGTCACTTTATTTACATATGGGTATTAAGTCACTTTCCATGATTCTTGCCATGAAGGAACGAGACACTACAATAAAAGCTAATGTTTTAAATGTGTACAGTATGAAGTAATTAACAATAAACTGGATTTTAAAATGTTAATCAATGTAAGTACTTTCTGTGGTGGGGTTTTGAAAATGTTTATACAGTGAAGGAATTCTAGAAAGAACATCGATGAACAATGGGAGTAAACCGGAAGGCGCTGGGGAAAATTACTGGATTCTTCAAGTGGTTTCACTTGTACCGGAAACATTCTGAAAGTCGGCTCCATAGGTACTCACTGTGCTGCTGAACTTCACAATCATTTACTGGACTGTTGTTAAAAATAAGCATCTTTCTTATAAAAAAAAAAAAAAAAAAGAACGAAAAACATGTGATTTGAGTCAGGTTCACCTGTCTGTCCATTTTTGCCAAGGAGATCAAAGGCAAGGTCTAGGTCACTTAGGAAAGAACTAACCTTGGCCTATGTGGTGATTTGAAAGGCTCCCATAGGCTCCTGTATTTAAATTCTTGGTCATTAGGGAACAGCACTACCTAGGATTAAGAGGTGGGATGTTGCTGGAGGAAATGTGTCACTGGGGGTGGGCTTTAAGGTTTCAAAAGCTCCAGCCAGGCTCAGAATCTCTCTGTTCCTGCTGCTGTAAATCTGGATGTAGAACTCTCAGCTCCACTCCAACATCACAACTGTCGGCATGCTGCCATTATAACAATAATGGACTAAACATTTCAACTTTACAGCCAGTCCCAATTAAATATTCTCCTTTATAAGAATGGCCTAGGTCATCTCTAATTGATCTTTTCTTTAATCCCTGCTCCTCTATTTGACCTTGTATTTCCTCCCATAAATGTTTTGTTTGGAAGGACAGAGGCATCCCCATTCTGGACTTTCTTCTTTTTAAGCTTCATAAGGTCTGTGAATTGTTTCTTAAGTATTCAGAGCTTTCTGGGGCTAGTATCTGCTTATCAGTGAGTACATACCATGTGGGATTTTTTTTTTTTTTTTGTGTGTGACTGGGTTACCTCACTCAGGATGATGGCTTCCAGTTCCACCCATTTGCCTAGGAATTTCATAAAGTCATTGTTTCTAATAACTGAGTAGTACTCCATTGTGTAAATATACCACCCTTTCTGTATCCATTCATCTACTGAAGGACATCTAGGTTCTTTCCAGCTTCTGGTTATTATAAATAAAACTATGAACAAATAAAGTTGCTGAGAACATGGTGGAGAATGTGTCCTTCTTAGATGTTGGAGCGACTTTTGGGTATATGCTAAGGAGTGGAATAGTTGGGTCTTCAGGTAGTACTATGTCCAATTTTCTGAGGAATCGCCAGACTGATTTCCAGAGTGGTTGTATCAGTTTACAACCCAACCAACAGTGGAGGAGTGTTCCTCTTTCTCGGCATCCTCGCCAGCATCTGCTGTCACCTGAGTTTTTGATCTTAGCCAATCTGACTGGTGTGAGGTGGAATCTCAGGGTTGTTTTGATTTGCATTTCCCTGATGGCTAAGGATGTTGAGCACTTCCTTAGATGCTTCTCAGCTATTCAGTATTCCTTTTTTGTTTAGCTCTTTACCCCATTTTTAAAAATAGGATTACTTGATTCTCTGGAGTCTAACTTCTTGAGTTCTTTGTATATATTGGATATTAGCCCTCTGTCAGATGTAGGATCCTTTCTCAATCTGTTGGCTGCCGTTTTGACCTAATGACAGTGTCCTTAACCTTACAGAAGCTTTGCAATGCTATGGTGCAGTAGGTAAAGTGCTTGTTTTGCACACATGAAGACTTTAGCTCAATCCCTAAATTAAATATTAAAAAGAGATGTGGTGGGATAAATTTATAATGCTAGCATGTTGTTTTGAATAAGAATGGTCCCCATAGGATCATAAAATTAAATGCTTAGTCATCAGGGAATAGCACTACAGAGAAAGATTAGAAGTGGTCTTGTTGGAATCGGTATGGGCATGTGAAGGAATGCAAAGTCACTGGGGGTAGACTCTGAACTTTAAAAATCCTAAGCCAGTCCCAGTGTCTTTCTCTTCCTGCTACCTGTGGATCCAGATATAGAACTCTCAGCAACTCCTCCAGGACCATGTTTGCTTGTGTGCTACCACGATTCCCACAATGATAATGGACTAAACCTCTGAAACTATAAGTAAGCCCCAATTAAATGTTTTCTTTTATAAGAGTTGCCATGGTCATGGTGTCTCTTCATAGCAGTAAAACAGTGACTAAGGCACCCAGCAATGGGAAGTAGAGGCAGATAGTTCCTTGGGGCTCTCAGCCAGCCTGACCTACATGGTAAATTCCCTGCCAGTGTGTGATTCTGTATCATGTTTTTAGAAAAGGCAGATAGTGTCTGAGATTGTTTTCTGGATTCCACATCTTCCACATGCACACACAGATACACATAGAAAAACTATTACTAGGGAGAGAGTACATTCTTAACAATTGACCATGGGGAATGGATGGGTGATTCCTACCCTGTGCCCCACTGATCTTCCAGGCTCTGTGAGTGCGGAACCCTGGAGCTTTGTAATTTAGGATTGTACACTTTTACTGTCTGCTGGTTCTCCGGGTTAGGGAAACAGGCTTATCTCAAGATCTACTTGACTGCCATCAAGGCATTATTTGCTAAGGCCTTGATCTCAGTGTAATGAGGACCACATTCTAAGACATGCCTAAGTCCACCCAAAGCTGAAAGAACTAAGTGAATGAATAACCAGTGGTGTCTTCTTGGCAGAGGAAGCAAACCTAGTGAGAACCTGAGGGAGGGAAGGAGGATGATCTCCAATCCAGAGTCAGAGGCCAGAATGGGAAGGTTTCAGGGCATAAATAAAGTGGGATTTGATGCTGAAAAGAAGACTGCAAATGTCAAAAGTGAATCAGGGTGTGTCTGATGGTGTCCTAGCTCCCTGTTATGGTAGGTGAGGGAGTGAAGCTATTGGAACCTGTTCTGCTTGCTTTGACCTGTCTGCTACAGTGGGCAGGATAGGGCTTGGGATGACTATCCTTGGTTGTCAACTTTACACCTGGGATTAATTAAAACCCCTAACTGGAGGGGAACACCTATGTGGAATTTCTGCTTAATTTAATATAGGAAGATATCCTTCTCATCTAGATCTTTGAGGTTGGAAGACACACCTTTAATTCAGATCTAATATGGGCCACGTCTTCTGCTGGAATCCCATTTTAGGACATGGGAAAAAAAACTTTATCTCTTTGCCTGCTTGCCCTCACCTTGCTAACAAGTCCACTCTTTACTGGCACGTTCATTGCTTCAATGTGTTAGTGGAGAAGAAACTTAAAGGTTCTTTGAAAAGTCCATTGGATAGTATTTTGCTGGGGCAAACACGTGAGGCAATGTTGCCTTAAAGTGGACACAGGTGTTAAAGGCTAAGGCAGACTCATGAAGGAATGTTGTTGAAGCAGACACAGGAGAGAAGATGTTCTGCTAAAGCAAGCATGTGAGAAGACATGTAATGAAAGATTCTTTGCTAACAACATGCATGTATTGGTCCACCTTATAGTGCATAGTTGAGCTGCATGTTGGGACACCATAGAGAGAAACACACCAAAAAATCTTCTGGTGGTGTGCTGTAGTTTGTTGCTGCTTCCCAGGGCTGATTGGATGCACTGCTGAGGCAAGACCTGTGCTGAGTGACTGTTGGTGCTGTGCAAGGCTTGTGGGTCTCAAATCTTCGCTCATCTTTGCTTCCCTGAGAGAGAGAGGCACAGTCCAAAACTTCTCTTGGTTTTCTTCCTGGTCCTTCCTGCTGACATGAGCCAAGGCTGAGTGAGGCCTGGTTGCCAGTGGAATGAGCCGCCACTGCTGACCTGTGAACTGAACTGCTGATTTCCAGACAACAGAAGGGAGTTGCTCCAAAGAGCCTTTCTAAACAAGTCCACTCTGACCCCCCATATCCTTTTTTCCCACTACCTCTGGTGCGTGGTGGGCTACAAGGGAGGTTAAATGGTTTAAGAACCATCATTAAAAATGTTTGAAAAAAATTAAAGTTACACATTAAAGCCTGTTTCTTGGGGATGCTAGCATATAGTAAAGACCATCTAAGACACCCAGCCTTATGGACTGAACAACTACTAGATTCTTGGACTTTGCATTCACAACCAGCCATTTTGGATGAGTTGGACCACAGCAGTTGTCATTCTAATACAGCTATTACAGACTTATAAAATAAAAGTCATTCTAATAAAGCTCTTTCCTGTACATTAAGAGAGATTCATTCTAATAAGTTCTGTTGCTCCTGACAACCATGGTCAATACAAGGCTACATCTGTGAAGGCTTCTGTGCTGCAGGCTAGGTGAAAGGCTTGGAGGGGACAGCAGTATATAAGCCAGGTGAGTTGTGTGTGAGATCAGGTTGCTTTGAACTCAGAGGCTTGACTCTTTCCCTAAGTGCTGAGATTAAAGACATGCACCCACATCAAGCATATTTGATAAGGTTTCATTCATTTGTAATTATTATTCTTACCAAAGCCTAGGTTACTTCCACTTTGGCTAGTGAGAGCCTTTTAATTTGGTTTTCAAGATAGTTTTCTGTGATACCAGCAATCTGTGGTTGTATACTTTACCATCTGACTATTTGGAAATACCATTTATTAATCTCATTGTTTAAACCACTAAGACTCATGAATTTTGTTACAGCCCCAGATAACCAATGCAACTTATATATCTTAAATATATGATTTGGAGCTGTGAATACAATTCTTCCTCTCCATGCACAAGGCTAATCCCCAGTAATAAAAAACATAGTAGTAGTGCAGTGCTCCATTCTCTTCTTATCTATCCGAAAGCCTGATGGCTATTTACATTTTCACCTTATTATAATCTACTTGATTCGTTTTCAGAATACCCAAAGATTGTTCTTTCCTTCTTGGTATGTAAAGTCTAGGAAGTTTAGTAGAATGGGTTAGTCCTGGTAATTTTGTGGAAGTCTTTACACATTCTGCTCTTTTATACATAGTTTTGTATAACTTCAAATCCTTTTTACTTCCAGAAATTTTCATTAGATTATAACTTTTAGTACTTTTCTTTTAAAAAACTTGATCCTTTCTTTTTCATCTCAATTACTAGCATCTGCTCACTGTAGAAGATAATGGGTTTCATAATGGTAGTTTTCTTCGGGTACCATGAACTTTAACAGCCTGTTGCCTTCTTTTCCTCTGTAAGAGCTTATGTCACCCAGGCATCCAATCTTCTCTGCTTATCTTTTGCATTTGTCTGTTGATCTAAAAAATACTTACACATCATTTTGTATTTAAGATTTTCCTTATTTTCACCTTTTGCATTTTCTCACATTCATATACATTGTGGTTTTGTTCTAGCTTAATTTTCTTTATTTTCTTCCTTTCTCACTTTCCTTTCTTTTCCCTCCCTCCCTTCCTTTTTTTCTTCCTTCCTTCTTTCCTTTTTCCCTTCCTTTCTTTTTTTTTTTTTTTTGACTTTTGGAGACAGGGTTTCTCTGTGTAGCCCTGGTTGTCCTAGAACTCACTCTGTAAGCCAGGTTGGCCTCAAACTCACAAAGATCCACTTCCCTGTGCTTTCCAAGTGCTGAGATTAAAGTCATGCACCACCACCTCCAGCTTACTTTTGAATTCAAAATTTATTTCTAGAAATAGCACATTAAATAAAAAATGATAAAATCTGTTAATATAGAAAGAAAAATGTAAAACACATTAGAAAGCCCGAAGATGATAAAATGCAATTAATTGGAAAATATAAAGTTCTGCTGTTTGTATTTTATTTATTTTAGCTTCCCTCCAAAAGTGTCTTCTTATTATCCTAGCAAGAAATCCAGTTTTTGGAGGTCTGAATTCTCACAAAGGCTAGATCAATGTTTTGCATGTTTTATGTATGCATGACTACATATGTAAGAGTGTATGTGCTTACAGGCCTGAGGTTACTTTTGCATATCTGTTTCAATCTTTCACCACTATTAAAATTACATTTGTCTCTGTCTCTGTCTGTCTCTGTCTCTGTCTCTCTTTCTGTGTGTGGGGGGGCATGCAGGCATATACATGTGGAGAAGGAAAGAGGGCATCTGATTCACTGATGTGGGGTCATCTGGAAGAGGAGGAAACACTCAAACACTGGGTCTTCTCTGAAGTCCTCCACATACTTGTTTTTTTTCTTATAATTTAACTGCAATCCTATCAAATCACTATGAATTTATAATAATTTAAAACTTTTACAAACATTTTCCTTTTATTGAAAACAGATGTTTTTCTCATCATAGTATCCTGACTATACACACATGGGGGTGGAGGTAAGGGGAGTAAATAGATAAATAGAAAACTATGCTTTCCAATTTAGTGGGGTTTTTAGGATTAATTTGTTTATTTCATGTATATAAGTACACACTTGCTGTCTTCAGACATACCAGAAGAAGGCATCAGATCCCATTATAGATGGTTGCGAGCCACCATGTGGTTGCTGGGATTTGAACTCAGGACCTGTGGAAGAGCAGTCAGTGCTCTTAACTGCTGAGCCATCTCTTCAGCCTCCCCCTCCCCACCCAGTTTAATATTTTTACAGAATTCCTGAGTATGAGAATTTGTCTGTTTCTTGTGCCTTCTCTTGATTTCTTTTCCTTCTAGTTGTTTGTTTTGTTCAATCGAATGGATGAGTTTTCATTTTACCATATTTTATTGTATATTATCATTATCCCAGAGAAGCCCCTTTGTTTTCTGATGAGAGACAGAAAGGCAATGTATCTGGATCAGAGGAGAGGAGTAGAGGGATAGGAAAGTATAGTCAGGATAATAAGAAGACACTTTTGCATGAGCATATGTGTGTGCATGCCACAGCAAATGCAGAGGTCAGAGGGCAATTTTTGTGAACTGATTCTCTTCTTTTACCATCTAGATCCTGGGGACTGGTCTCAGGCAGTGAGGTTTGGAAGCCAGCACCTTTACCTACAAGTTTTACTGACTGAGCAATAATTATTTAACATTGTCAAATAGTCAGTCAGTGTTTAAATTATCTGTTGTTACATTTTTAATAAACATCTTCAGTCATTACAAAAAATGAGTTGGCAAAATTAAGAAAAAGTTAGTAAAGATATGATCTGAATCACAATTGATATCCCGTGCTAACGGACATTTCTAAATCACATTGATCTGGGTAATACTGTCTTTGAAGACACACATGAAACATTAAAATCCAACCATATATTTCACCCCAAAGCGGGCCTTAGTTAGTCATTCAAGGTGTTGTCTGTGTGCACATTACAAATAGGCTTGGAACCCATGAGAAAGGTACTGCTGTTTGGGGAGGCACAAAATCTGTAAATTACATATATAATTTTCTGTCATATATAGGTCAGTTCTAATAACAACATGTTTTGATCATATTCACCCCTCCCCTACCCAACCATCTTTGTGTCTTTTGTGGGGGGGGCTATCAAGCCCATCAAGTCCAATTTATGCTGTCTATATGCTCTGGGATTTATGAGTTTCCACTGGAGCATAGCCAACTTATCAGTGGCCATGCTCTTAAAGAAAATTGACCCAGCATTGCTCCTGTCTAAAGGAAAAACGAGGGCAAAGTGTGGAGCAGAGACTGAAACAAAGGCCATCCAGAGACTGCCCCACCTGGGGATCCATCCCATATGCAGTCACCAAACCCAGACACTATTGTGGATGCCAAGAAGTACATGCTGACAGGAGCCTGATATAGCTGTCTCCTGAGAGGCTCTGCCAGAGCCTGACAATTACAGAGGTGGATGCTCAAAGCCAACCACTGAACTGAGAAAGTGGTCCTTAATGGAGGAGTTAGAGAAAGAACTGAAGGAGCTGAAGGGGTTTGCAACCCCATAAGAATAACAATAGAAACAAACCAGAGCTCCCAGGGACTAAACCATCAACCAAAGAGTACACATGGATGGACCCATGGCTCCAGTCCCATATGTAGCAGAGGATGGCCTTGTTGAGCATCAATGGGAAGAGAAGTCCTTGGTTCTGCCAAGGCTCGATGCCCCAGTGTAGGGGAGTGCCCCGGCAGGGAGGCAGGAGTAGGTGGGTGGGTGGGGAAGCACCCTCATAGAAGGGGGAGGGGGAGGTGGATGAAATGGGGTGTTCTGAAGGGGAAACCAGGAAAGGGGATAACATTTGAAATGTAAATAAATAAAATATCCCATAAAAAAAGAAAAGTGACTATCTCTTAGAAGACTATCTAGAGGTAGAACTTCATGCTTAACTCCTTCCACTCTTTACAGGGACTTACCAGGTTTTAAAATACAGTAAAGTTACACTTATGAAAACAATTTTCTACTAGTACATAAATACTGTAACAAAACAGGAAGGAAAACTAGAAAATCTGAAAAGTACCAAAATACAATCTACTTATTTTATAATAAAATGTTGCTTCAGCTTCATGAGGGAAAACAGATTATTACAGAAATGTTGGCCTTAACTTAGTGGGGAAAGACTCTTTAAATTATTAAAAATTACCGACTAAATATAAGAAAATTGGCATAATCATTTTTTAAAAAAGAAGCAGTGGATATCTAAGCAAAGGATAAATTTACAACTCTTCTTAAGACTTTCGAACCACTAAACCTGGATAGATCATATTTAAAGATAAAAAAGAAGCCATAAAAATACTACAAGAAACTGGGTAATTTAAAACATGTTGAGGAATAAAGACCTTTTTGAACATAACATAAACTTCAGAAGCCAACAACAAGTCCATCAATTCAGTTCAAAGAGAAAGTTTCAATGCAAAACTTGTCCATTACCAAAGTCCAAGGTAAATTGTCAAGTAGAGAAATTACTTGTAACTCATATTAAAGATAAAGGGGCTAATAATCTTACCAAATAGTAAGAAAAATGCACAGTGCTATAGGAAGATGAGTAAAGGCTTCAAAGACAGCCCACAAGAAAGATAATGTCACTTTTAAGTAAGAAAACAAAATTCAGGGTGAAGTGACACATTCATTTTGTCTGTTTGGTTAAAGCAGAAACATTTGACAGAGTAATGAACCAGCAGGAGCGTGCGCCCATATTTATGGGAGTTGGAACTTGTACAAACTTCTCTTGAGGTAATTTGAAGAAATAGAAAATTACAAATGTCTATACCTTTTGGACTTGGCTATTCCATATCAGGGAGTTGATGCCACAGATCTATTTACACATGTGTGATGAGATAAAGCAACACCAGATGAACATTGATGACAATGAGAAATTAATGTTGATATAGAACCAGGTCCAACAAACATTCTTGGTTTAAAAAGGAAAGTTGGGGTAGTATGGTGGCTCAGTTGCAACCAAGCCTGATGACCTGATTTCAATCCTCAGGATCTAAAGAGTAAAGAAGAGAATCAACTCCTTCAAGTTGTTCTTTTATCTGCACATACGTTCTGTGGCACTCATGTGCCTATACCCAGACACAGATCCATGGATATAAGATAAATAGAAGTCAAAGTATAGATTCAATAACAAGTTGGCATTTGTGTCAAACAAGAATTTGTGTGCCTGCATGTACTTGCATAGATTAACAATGGATAATTGTTCAAGGTGGCTTATGAATAATATGGAGCTACACCATGCTATTTGTCATTTTATGTATATGCTTGGAAATTTCCATAATGAAATGTTCAAGGTATACTTAGAATAATGATACTTAAAGAGAGATTATTTCTAAAATAATGCATATAAGCCAGAGATACTGATTACCCATAGGGGTGATGTATTATTAATTAGAAATTGGGTTTGATCAATTAACAGACACAGCAATGGTGATTTAAATACAACATGTTTAATTTTTCTCATATGTTTAGTTGTTTGGAAGTAGGCACTTACTGCCTTTGGTTAGCCATGCAAGGATGTCAACAGAAGAATCTTCTTAATTCTCTCAGTATTTTCCTTACAGTATCAACATAACTAATGTATGTTCAAGTATAGGAGAAAGTTGGAGAAATAAGGCATAGCCTGAACTAATTCATTCCACTGTAAAGAACTTTCCAGATCCTTTATCAATGACTAAAATGATCTGTTCATTAGCTATTCTAATATGCAGGGGAGGTTAAAAAATGCTCATTTGTATCTTCCAATAAACTTAATGAATAAATCTTGAGAAGGTTAAAAAATTTAACAAAAGTACCAGGAAAATATCCACAGAAAGAATATTTAGTACTTCACTATTATAGAAAATAGAATGGAAACAAACAAATTCTTCACAGACAACTATGAATGTCCTGATATTTAAATGATACAAGCTCAAAGAATAGGCATAAACCTTTGTGTCCAACATAGGTTTGTGATATTTGAAAACAAAATTCACAATTACTGGAAAATAAGTAGACATATCCATAATTAGAGTGGAAGAAAATTGTTATCCTCACATGTTAATTGACAAGCCAAATAGAGAAACTATTTTAAAAAGTAACAGAGAATTCAAGTTGTACAAATAATAATCTTGACCTCATAGATGCATAATGCACATAACTGTGTCCAACCATGAGATCACAATATTTCCCACCCCCACCAAATGGTATATACTGGAAAATATAGAATCAACGCTTTCTTCACAAAGACAATCTCCAAAATTCTAGAAAACATTTTTTTTTTTTTACTGAATTCAAAGCATTAAAATTAGAAGTGACTAACTGAAAGGAACCACCTTTCAGCTAATTAACCAAATAAATGAACAGCAAAAACCACAGAAGAGTTAGAAAAATAAAAATGTAATAAAAGTACAAATTCTAGACAGTTTTTGTTAGGATCAAAGAGCAAAGGGGAGAGAAACAATTGTTACAAGAAACAGGAGGGTCTGGTTAATTTTGGTATATGATTTTTTTATTTATTTGCAAGTTATTTTATAATAAAGTTTCTATATTTTTGCATCAATATTCATTGGTCTGAAGTTTTCTTTCTTTGTTGGGTTGTTGTGTGGTTTAGATATAAGTGTAATTGAGGTTTCATAGAAGTAATTGGGTAGTGTTGTTTCTGTTTCTATTTTGTGGAATAGTTTGAAGAGTATTGGTATTGGTATTAGACCTAAGGTTTGATAGAATTCTGCACTAAACCCATCTTGTCCTGTACTTTTTTTTTTTTTTCTGGTTGGGAGACTTTGGGGCTGTTTAAATGATTTATCTAATCCTGATTTAATTTTGGTACCTAGTATATGTCTAGAAAATGGTCCAATTCCTCCAGATTTTCCAGTTTTGTTGAGTATAGAGTTTTGTAGTAAGATCTGATGATTTTTTGAATTTCCTCAGTTTTTGTTGTTATGTCTCCCATTTCATTTCTGATTTTATTAATTTGGATACTCTCTGTATCCGGTTAGTCTGGCTAAGGGTTTATCAATCTTATTGACTTTCTCAAAGAACCAGCTCCTGGTTTTGTTGATTCTTTGTATATTTCTTTTTGTTTCTATTTAGTTGATTTCAGCTCTGAATTTGATTATTTCCTGCTGTCTACTTCTCTTGAGTGTATTTGCTTCTTTTGTTCTAGAGCTTTCAACTGTGCTGTCAAGTTGCTAGTGTCTGCTCACTCCAGTTTCTTTTTGGAGGCGCTCAGAGCTATGAGTTTTCCTCTTAGGACTGCTTTCATTGTATCCCATAAGTTTGGGTATGTTGTGCCTTCATTTTCATTAAATTCTAAAATGTCTTTAATTTCTTTCTTTATTTCTTCCTTGACCAAGTTGTTCAGTTTCCATGTGTATGTGGGCTTTTTGTTGTTTTTGTTGTTATTTAGGAAAACAGCATTTTCAACAAATGGTGCTGGTTTAACTAGAAGTCAGCATGTACAATAATGCAAATTGACACATTCATATCTCCTTGTAAAAGCTCAAGTCCAAGTGTATCAAAGTTCTCCACATAAAACCAGGTATACTGAAACTAATAGAACAGAAAGTGGGGAAGAGCTTAGAACACACAAGCACAGGGCAAAATCTCGTGAGCAGAGAACACCAAATCAAGAATCAACAAATGGGACCTCATAAAATTGCAAAGCTTCTGTAAGGCAAAGGACACTGTCAATAGGAGAAAATGGCAGTCAACAGACTGGGAAAGGATCTTTACCAATCCTATATCTATCTGATAGAGGGCTAGTATCCTATATATACAAAGAACTCAAGAAGTTAGACTTCAGAGAATCAAGTAATCCTATTAAAAATGGGGTACAGAGCTAAACAAAGAATTCTCAACTGAGGAATATTGAATGGCTGAGAAGCACCTAAAGAAATGTTCAACATCTTTAGTCATCAGGGAAATGCAAATCAAAACAATCCTGAGATTCTACCTCACACCAGTCAGAATGGCTAAGATAAGAAACTCAGGTGACAGCAGATGCTGGCTAAGATAAAAAAAATAAACTCAGATGACAGCAGATGCTGTTGAGGATGTAGAGAAAGAGGAACACTCCTCCATTTTTGGTGGGATTGCATACTGGTACAACCACTCTGGAAATCATTCTGGTGGTTCTTCAGAAAACTGGACACAGTGCTACCTGAAGACCCAGCTATTCCACTTCTGGGAATATATCCAAAATATGCCCCAACATATAACAAGAATACATGCTCCACTATGTTCATAGGAGCCTTATTTATAATAACCAGAAGCTGGAAAGAACCCAGATGTCCTTCAGTAGATGAATGAATACAGAAAATGTGGTCCATTTATACAACATAGTACTACTCAACAATTAAAAACAATGACTTCATGAAATTCTTAGTCAAATGGATAGAACTAGAAAATATAATCAGACTGAGTATGGGACCCAAATGAAGGAGCTAAAGAAAGGACTGAAGGAGCTGAAAGGGTCTGCAACCCCATGGGAAGAACAGCGATGCCAAACAACCCCTCCCCCCAGAGCTTCCAGGGCTAAAACTCCAACCAATAAGCACACATGGAGAGACCCATGGTTCCAGGTGCATATGCAGCAGAGGATGGCATTGTCTGGTATCAATTCGAGGAGAGGCCTTTGGTCCAGTGAAGGTGTGTTTTCCCAGTGTAGGGGAATGACAAGGCACTGAGGTGGGAGAGGGTGGTTGAGAGAAGGAGCACCTTCATGGAAGCAAGGGGAGGAGGAAAGGATGGGAGAGGAAAAAGGGGATAATATTTGAAATGTAAATACAGAGAATATCCAATAAAAATATAAGAAATCAAAGTTTTCTTGGTGTGTAAAGATTAAGCATAATGATTTTTTATTTTCCTTTTTTTTTTCTTTTCTTGAACTTCATATACTCTGTGAGTTGATTCTGGGGTGTTCAGAGCTTTCTGGGGTTAGTATCCAATTATCAGTGACTGCATATTATGTCTGTTCTTTTTTTAATTGAACAACTTTATTTTAAAAAACAAAGATAAATGTAGATTTTAAGCATTTTTGCATAATAATATGCAGTCACTGATAATTGGATATTAACCCCAGAAACAACTCACAGACTATATGAAGTTCAAGAAAAACAAAGGTCAAAAAAAAGAAAAAAATTATTATGCTTAATCTTTACACACCAAGAAAACTTTGACTATTTCCAGGTTACATCTTGTTTTACATGTACTTTATGCATGTAAAATGTACTTTATGCAAATACAAATATTGGAAATGAAATAAATATTGTAAAAAATTAAAAAATATAAGAAATCTTAAAAAAGAAACAAGTAATTCTTAGATAATATAATCTCCTCTTTGCATTGCAAAATATGACAAATATTCAAACCCACACTATAATCCTAGTACTCAAATTGGAATAAGCAAGCATAGTAAAACCACTGTGTAGATTAAGCTTACCTATTAACAACAGTAGAAAACATTAATCATCTCTATAGGAACATTAGAAGAAGCCTGTATCATGCACAAATATACTTATAGAATGCAATGATAGATAAATATTAACAGTTATTGATGTCAGTCACTTTGTTTTTGGTGAAGAATGTAAATATATTATCTTAACAGATATATGAAGAACATCTATTCACTTGACATTCCTACTCCTTGATTGAGGTCTTTAATCACTGTGAAAGAAAACACAGTAGAAATATTGGAACAGATAAACTTTAATTATTTGGATATACTAGCTTATAAGGATCTAAAAGTATCTTTAAATTACTGAGATGTGTTTACACCTTTATTTTCCAAACAACACTGGAGAAATAAATTTTATATGTTAAAGAAATGTTCTGCTCTGAAGAGCAACACAGACTATAACAAACTTTTATGTGTTAGTTACTGGAAAGAAACAACTTAAGGTAGAAGATACTTGGCTCATAGCTTCAGAGGGTTTCAGTCTTTCTGGTCACAGACAGCATAGCAGAGTAGCTGCATTCATGACAGGTGCATGTTGCTGATGCTGTTCAAATCATCATGGGCCAAGAAGCATAGAGGCAGTGACAAGAACGAGGGGCAGGCCACAATTTTCAAAGGCTTATCTCCAGTGAAAACTTCCCACAGTTAGTCCTCACCACCTAAAATTCCCACATCCTCTCGATGTAATAAATAAAAAGATGACTCTCTACAAGTACATTTAAGACTCAAACAATAATATAGCATGGAATGTTAAATACAATAAAATACTGATACTAGAGATATCATTCATTAGTTAAAGGTATGGTCACGTTTCCAGAGGACCCAGGTTTAATTCTCAGCACCTACTATTGTTACAGGAGATTCAGCACCTTCTTCTGGACTCTGTGAATGTGAACATTAGGCATACAGACACAGCACTTAGATACATTCAAGCAAACACTCACATGTATAAAAATATAAATACATACATCTTTAAATACATCAAAATTCTGATAAGAAAGTACAAGGGGGGGATAGAGGAGAGATGTGATACGAAACTAGAAGGAAAGTAAATGTTGGAAGTGGAATGGTTTAAGCTAGTGTTTCTCAATCTTCCTAATGACATGACTCTTTAATGTAATTCCTCATGTTGTGGTGACTCCCACCATAAAATTATATTGTTGCCACTTCATATCTGTAATTTTTCTACTGTTAGTAATTATAATGTAAATATAAGATATACAGGATAGCCCCCAAATAGGTGGTGACCCACAGGTTGAGAACCACTGGTTTAAGTGGAGATAGGGAGAAGCAGGGGAAAGGAAGAAGTGGGAAGGAGAGGCCAACTTAAATTGTGTGTATGTGAGATGCCATAGAAAACCTGGTACTATAAGCTAATATAAAAATTAAAAAACCCCAACTACAGGTTATAAAAGTAGCATAGTTACAAACAATAAACTATTTCATACTCTTAGATAGAAAAGACACAAGTATAAAATATATTTGTTTTGCTTCAATAGAGTAAAAAATTTCCAGCATAATTTAAAATTTTACTTTGTCTCTTCACCGTGACGGATTTGATTCTCTTCTTCCATGTGTAGGTCTTAAATATTAAACTCATGAACCTCCTGTCTCAGTCTCACAAGTGCCAAGACTACAGCCATGTACCACTACACCTAACTCAGTGTTACCTGTTTTAAGATGTCTTTACTTTTTTCTCTTTTCTTTTATTTTTTGGACTTTAAAATTATTATATAATTTCTTCCTTCCCTTCCCTCCTCCCTTCTAAGTCTCCCATATAATCTTCTGTGTGCTTTTTCAAATTCATGGCCTCTTTTTAATTAATTGATATTACATGCATATGCATATATTCAAAATATAACCTTCTCAGTCTATACAATGTTACTAATATGAAGATTCTCAAGGATAACCATTTGGTGTTAGATAATCAATTGGTGTTCTCTTCCCTTGGGTACACTATTTCTTTTGTTCTTAGTATTCTTTCTTTGTAGCTATAAGAGATTTCACACTCTTTTATTTTAACAGTCAAGTTATCTTCCAAACATATAAGACCCTGACAGCATTGCTACACTTTTAACAGCGCTCTTGCAAGACTTAAGAGCCACAACTAGAAATGGTTAGTTATGTCTCTACCCATGTCTTTTTCTGAGTTGTTCTTGTCACTATCTATGCCAACTGCTGTCGAGAATTCCTAGTTGCTTCCCTCACAAACTTACTCATGATTGAGGGCACTTGGATGCCTTTGTACCATCTATTCTTACTCTTCTCCCTGAAGCTACATCACACAGGGAAGACTTTCATGCACCCCCTCCATGCCATTTATTTGTCTGTGGACTACACTCTCATGAGTACATTTTAATTCTTGAAAACTGTATACTGTTTACCTGAAAATGTTGTTAGTTTCTACCTTGTTTGCTGATGGAGGCAAATAAAGAGGTATTCCTTAAGCAAAGAATGATGTTCTGATGTACTCTATGGAGGTAGCAAATGTTAACACATTCTATATAACCATCACTATCATTTATCTACCATCTGTCTGTCTGTCTGTCTGTGTGCCTATCTACTTATCACTGTCTTCATCATTCTCTTTCTCCCTCCCTCCTTCTCTCCATCCCTCCCCCCCCCCTGTCTCTCTGCCTGTCTGTCTCTGTCTGTGTCTGTTTGGGCAGTTATATTGGTGAAGCTTTATGAGTGTAGCTTTTGACATTACTAGGAGATCCACTCTCACAGAAGGCTCTTACAATCTTATAGTCTTTCTGCCCTCTATTCTAGAAAGTTCCCCAAACCTTTGGTGCAGAAGCTGTTTTGTAGAGGTATCCATTGGCAATGGGTATGAGGGCTAAACTTGGTTGTCAAGTTGACTACATCTAGAATTAACTAAAACTCAAAAATGGAAGGGAGGGATTTTTGCTTAGTTTGAAGTGGAAAGATCCATTTCTAATGTAAGTCTTTGAGGTAGGAAGACATCTTTTATCTGGATGATTCGAGCTTGGAAAACCCACATATAATCTGGGCCACACCTTCTGCTGAAAGTCTATACAAAGAAATGGAAGAAAAAAGCTTTTTCTCCTTGCCTGTTTGCTTACACCTCACTAACAAGGCCATTCATTCCTTCACTGCTATTTAGAACCTAATTCAGGAATACAGAGTGTACTGAAAACCAGCTGAGACATACAGCTTCATAGACTGAGCAACTACTGGATTATTGGATTTTCCCTTAATAGTCAGCCATTACTGAATTAATTGGCCCAGCTGCACCACAGCTTGTAAGTAATTCTAATAACGTCCCAAAATAAATGGGATGGCCACATGCAGAAGAATGAATTTGGAAGTGTATATATCACCTTGCACAAAAATTAACTTCAAATGAACCAAAGGCCTAAACACAAGATCTAAACTTGATAGAAACACTGAAATTGATAGAAGAAAATAGGCAATATTTTCTTCTATATATGATATAAAAAAGGGTTTTCTGAACAGAACTCCATTTGACTAAGAATTAAGGCTAACAATGAACAAGCGGGATTTCATGAAACTGAAAAGTTTTTGCTAAAGAAACAATTAACCAGGTAAAGAGGAAGCCCATAGTCTATGAGAGAATATTTGCTAACTGTGCATCTGACAGAGATTATAATATCCAGAATATATAAAGAATCCAAAATACAGCCAAATAAATAAATGAACCATTCCAAAAAATGGGCCTCAGATTTGAACAGAAAGTTCTCAAAAGAATAAAAGAATGGCTAAGAAATAATGTTCATCATCCCTATCAATTAGGCAAATGCAACCCCTGCGAGAATGGCAAAAATAAAAACATAACCTAGAGTGGAAATTTCTGCTTTCTTTGGAAACTCGGTTATGAAATATGATGTTTTGCTGAAGAAAACACAGGCAAGAGGACATGTGGTGTTTAGAAAGAATATAAATATGACCCCACAAATAGTGGGAGGATGGTCAGGCATTAGTTCACCTTGCTCTGCTCAGCCTCACTAGTCTTTGCTGCTGATGCTCTGGCCTTGGTTTGTCTTGCATCCTGTTGCTGATCTTTGCTTGTCATGACTTCATAGTGAGTAACTCACCAAAGACCTTTTTGTGATAGTCTGGTGCTTCTTACCACTTCCATGGACTAGGCCCGATTGGCAGAGCCTTGCAGTTTCTTCTGGATGGAATTGCCGTTGCTGATTTGAGAGTGGTGATTGTCAAGTGAACTGGACTGCAACTAATTATTCATGTTGGTGTTTTGCTAGAGGACTGGACTACTAACAGTGAAGATTGGAATTGCCCCCAAAGAACTATTTCTAAACAGGTCCAGTTCCCCTGTTTCCTATTAACCTTTCTTTTCCAATACCTCTGGTGGGTGGTGGGCTAGAATGGAGGTTGAAGCACTTAAAAACCCTTATTAAAGTAGGCTCTGAAAGAATCTAAACCAACAGTAACTAACAACAAATGCTATAGGGGAGGTGGGGAAAAGGAAACCTTCATTCACTGTTGGTGGGATTACCAACTGGGATGGCTACTATAGAAATCTGTATAAAGAATTCTCAAAACATAAAAGTAAATTTATCATTTGACCCAGCTAAACCATTCTCAACATATATATATGTATATATGTATATATATGTATATATATATGTATATATATATGTATATATATGTATATATATGTATATATATGTATATATATGTATATTCAGCCATGTTCATCACAGTTCTATCCACAATAGTTAGAACTAGCCTTATTTTTGGAACTAAAAATATAAAGATTTTTTTAGTTAAACATTTTAAGTTGCATTCAATAGGCTCCAGATATTCCATACTACAATCTATTGACAGTCAATAAAACAAAACATAGTTCATTTTTTCACAATCCCTCAGCTAGGGTGGAATGCCTTACAACTTATAGTAAAATCCTACTTAGCTCTTTCATGAAGGAGCTGGGGAGATACCTCCTTTCTGATCACTAATGCAATGAAGAGCATAGAAACTACATTAAACATAAGGAGTAATTCTGATTCAAAGAAAATTGTTTGGAAACAAAGCTTCAAAAGAGACAGAAGTATATCTGCTTCTATCACATTCCTGATTCTTAAGAACAAGTCATTTGTTTCCTGCTACAGGAAGTAATGGTGTATGTGAAGGGTCCATTTTGATAAGATCAAAGGGGTTTTTCTTCCATAATTTCATATTTTGCTGAAATGAATAGCTTATACCTTGTGAACACAGTATCACTTCTTGACATCTGCTAATTGCCTGTCTGAGAGCTGCTTCTCTGGTGCAGACTGCTCAGGTAGACAATTGCTTTGCTCTTCCATGACACAGGTAGGTATCTTATAAATAAGAGTTCAGGGGCTGGTAAGATGGTTCAGCAGGTAAAGCTGCCTGTCACCAAGGCTGAAAACCTGAGTTCAATCCCTGGGCCCCCTATGTTGGAAAGAGAGAACTGACTCCCACAATTTGTCCTCTGACCTCCATACATGTGTTATAGAAATTGTAGCCTCTGACCCCCACCACATGCACACAAAATAAATAAGAATGTAATATATTTTAAAATATGTTAATAGAGTTAATGTGTTCAACTTCTGCCTGCCTTGCTTAGAAGGAGTATGCTTGCCCAGGATGGGTTCCCTTCTTTTCCTTGGACTTGAAAAAGCCAGGACAATGGACATGTCTACGTTAAAGTGTGACCTTGTGGTAAAGGCAGTGTTCTGTAGCTCAGTGGGGCCCTGTGTATTAGCACTCTATGGTCATCAGGCCATCTCAAACATCAAGAGGGAGCGAGTGCTCTATAAATTTTCTAATAGCACTTTGCCGCCCTGCTGTCTTTACTGCAGGTTATAGAAGGTCAAGACTACAATGGACTGGGGAAAATAAACTGTATCACATACAATTTAGAAGAGACACAGCATGCAAGGAACCAGGATCTCTGAAAAACTGCATGGATGGAGCTGCCCTCACCAACTCAATCTTCAGTTTTCCCAAAGCCGTATGTATCTCAGTGCTAGAACATTCACCCACCACACATCAAGCTCTAGGTCTCACTCCAGCACCACAAAAATAAAACCAAACCCAAATTTTCCCATCCACCACAATAGTGCAAGCCTCTGTTGAAGCCAGTTTGCTTGTCTCTTCCAAACTCAGCACCTGTCCTTATAGTTCTGACCTGCTGTGTGCAAGTGTCTGGACTGAGTTATGAGAAGCAACCCAGAAATGCCTGAATGGTTAAGAAAAGGAAGGGTCAGTGAAGCTCAACAATCCATGTTGTGGAATGGCTGTACCAAAGATTGTTCTTCTAACACTCTGAGTTAGATGAAGATGTCCATTGCAGAATGAACAGATAGTGGGTCCAATTCTCTAGTGTGTATACTCATGTACACATGTACAAAAATGTCAGAATAGATGCTGTCAGAAGGGATAAAGTGGGAGGAGCCAAAGAATGGCTATGAGGAGCTTCATTTTACTTTTATTTCTTTAATGCTTTAATATTAGTATATGCATGGCTTACTTGCAAACTTGGCATACTGGAATTTATGGTGTTTAAAAAAGGAACTTAAAGAATGAAATTATTTAGTTGCTTAATTCTAGTTAGGCCATGAATGTGTTCAGAAAAAGTACCCTGGGGAACTCTCGTCTTGTAAGAAAGCAAGCACAATGCCTAATAGGAAAATGCACAAACATCTCTGATCCCAAAATAAAGAATATGAAAATGAAATAATAAACAGAGAAAAAAGGCTTTCAAACAGACTTTTATGTTAAATTAAGGAAATTTTAAACCAGGCTTTCCAAAATGCTTCAGGCAAACAATAGTTGAAGAAACTACTACAAAATCCAGCTGTTTTCCATAAAGCATGGACTTGACTAAGATTTATACAACTATGCTAAACACCAAAAAACCTGGGGGAAGAAAGGTAATAGTCCACCACTTAACTGAAGACAGTAAAGGCAGAAACTCAAACAGGCAAGAATCTGGAGACAGAATCTGAAGTAGAAGTCACGGAAGAATGCTGCTTACTGCCTCATGACAAACTCAGCAAGCATTTAAAAAATACCATCTAGCATCCCTGCCTAAAGTGGCACTTCCCACAATGGTGGGAAGTGGGCAAGAGTGCAGCTCAAAGATGCCAAAGGCCAACCATGGTTGAGAAGACCGAGGCAATTCTGAAACTCGGAATATGAAAATGAGTATTAGAATTAAAATTACAATTATTAAATTTTACATGTTTGTTCCTTGATGGTGAAATTTGGGCTTTGGCCCTGGCCATTTAGTTTTGAATAAATCATCTTCAAGCCCTTCCAAGGTAGGCTTGGTGTTATGAGATGTCTTAAGATTCATGTCAATAGATCTAAATTCAACACCTCTACTCATCAAGCAAACCTGTGCACTACTCCTGGCCTTTAAGGTCTAAAGCCCATTTTCTATTGCTATTACAGAATTATTGGGGTTAATTACTAAGATTTAAAAAAAAAAAAAAGCTTATTTTGGTTCATGGTTCAAGATGCTCCTGTTCAGAGCCTTGGGCCAAGCTGCTGACCAGAGTTCTATTTCTGGACCTACATGGTGGAAATAGAGAATCACCTCCTGAAAATTGTCCTCTGACCTCCCCATGTGTGTTGTCACTCATATGCGCTTCCACAACAATGTGTACTCATGCTAAAAAAAGTAAAGAAATGTAAAATATTCTCAAAGCATAGCAGCAATCTTCTGAGTCAATGGAGGGTTCACCCCTCCTTCAAGAACCTGACACCACTTGCCAATTCCAAAGAGGATGGCAGCCTTTTACCCTGATCTTCCTCATCTTTATCCAGCTCTATCCCTGGCATACTAAGTGTGATGATTAAAACTGTCAACTTGACAGGATATAGAACTGTGTAGGAGACAAGACTCTGGTCATAACTATAAGGGATTTTCTGTGTTAGGCTAGCCCCTGACATGTTTGTGAGGGAGTTTGTACACTGAGTTAACTGAGGTGGGAAAACTCACCCTATGGGTTCTGAGGCCAGTGTTCCTGAGAGCTGAGGCTGGCCCAGCTCAGCTGGGTCCTCCCTTACCCAGTGGATGATCTGATCCATCATCTCCACAGCTTCACTCTGGGGAGACCAAAGAGGCTGTATACCCTCTTCCAGTCACCTCATTCCAAGAACTCAGGAATTAACCTTCAGTGGAGGAGGGATGGTTGTGTTCCTTGGTGCACTCCAAAGACATCTGCTTTCCCTCCAGGTATATAATCACAGCCTTACAGCCAGCACTAGAGGTCAGGCAGATCTACCCTACCCTTCCCTGTGGGTGGCTCTTGGGGGCAAGCCACTTATGACAGGTTTGGTCATGATTTGGTAACACAAAGGGTCCTGGAAGGAGGGAGGGTACCTCTTTCAGTTCGGTACAGGACAATGATGGTGGCTGAGGTGACGGAGACTTCTGGGTAGGGGATAGTCTACAGTCAGGATAACAATATAGTACAGTATGAAGAATTGACAGAAGCAGGAGCTCGTGCTTCTGCAGAATTGACATAACACAGAAGGAATTGGCATGGGTAGGACAGAGAAGTAGAAGCAGATCTTCCATACATGTAGCTGAGCCTGTGCCTGCCTTTGGAAATGCTCAAGTTATGACCTTTTAGTACCATCTCCTTAGAGCACAGGATGGCCCACTGGTCAGTGAACAAATGCCATGGGACATTTGTTTGTAGACCAGGATTTCTACACCTAAGAACTGATTTAACCTTGGTTCAGACACAGTGGTTTGGCCTGGGACAGGTGGAGGCAGAAGCAGGGATACCAATGAAGCTAAACTGACAGAAATAAGCAGGGCAGGAGTTGATGCAGAGGGATGTCACTTACTGGCTTGTTTCCCCCGACTTGCTCAGCCTGCTTTCTTATAGAACCCAGGTCTACCAGCTCAGGGATGGCACCACCCACAATGGGCTGGGCCCTCCCCCCTTGATCACTAGTTGAGAAAATGTCTTACAGCTGGATCTCATGGAGGCATTTCCTCAACTGAGGCTCCTTTCTCTGTGATAGCTCCAGCTTGTGTCAAGTTGACACAAAACCAGCCAGTACCCCACTAAAGTATATAAATTCTAAAGGTTAAGCGAACACTTGTCTTATGATATGTTGTCTACAGAAAACCTCATCTCTTTTGCAGGGACTTTGCCATTTGCTTTTGCATCTGGGGTTAAGCACATAGCAGGCACCCAATAAATGTATATTAAATACAGGTCAGAAAAAAGATGAGTCCAGGATAGTTTTCATACATATTGCCTTAAAAGTCTGCAGTCATGTTATTGTGTGATTAGCACTTCATTTTTCAGACAGGGTCTTGTTTTAGAGCTCAGGTTGGCCTGAACCTGAAACCCTTCTGCCTCCCTCTCTTGACTTCTGGGATCACATGTGTGCAACAGCAGTGGCTTTGCATTCTAAGGAACCACATCTCCAGTGTATGCCTGGGAGGGTAGGGTGGGTAGACAGAGACACAGATTCAGAGTCTTCAGGAAAATTAGCCAGGAGACATTGAGGAAAGGGAGCTAAAATTTTGTATGCACCAAAGCAGAAGCCACTTTGTCTATGAGCCAGTTGTCTTTGTTCGGTGGGCCTCCAGCTCCAAGAGGGCCAAGGCAGACTATGTGATAATATGGCAACCAGAAACTGCTTCATATGATATCTCCAAGATATTTGGGTATTTGACTGTTCCACTAAAGAGAAAGCCACAACATATATCCTTGCTTCATCTGATGCCTTTCGTTCTGGAGAAGTTGGTGATGGAGAAGCTACCAGGTTCTTCAAGGAAGGACCACTAGGAAAGAGGAGAGGGGGCAGAGACAGATAGAGACAGAGAAAGGAGAGTTTTAGGCTGTACCCTCCCTCCTTCCCCAACTGCAAGTACAAGGTTAGCTTGTCCAAATGATCGATCTGTGGCTTTGTCTCATGCCAAGTCAAGCTTGCTAGAATCATGCTTGTAAACACTTAAGGAAAAAAATAGATGGAATTATTAGTAGTATACAAAACCAGGCAAAAATGATAGTTTCATTTCTCACAACTGGCTTACAAGCAGAAATAGCTAAGCTGGGTTTAGGGGTAGGTGTTATGCCAGACCCACCTAAATCTATTAAGGTCACTGGGTGTGCTAATGGGATCTTAGAGGAAAGATGATTAGGCACCTCTGAGTCCTTGCCATGATCTAGGGACACAACTTCTTAGGGAGTCCCACTTCTCTTCTAAACTGTTGCTTCCCACTGGGTCACCCATCCTCAACTTTGTCTTCCCTCAATTGGGCAGCTGGCTTCGCATCTGAGACATTTGTATCCAATCTCATTTTTGAGGCAATGTTTACCAGAGAAAGGGTGCCACTGGCTGCCAACAGGACTTCCAACTGTCTTTTCTCAGCCTTAAGAGGTAGGCATATTCTTAAGTACTTAAACCCATTGGCCACTTCATTCTCAGTCTATAACTGAACAAGTCCATCTCAGATTCAGAGCTGGGGAGACAGTCAGAAATAGAGAAAATAGTTTCTTGGCTGCAGGCAAACCTCCCTTCCCCCACCATAGTGCTGCCAGTTCCCTCCAGGTGTCCAATAAATTCAAAAATCACCAATCCTAGGAGAGATCAAGCTGCAGCTGAGCTCAGTACTAGAAGGGAACTACCCCATGGTGAAGACAATGGAAAGAGCTGATAAATGAGTCAAGGAAGAACTATGGCATTTAACATATATTTATTGAAATCTACTAAATACAAGGCACTGTGCTAGATTTGGTAGGGGATTAGACATGAAGGGCCACCCCTGTCTTCTAAGAGCTCACAATCTAATAGGTTGGGGAAGGCTGAAAAGGGGGTAGGAGAAGCCAAGTCCACAAACAACTCTAGTGCAAGGCTGATTATAGTGAGTGCCATAAAACAGACAAGAGAATCAGACTGGGGAAGAACAAGAATATCTCTAAAACTGAATACAAACTGGGGCAGGACATAACTACTATTCTCAGAGATACGAAAGTAGCACTGAGGATCATGTTCAAATATACCATTTCTATTTTTGAAAGTAAGTACTCAAACCAACATAATGTGAACTACAGAATGTAAGTACACTAGGAATAGAGGTGTCACCAATCCCCTAATCTAGCAGGTTTCCTGGAAATAGTAAAACACTTCCAAAACAGAATAGAATGGGCTACAATGAGCTCATGTTATGAGTCAAATGCTGTTCAGAAAAGGAACTACACTCATACAGAAGATCATGGGTTAAACCCAGAAACTAAAAGGCATAGATTTATACCCATCTTAGTGAAGAGTACAGTACCACATTTAAACAGGTGTTCATGTCAATCAACTGGATTTAGGCCAGGAATTTTGGATGGGTAGAATGTGAGGAAAGCCAGCAATGCGAATCTTCTCAGGAAGCAGCCCAACTGTTAAATGCAATTTGCTCTTGACAAATTTAAAAAAAGCACAGACCCATTTAAGTTGGTTCACGGCATGGGGTGGGGGGGTGTCTATGGTGGAGACACACAGACTGATGAAGAAAGCTTCCAGCAATCCAGGAACATATAGCCAGGCCTATTATAGTGGGACCCAAGCAACTCTGGGCAGGCCAGCAAGAACACGCAGATCTCCTTGGTTCTACTTCCAGGGGCAACTCCTTCTGCATCCCTCATCCCTCCATGCCTCCAATATCAATCAGACACATCAGTTTCCTCTTTAGGATTTCCTAGTCCTAAAAGGCCATCTTCTCCAATAAGATCTGACTGCTGGCTGCTGCCTTTGGGTCAGGTGTCTGGGGTTGGTCTTATTAATGTGGTCCAGAAGTGAGGTGGCAAGTCATGTGGCACCCAACAGGGCCACAGCCTAGGACTGTAGGCAGGGCAGGTGTTGGGCCACTTAAAGCACAAAAATCAAAATCATAGGAGAAAGATGTCCACATATCTTTCTGGTGATCTGGGGGCTGGGGTTATTCTGTAAATCTAAGAGTGGGTTTGATATAACCAATCACAATAAGCAGCAAAATGGTAAACATTTGCTTTTTAACAACGTCAGCAAGTATTCAAAAACTCGAATAAAAGCCACAGAGGATTTCTTTCTTAATATGGTAAAGGGATAGATCTCTATAGAGAGCCAGAATTTTATGTAATCCAGCTGCTTTCCATTCAGTTGAAAGAAAAATACATGTGGTTAGAAAGAAAAGTGCAATGAGGTAGATACACGAATGCATAGACAAGCACACACTGCAAGAAGCTTGCTCATGTTTGCATTGGACATAGGGGATCCAAGGAAATCCACCTCCATATTACCCAAGGCAAAGGATGCAACTATGGGCCACATGTTAAAGCCACGACACTGATTGCATTTGGAGAGAGTGGGGATTTCACTGCCAACACCATTTAAAAGCTGATCTGACAACAGTCATGAAAAAAGACACCAATTTTTAGTGTTAACTCTGAAAAAAGATTTGTTCAAGAAAAAAAAAATTATAGAACCCAAACTAGAAAAAAGTAAAAGAGGGTAGGAAGGGATGGGAAGAGATGCCATGCCCTAGCTGGGCAGTGACTGCTCACTCTGCTACCTTCCGAGTTAGTGTTATTCTCAACCTTGACAAATGATGAATGACTGAGCAAGAAATGGCATTCTTTCAAGGCAAAAGCCAGATTTGCTCCCTTGTGGATATCAACATTCCTTACCCAATAATGGCTGTACAAAACATGTCCTAACAGCTCACAATGAGAAAAATAATTAGAGAAAGAAGTGGGTTCAGACCGGTTCACAAGAAACCACCAGAACTGAGCCCACAGAGCAACAGGAGTTGCTATATAGCAACTGTTGTTGGCTTCTCTCCAGCATACAGAAGGCCTACAGGGTCACTGTAGTGGCCTGGGGCTTTAGAGAGGCCCTTCTAACCAAGATCATAGAGGTCATTGTCAGTTAGATCTTGCTTCCTAGGATGGGGCTGGAAGCCCTTTCAGGCTATGCCCCAGAGAGCCCAACATCCCTCACCAGGGGGACATAAGGGCATATTTTCTGGTCCTATAACATCCCTCAGGGCAAAAGTGGAAACTCGGGCCATAGCCTTGATATGGCCACCTTTTTCCGCCTGCTGTTTCTCCTGAGGGGGCTTGCCTGAAGCAATGGCCCAACTGTAGTGTGATCAGTTTCAATTTCTGTGCCACATGGACTGTCAGGTGGCTTCCTGTCCTCTGATCTTGTTTTATTGCCCTCTTGGGCATAGCTACTCCAAGTTCTAGACCAGACCTGGTGCAACTAGCTTTTGTGGCATGGCATGCAGGCTACTGGAAGAACACAGCTTCATTTCTCTCCAGGCCTATATGTTACCCCTCTTAGATGTGACAGACAGTAGGAAGTGATGCCAGAACACATGGGCAAATTTCTCAAGCTAGTTGCCCAAAGTAGAAGCCACAAAGTTGAGCTCTCATTCCAGAGTCACTTGTTGGGAGGAGAATGAAGGTTACATAGTACTAGTCAGGTGAGTCTTCTGTGTCTGAGATGTTTCTTAGATGAAGCTGCTGCTCAGTCACTGAATCCAAAATAGTCAAGGCTCCCAACAGCTTGAAGGATGGCTAGCTGCTGCCACACTGGGACCATTTTGTTGGTCTAGGGGAAGCTGAGCCCTGTTGCTGGGTGGTTGGGGCTATACTGATGAGCAGTCACAAGAGTGCTCTGAGCAATGAGTGGCAGACATGTCTCTAGTGTGTCTCGGTGGCCAGGTTGTATTGTCAAGTGCTGCCCACAGAGAGTCTGTATCTTAGATGTGGCTTGGGCCTGCTTCTCTGGCCCACTCTCATCCAACCTGCCCATCTCGTATGGTCACTTTCTTGGGAGGCAGACGATCTAACTTTTCTTCTGTAAATAAATTCTCGAAGAAAATGTCACATCTAAGTACTAAAGCAATTAAAGTCACAGGTTAACAGACAAAAAAGAATTCAAGAATATGTAAAAAAACTTAAACTCGCACAACAAAAATGTAATAAAGTACAAAAAACTGAAGCAATAAAATTAGAAAATAACATCACAATTGATATAGAAAGAACTACTATATAAAGTCAATATATCCAAGTAACTCGGTAACTAGTCAAAGGAGATGAAAGAATAAATTGCATGCAAGAGAAATACTACTGAATCTTTGCATGAAAAATGAGACTAGCAGTCAGGAAGCCTGAGGGGGTCCATCCCTGTTTCTGATGCTAATGAGCTGTGGGGTGGCAAGGAGTGACCTTCACTGAGTACACACCCCTCCTTGCCTGACAGTATCCTAGCAGGCAAGACACACATACTCCTTAAGAGTAGGGATTGTGACTATTCCCCACTACTAAGCTGCAAATGGAGGGAGTGTTGTAAGGATCTTCCAAAGAGGGGGTGTCATTTTACCTTTATATCCTGAAGATGTTCCTTTCATTTGGGGGTGCTTTTTCACTCTTTTTTTTTTTAACAAAGCAATACCGTGTGAAGAGTAACCCCAACTGATGTTTGTTTTGGGTGTGCATAGGGGTCACTGGACTGAATTGGCTTAGCAAAATGAGAGGCAGAAAAAAAAAATGTTTATCTCCAGCCCAGTAAGTTCTACTAGCAGTAAGACCCAGGAGTGATGTTTGAGAAATCACCAGTTCAAGTGGTGATGTAGGTACAGTGCTAATTTAAAAACACACAAAGAATGGTACTAATATTATGTTGTTATGGCTTGGGAGTAAACTTCTGGTGAAAACCTCACCCAGGGATTGTCACAGTGCTACCATAGCTCACATCACTGAAACAGGTTCCCATGTTAGTGAGGTCAAAAATGCATGTCAAGAGTTAGAAACACAGGGAGTATGTTGAAAAGGAAGTATTCTCTAAGTTAATATATTATTTCATATAATGTGATTTACAATGCATATGTACTACTAAATTAATAAATTAAATACTATGACATTTGAGCATTCTATTTACATCTCTAAAATTTCATAAATTCAAGTACGCCAAAACCTTGGGGCAGTTTTCTTGTCATATGGATGCCACTGAAAAACGCTACATTTCCCTCAGGGATAGAGCTTAGAAAGGAACCCCCAGCTCCGCACTAGACCCCCATTTGCAGATTTTTCTTCTCATTCTGGATGTGAAGATTAAATACCTTGGTGGTCCTTTCTGCCAGGAAAAATAGTCAAGCTATGTTCAAATGGTAAAAGTTACACTGGTATTTAAATTGCTGGTGGCAGTATAAATCATTTCAACCTCTCACACAATAGATAAGCACTACAAAACTGTTCATCTCCTTTGACTGAGCCATAGCCTCTGCAGACACCTGCTATGGGTCCCAGGGCAGTGTTTACTCTCGGTGGGAGGGCTGGTGTTTCTGCAGTGCTGAGCGCCTCTTGAACACTCGGCCACACTCACTGCACTCACAGCGTTTAGCCGTGCTGTGGATCCGACGGTGGCGGCTCAGGCCTGAGCTCCTCCTGAAGGCCTTGCCACACTTGTCACACTCGTAGGGTTTCAGTCCGCTGTGGATGCGCCTGTGCTTGATGAGGTCAGAAGGCCCTCGGAAAGCCTTGCCGCAGTCGCCGCATGCATAAGGCCGTTCACCACTGTGGATGCGTGTGTGCTCCAGCAGGCTGGAGCTCTGGCGGAAGGCCTTGCCGCACTGGTTGCACTCATAGGGCTTCTCACCGGTGTGGATCCTCCGGTGCTTGGTGAGCTCTGAGCTCCTCCGGAACAGCTTGCCGCAGTGAGGACACCCGTAGGGTTTGGCGCCGCTGTGGATACGCTGGTGCTCTGCCAGGCCGTTGACACCACGGAAGGACTTGCCGCAGTCATCGCAGTCGAAGGGCAGGTGGCCCGTGTGCATCCGCTGGTGCTTGAGAAGTTCCTGGCGGTCCAGGAAATCCCTGCTGCACGCCTTGCACGCAAAGGGCTTTTCCGAAGTGTGAAGCTTCTGATGTCGAAAGAGGTGGGTGTTGGCTTTGAAGGACTGCCCACACTCCTCACAATCAAAGGGCTTCTCTCTGCTGTGCACCCTCAGGTGCTGACTAAGGCCTGCGTTCTTCTTAAACCTTTTCCCGCACTCCTCACACTCAAAGGGCTTCGCCTCCCTCTCCATTTGCTCCCTCTTTTCCAAGGCATCTTCCAGAGCCCGACTGGGGCCAGGCCGGGGCTGAGTGGCCACAGCTGCGTGGCTCTTCCTGTGCTCATTAAATTCTGACACCCCCCTGAAGACCTTCCTGCAATCGCCACACTCCCAGCCCTTCTCCTCACTGTGAACCCTCTGGTGCTGAACAAGGAGCACTTTAAGGCGGAAGGTGTCCCCACACTCTTTACATGCAAAATGGTGTTCTATGGGCAGATTTTGTGGGCTCCCTCCCCTTCCCCCGGAGTCCCCATTCTGTTTGACCTCAGCGCTGGGGTCATTGGCCCTCGGGGAACTCGTGGACGCCATCTCTTGCAGCTGGGCTTCTTCACTCATCTTCTGGTGGGAAGTCGCAGAGGTGTTTTCTACAAAGATAAGGCATAAATGAGACACAACAGTTTACAGAGTACCCAGGAAAATAACTCCCTCTCCTCCAATCGCTGAGCATGAGGTAGGACCTTAAAGCCACCAGAGGTCAGCACTAGATGAAAAGGTGGGCGAGTCCTGAGTCTGACTTCAAACCTAAGAGGTCAGCAGCTGCCTTTAACCCAAATCTGAGTCCCTCTCCCAGATTTCCTCATGTTTCCTTTATGCTCACCAGGGTGCTTACTGTGATCTGTGCTGAGGGATGGATCTGATACCAACAGAACTTGTCCTTGTGACAGGTGCGATACCAAAGCAGGATTCACAACACGGACGCCTGTTAATGGAAGAAGACGGCAGCCACTGATGATGTCACCATGGAGGAACGGGACGAGCTGTCTATTGCCATATTATAGAAGTCATACATGCAATTCAAATGCACTTCTCAAGGGCAAGCTCCTTCTGGGGAATGGAGGAAGGCAGGCTCTGGGTCCTCTTAGCAGGGGCTCCAGAAACACAGTAGGTAGCATCTTGGGTCAATGAACTTAACCCCATTGTCTACTCCTGTCTACTGACCTGAACAACTCTCAATCCAAACTCTCAACAGTTCACTTATGATCAATTTAATGTGTGATATATTCTTTATCTAAATAAAAAGTATTAAATTTTAAAAGCACTCTAAATTATCAGAATAATATTGCTCTAATGTCCATTTTTACAGTTATTTATTGTGCATGTGATTGGGTAAGCATGTTCATGCCATGGTGTACTTGTGGAAGTTAAAGGACAAGTTGAAGAAATTGAATGTCTACTCCTACCTTATGGGTTCTGAGGACTGGACTTAGGTCAGCAGGTTGTGTGGCAAGCATCTTTCCATGCTCAGCCATTTAACTGACTATTATTCTAATTTCTTTCAAGTGTAAGCTGTAATGGAGATCTTTTCATACCATGAAGAGCTGCTGTTGAGTATTCTCAATAAGGAAGGGCAAAGTGAGGTTATAAGGGATGGCCATGTATCCGCAACTCCACTTTCAGTGGATGGTGAGTCTGAGAAGTTCTGGAAGTTCCTTACCAATGGAGGTCACAGTCCTGGAATATGCCAGTGTCTGCTGCTCCGGGTTCAGACTCAGCCACTCCTGTTCTGTAAGGTGCCACGGTACAATATCAAATGATACCAACTCCTGAAAGAAATCACATTGAGAGTCTTTTTACCTAATCTGTAATGAGGTTGGATGGCACCAGTGATGCCAGGGGCAGGGACTGAAGTGTTCACATCTGTAAGAAGTCCTAGAAAGAAAACATTATCACAAAAAAGAAGACCTGGGCTGTCTGGCCCTGGGACTCCCACTGTCTTCCCAAAGAACACAGAATCAGCTCTCTTATGTATACAATAGGTATCATAAAAGCACACTGGGGATTCATTCCCTGGCAGCCTGTGGGAGAGAAGCAGAGGACAGGAAGGAAGGCAGTGGCTAGGGTTTATATGCTGCTGCATGTCATGCTGGGGAAGAGGCAGAGGCTGAGGCCAAAATCAGGGAGCAGTGACAAAATCTCAAGCAAGGCAAGAGGGAAGCACAGCTCACCTGGGCCTCCGGCATCTCAAGAGGGACTGCCAGGACCTGGTTTCCTGGGGCTCCATCTTGGGGAAGGGCAAGACCTTGGGGAGCAGGCGGAGCTAAGGAAAGTGAAAAAAGCTGTGAGTGACAACAGCCCTGCTTCTTGGTCCCCTGGGATGACATTAGTGGTTACCCTAGCTTTAAATCTTGCAGAGTATCCTCTCTCAGGCTGGCTGAATGACAAGGAAGAGCATGAAAATGCCTGAGCAAATAAATATATCTGAAACAGCAGCAAAGTAGGCTGGAAAAGAATTAATATAGGCGGACCAGAGGGAAAAGAGGTAAGACAAATGCTAGCCCAGGCAGCGTTGCTACAGAGAGCTGCTGGTAGGAAGACTAGCTGCAAGCCACTGGTTGACTATAGGGCTCCCTTTAAGTAAGCTTGGATGAGGTCAATATTCATACTACAGAGGGAAGGAGCATACTAAAGAGAGTACCAGAGGAAATAACTTAAGAGATGAGGAATCTTTTTTATGGATACCTAAAACTGATGGGACAACTAAAAGGAGGAGAGGTGACAACAGCAGGTACCTGGACTTCTTCACCATTGATAGAGCCTTTAAAAGCACACCCTAATATAACTAGTTGTTGAGTGAAAACCATGAGGAACCCTCTTGTATGTTATTTAACAAAATGAAAGGTTGGAAAAAACAGCTGGAGAAAAATATGTCTAAGAAAAGCTCTTCAAATAGTCTATTGATAAAGAAAGATCTCCAGTGAGTGTGTGCATGTGTTACCCTTTCTTTCATATTGCAAAGTCTATGATCTATTTTAAGATCTTACCACAGATGTCTGTGCATTATAGGCCTCCCACCGCAGTGAGTTCAGAGAAACAGCCACACAGTTCATGTTCTCATGTCAACTCAATTCAACTCACAATTAAGTGAAAAGAAAACATTTTAGCACTATCTCAAGGACTACAAAAACTCAGGCACTTCAGAAAGACTTAAATATGGTATCTGAGAAGGGCTGAATGGAAATTCCTATGTAGGGCCATGATGGAGTAACAAGGAACAGATTAACATCCACAAACAAGTTGCAAACCTGTGTTCAGTAATAGTTTTTAATACTAGGACAGTAGGAAGCACAGGATCAAGACTCCCAGATAAATAATGAGGTGAGTTCTGTTATCTATTCAGTGTTCTAGCTGGAGGCAATGTCCTCCAGATTGAGCATGTTGGAGGGGTAAAACCAAATAGAGCTTAGCAAACTCATCAGAAGCTTCTGAGGTTAGCATTCTGGGTGGTAGGTCAGATGGACTTGCAGAGCAGGTTTCAGAAAGCACATATAGGAAAAGAAGTGAAAAAAAGATATGGATAAGGTTTGCCCTGAATATTTTCTGATTGCCAGTATTGAACAAAACTCCCAAGGACTGTAAGCTGAACAGTTTCTAGGACACACAGAAGTAAGATGTTCAAGGTCTGATCAACTCACATACAATCCTTGTGTGTTTCCCCAGAACATTCAGAAGCCAACACAGAAGGAACATAGTTCAATGGTCTATTCTTAAAGCCCAAACTATAAAAGATCTGCCCTATAAAAATTTAATTATAGGTTCCAAGGACATTAAACTGACCTACAAATAACTACTCGTAACCCTCAAAGTCTAGACACTCAAGGATATAATCATTATGAGATCTACTTTCCAATAAAAAATTATTGAACTACCAAGAAACACAAATATGTGACCTACAGCAAAGAGAATAAGCAGTCAACAGGAACATTCAGAAATGAGTAATATAACTTATAGATAAGGAAAAAAAGATAATTTAACTCCATTACTGAAGAAAAATGGGGATACAAGGCAAAATAGAATATGAAAAAAAAACCAAATGCAATTTTTGTAGATTAAATATATGTAAAAATAAAAATTTCACTGGGTGTGATCAGATACTATAAGGAATAATAAAAAACATGAAGATATAGTAATAGAAGCTATTTAAAATAAAATCAGAGAGAAAGCGAACATAAATTTTTCAAAACGATGAGAGGAATATTTTAAAAGTAGCTGGAGGGAAGAAATGTAAAAGAAAGAAAACAATGATTATAATAAAAGACTGTCAACCAAGAATTCTAAAGTCAGAAAATATCTAACAAAAATGAAGAATAGCTCTGGAGGATTCACACGGGATCGATTAAGTACCTCTGATCCAACCATGACTGGGTGGGCTAGAGTCAGTACTTCAGACAGTAAGAGACCCTTGTCTGCAACATCGTGGGAGGATATGAAGAAGGGATCTTCGGAGAGAGCAACCCAAACCCTCCACGTCATAAGCAGTGTCAAATCAGTGGGCGGTCCCTTAGAAACGATGCACCTCAAGCAAAACGCAAAAAGAACAAGAAGAAAAAGAGTATCCGAATGAAGATGTGAACGGGTTCATGGAATACCTGAAGCAGAGCTCACAGGGGCTTCACAATGAACAGCTGATAGCAGCTGACAGCCGGGAAGTAAGGGAAGAACTTGCAGTGGCCTTAAAGAAGGACAGTGGCCGGGAAGAAAGGCGGCTAGAGAGACAGGCGGCAAAGAAGAATGCAATGGTATGTTTCCACTGTCGACAACCTGGCCATGGAATTGCCGACTGCCCAGCTGTACTAGAGAGTCAGGACATGGGCACCAGCATTTGTTACCACTGCGGGTCCACGGAACACGAGATGACAAAGTGCAGAGATAACGTGGACCCTGCGCTTGGTGAATTTCCTTTTGCAAAATGTTTTGTCTGTGGAGAAATGGGACACCTGTCCAGATCCTGCCCCAATAATACCAAAGGAGTCTATGCTGATGGTGGCGGCTGTAAACTCTGTGGCTCCGTGGAACATTTCAAGAAAAATTGCCCTGAAAATCAGAACTCAGATCGAATCGTCACAGTTGGTCGCTGGGTCAAGGGGATGAGTGCAGACTACGAAGACCTGGATGTGCCGAAGCTTCAGAGACCTAAGACGAAAGTACCCAGAGTCCTTAACTTTTGATAAGAAGTACAGTCAAGTGCCATCTCAAGGTTACTTTCCAAAGCAGGCCTTTAGAGATTAAATCTGGGCACGTGTGGAGGCAGCCGGTATTACAGACATGACTCTGACCTTGACGGGGGCCAGGTCGCCTACACACCATCAGAAAGTACAGAGTGATTAATTATACCCTTTAGATCTGTGTCTGTCTGTCTGTATTGTATTATGTATGTATGTATGTATGTATGTATGTATGTATGTCTCTCTATGCCTGTGTGTCTCTCTGTATTTGAAACAAATTCTTTGTAGCCCAGGTTGGCTTCAGACTAATAACCCTGCTTCAGCGTCCAGAGTACTGAAATTACAGGCAACGTGCCTAAGAGCAGATCTTAACAGATGGAACTGAGAAATAACTAAGGGCCTCAATCCCTGATGGTGGCAGTCATCGCTACAAATGTAAATTATGAATCAAAATTGACCCCTAAACTAACCATATGCCTTTCAGCTTGTGAATAAAGAAATACTTTGTTATATGCTCTTAATTCAGATTATCAATTTATTGTAGTAAAAATTTATTTGTATGTTGTCACAAAATCTGTAATTTTGAGTACTGAATAAAATTTTATCAGGCTTTAAAAAAATGAAGAATAAATGAATATTCAAAAATAAAAGATACTTGAATATTTTGGTCAAAAGCTGACATTTAGACATATGAGCATATGCATCAAGCTCCCCAAGTCTGTGCTGAATGCTAATACTCCAAAAGAAGAAAAGGGAAGAACAGCATTATCAACCAACCAAACCCCTCAGAACTCCCAGGGTCTAAAACACCAACCATTGAGCACACATGGAGAAACCCACGGCTCCAGTTGCATATGCAGCAGAGGATGGCATTGTCTAACATCAATGGAAGGAGAGACAGTGTAGGGGAACAACAAGGTGCTGAGGTTGAAGAGAGGGAGCACCTTCATGGAAGTAAGTGGAGGGGGAGGGAGGATGGTTTGGAGGAAGGGGGTAATATTTGAAATGTAAATACAAAGAATATCCAATAAAATAATTTTTAAAAGAAAGGGGGAAAAGAAGATATGGGACAAATGGAAGTAAATAGTAGGATGGCAAACTTAAACTCTATCATGCAAATACTTAAACCAAGCACTTTCAATCAGAAGGTAGAGACTATTAAATTGTATTAAAACACAAGACTATGTACTATCTAAAAACAGTACTAAGGATACAGACATTTTAAAAGTGAAAACACAGAAAATAGTATACTGTAACAGATGTATTGAAAAAAATATATGCAGGGTGAATGACCAAGGTGGGTCACAGTTCTCAAGTTTCTAGTGCAAGGTTCTAGAACTCAGGGCAAGAAAAAAACCTGAAGGTTTCAGTATAAAACACAATAGGTGGCCAGACTAAGATAACATTTCAGCAGAAGAAACAGGTAGGGAGAGCATTTGACTGAAACCCAAAGAGAGGAAAAAGAGGAAAACAAATACACATATAGTCACATTTCCATAGAAAGAAGGAAAATACAGAGTGACCAGTAGCTAGAATAAGCAAACTCATTCAATGCTTGTATATGGGGAGAGACAAGATCTGGAAAGATCAAATTTTTAAATTGAATTTTAGATATCAAGCTGAATTTCACTAGTCAATGTCTACTTTGATTTGGGCTTCCTATACAAACACAATGAACTGGTCATAAACTTATTACATGTTTTTAAAACAATTCACTTCCAATTGACACTGATGTTACCAAATGAAATGGAGAGGGACATCACATCACACATGCGCTTCTGGGAAAAGATGGTCTATTATAAACCTTTTCTTGCCTTGCACACAAGTGCATAGCCTACTTCCACTAATCACCCCATCCAGACACACTGACCTTCATGTAGATATAAAATGCCAAGGCTATGGCCCTCAAAGCCTGTGACCCTGCTAAGAACATCATCTCTTATCACAGGAGGTTCCTTCTAACAATTTAGGCCTTAACTCAAATGTCACTTCCTTAAAACCTCTTTATTCCCCAGCCCTGACAGTTTATTCCAAACATTTTCACTAATAAAAGGGTTTCTTTTGAAGTTGCTTTTCTCAGAAAAAAAATCTGATCCAATAGGACAGGACCTTCTCTCCATTGGTTACCCTTAAATTCATGGTGTATGTAGCAGATACTGGCACCATGTAGGACATGATATAGTGTGGAACAACCAACCGATCAATGTAAGCAGGGTGGTGTGTTGAATGGAGCAAGCTTCCTTTTATGTAACATAAGGGATGAAGACTCGGAGCTGCTTGTCACACAATGTCACTGTTACAACTATAACTGGTTGTTATCACCACCATTTTCTAGAAAATAAGGTACAATCCCAAGTGTCCAGATCAGAACCAGAAGATAATGACCGCCGTGCAGGCTTCACGGAGTGGATATATGTTTGGAAGCTACCTTTAAAATCCATGCCATCTCAGAGTGTCACTATATAAATAAATATTTTCCTCTCTTACACACATACATACACACACACACAGGACTTCCAAATCATCCACCTTTAATAGAACAAATCCCACTGAAGTGTTTTTTTCTTAATTGGCATGAGTAACTGTTAAAACTACTAAAACTACAACCCCAAAGACTTGATAATTATCCTTCCTATTGAGCAACAGGAGTGGCCTTTCCTATACTTTAGCTCCTGCTGGCTATGTGATAGCCACTCAGAGTTACAGAGCCCTTGAATATACAGATAATTTAGAAGGTACTCATGAAAACAAGAGGGAAAAAAGTAGGTCCTGCTTTCACAAAGGAAACTAAACTCTGCTCAATTAGCTAAGTGTAGGAAAATCATTTAAAAATGTTAGTACACATGAATCCCTACCATGGTTCAAACTAAAACTACCATCAATCTTAAAGACAATTGGATCACTTAACCTCTGTGTTGCACAACTATTCTACTTTAAAATGGTGGAATTAATCTAGAAAAGAAGCTGGATGCTGTGTCAATAATGCCAATTACAGGTGAAGTGGATCTTTGGAGATCAAAGTCAAAGCAACTCCATACAGAACATGAAAGTTACTGTAGTGCACCCAAAGGACACAGACTGTAATGTAACCTTGAACACAAGTCACTTTCATTCAGGACAAAAAAAGCATACCCTGAATCCTAAAGATTTTCCCACAGTGTGTGTGTGTATGTGTGTGTGTGTGTGTGTGTATGTGTGTGTGTGTATATGTATCTATATATGTATATACATATATATGTATATACATATGTGTATATATCTATATATGTAGATACATATACATACACACTACTACCTCTAATTGGGAAAGAAAGCCAAGAGAAGCACTGCAGGGAAAGAAACCTTCAAATCTGGGCAAACAACAGTCTTTCTTTATATGGGAAACAAAGGCCCAGGCTAAGGCTTCATCAGGGTTAACTGAATTTCATATTGGGCCTTGCCAAGTCCATGTTATGTCGCAGCTGTTTAATAAACATCTGTTGCGAGAATTCATGTGTAGCGGTCACGTCAACTGCACAGCTGGGCAAGTTTGAATTTTAAAACACCAGAGCTCATGTGATGAGCAAATCTTCCTGCTTCAGAACAATATGTAGATTTTTAAAATGAATCCTTCACATACGTGTTTCTTGCAGTACTAATTGTAGAATCATCCTGAGTATCCATCAACATATAAATAAAATGTTTTATCCAGTCACAATGTAAGTTTTAACTGAGAGATTAATTTGAATTTACTGCATAGAATTATAAACACTAAGAGACCCAATATAACCATTTTATTTTTTACCTGAAAGAACAGAAATTGAGAGTTGAATTCAACAGACATAAAATAACCTATATCATAAAAACTAGGAAACAATTTGGCGTCTTTTTTTACTTCTCTAGACAGGCATTATCTTTCTTCAGCAGCAGGGGAGGAAGAGTCAGGAATACCACTCAAATAAGACCCATCTGGAAGGTTTCAGAAGCTTCCAAGGGTACCTCAAACACCTAGACTGACTCAAGTTTTGTTTTGAGAACCTGCAGTAGGAATATTTTCAGGGCATTTGCTTGTTTAGGTTTTATCATTAACTTGACACAAACCTAGAGTCACCTAAGAAGAGGACCCTTAACTGAAGAATAGTCTCAATCAAAATGCCCTGTGGCTATGTTTAGGTCATTTTCTTGGTTGATGATGGCTGTTGGAGGAGATCGTCCTTAGGCAGGAGGGCTAAATTTAGCTAAGACCAGAGAGCAGGTATGTAAATAGTGCTCCTCCATGGTTCTTTCCCTGGCTTCCTTCAATAATGGATTATGGCCGGTTGCTTTTGCTTGGGGTATTTTATCATACCAACAGAAAACCAAACTGCAACAGATCACAAAGCTTGTGCTGTTCAATTTCCTTTATGGCCAGAGTAAATGTACTTCAAGCTTACTAACATTCAAAAGAGATCTGGTACCAACTGGAGCTTTCAGCCCCATTTCCCTTGCACTGTGTGTCTAAAATTGTCAGACTTGTTTCTGGGCAGGTAGTTCAGCAACACTAGCATATATAAGCTTCCAGAACTCAAATACTTCTTCACTATCTTGTAGCCCCACCCATGGGCCTTCCAGAAGCACAGCAGCTTTACCAACTTCAGACAGACTATAAACACCCAGACTTACCTAAAAATGACACACAGGGATGACTCATCTCGTTATGAACAGTCCCGAGAGATTACTCCTGTACGAAAGGTCTCGCCTGTTGGATTGAAATAAGTTGGGTGAACAGAAGCAGCTCATACATGGACCTTCCAGGAACCTGTCCTTTTCATACTGAATGTTCAAGGGCAAGACAAGCTGTGTAACTGAAATGTACTGCCAAGGTCTGGATGTGCCTCAGTGAATCCAGGGTGCAAGTACTGAGTGTAGACCCAGGGGCTACAGGTGCTTCTGGCCTTTAAGTTCCCAAATGAACTTGGCACACCAAGAGGTTGGCCCATCTTGTACTGTGAAATCTGGCTGCTACTCAAAAGTGCAGAATCCTAAAAGGTCAAAAGGGATGACTGTCTTACCAGGAAAGTCTGTTTGTCTTGGAATAATTGTGTCGGTGTGTATCTTTTTCTGTCTGTGTGGGTGGGAAGGCACCTGTTTTCTCTGTTTTCCCCAGGCACCTGTCTCTGTTGAAGTTTCCCTCTTTATTTCATTCTATAAAAAGCCAGAAAGTAGACCAAAAGGGGATTTTATATTGTTTGTTATGTTTAATTGAGGAAAGGTTTATGTTCCTATTTCTCCAATAAACTGTGACATCTTTCTAAAAATTAAAATAAAACTTAAGCATAGAATCACTGAGGTACACCATCTGGATATAAAAGATTCCAAATTGGGAGTATGGTGAGATGCTATGCAGCTGCCTTAGGTCTTGTAAAAGGCCTAGATAGTTTTAGAAGGGCTGGATCACTGTTAGAAACCAGGCTAATGATTCAGTAAAAATTTTAGTGGTAGAGTCACAGGTCTGGGTAGCTGTTACAGAATCGCTATCTTTCAACATTGGACCTGTTTAGAATTTGGATGTTCCCCCACAACTCTTATCAGACAGCTTTCTGAGACTATGCTGGTGGTCAGACTTCTGACAAGAGAACTCACCATTCAGCTGATTTTTTCCAAGGGGTCTAGCATTAACAGAGGGCTAGAAATCACTTCTGCTGGATTCTAAATACAGATTCAGGAGCATTTTGGAGCAATGGACCAGACTGTGTCAGACACTGTTAATTTTGTTTCTATAACAAAGTTCAATGGGAGAAGGGGTAAAGTAAGTGGTCCTACCCAAAAGAGGTACTATTCCACTAGTCCCATCTGAAAGTTTCTCCTAAAGGAAAATGGAGAGACTGGGGTTTAAGAGAAAATGTTCCACTGACCAAGGAGACTGGAGGGGGCTGCCTGCCTCTGAGTCGAAGGCTGGCTAGAGGGTGTCAGCTGGCACACAGGGTGAGCCCTCTGGGAAGAGAGCCAGGAATGGGGGTGGGGGCACTGAAACGGACCATGAGCTTTGGGCAGCAAGCAAGTGGGAGTATGCATATGTGTAAAAAAGACATGTAATTAATCACCCAAATATAGACTGTTGGAACCAGCAAAGGAGTTTAGAAGGGGGCAATGGAGTGGTGCCAGAAAATGTGGTTCCCAGAAGGGCCACGGTAGAATGTCTCTTTATCTGCCAAGAATTCCCTTCTGCACCTCCAAAATTTCTGCCCTAGGAAACGTACCTGCTCCCTGCTTCCTTGCAGCCACCATTCAAATTGAAAGGTAGATTCCCCTCCCCCAACCCCAAGCCAGAACCTTCTTCAGGGCCCCAGAGGCCCAGCCCCTCCCCCATACTAGGGGGAAAGTCCCTTAGGCTCTTAAGACAGCCCCAAGGCCTCTGTGTCGTTGGGAGCTGTGTGTGTGAGTCCACCCCCAGCTCCTGACCCATTCCCAGTCCTGAGCATCCTCCAAAGAGCAACACAGGCCTCAACACGTCCGCGATTCCCGCCTTGGACCGCTGCCCCCAGCCCTGCACGAGAAGGCCTCAGGGCCTCGCCATGCCCACCCACCACCAGAGACCTTTCCCTTTTGACCCCTGGTTTGCTCCAAGGCCCAGCAACATTCCACTCTATGAAACGCCCCCTTCCCCGGACATTCTCCCGAGGTCCACGCACTCACACAGGCCTCCCAGAACAGCCTCCTGCCGCCCCACACGCTCTGGGCCACACATCCTTGCTCACGCGCACAATCTCAAGATCACTCGAGCTGCACATCCCTTCCATAGCCCGCACGCTCACCCGGCCCACGGCGCCTGACTCTGCGCCCTCGCAGAATAAGAGCGGGCGCGATGTAAGCAGGCCCGGCGTGGCAGGAAACGCCACGGAGCAGCCAGCGCCTGGCGGAGCTCTGTAGCCCGGCAGCGCGTTTCCGGAGCCGGGGGCGCCGCCTGGGGTACTGAGATCGAAGCCCCGCCTCGGCCCCGGTCCCGCCCGGCCTGTAGGCTGCGATTGGCCTGAGAGGGGGGTGGGACAGAAGGGGGCATGTCTGGGGCGGGGTGAGGAGAGGAGGTGGGCTAGATGAGACTAGGGGAGTAAAATTCACGGATTCTTGAAGATGAGTGGGGAACGAATGTAAAAACGAATAATGAATAAATAAATGAGCAAAACAAATTGTTAGTGCCGGAGACAGTGAAGAAACTGACAAACCCAGGGCCTTCAGAACGATGGTAGAGCTGGAGAAGGACACTCGAGAAAAGAGTGCAGGGGTCAGAGTCCTTCACAAAGTTTTACAAGAGCCCTCTCTGTGCCAGACACCAAGAATACAACCGTGAACAAAACTATACCCTCATGCTTATCTTAAGAGCCACCAGGGCTCCCGTGAGAGTACTGTATATGTATTTGGGGACCACAGAGCAATAAGTAAACAGAAACCTGAATTTCAGAATAGCAGTTTATACCATGAATCCCAAAACAAATGTCTTGGTTCAGAGTTGCTTTAAGCAGCTGCCAGTTCAAGATGACTTTTTTGGGTTAACTTCACTGCTTTGCGTTTGTGCATCCTTGGCTACACAAGTAACTGGTTTCCTGAGAGAGGCACTAATAAAAAAGATCGATACAAACCTCCTCCAGAAGAGTGATGAGAACTTTACCCAGGTGATATTTGGAACGACCAGGAGGTGTGTGTGTGTGTGTGTGTGTGTGTGTGTGTGTGTGTGTGTGTGTGAAACTGCAGCATCCATGGAGAAAAGCAATATTAAAGATAAACACCTATAAGTTTGACAGCATAAGAAAGGAAAGTCAGGTGCTGGAGAGATAGCTCAGCCTATTGAGTGCTTGTTTTGCAAACCCGAGGACCTGAGTTCACTTCCCAGTGGCCATGTTATAAAGAAGTGAAGCACCTGAATGTAGTCTCAGTCCTGGAGAAGTGGAGGTAAGTGGGCTGGATGACAATCAGTCTAGTCTGCATGATGAGCTCTGGGCCCTTGAGAGACTAAAACAAACAAACAAACAAACAAACAAACAAAACCAAAAACAAACAAAAGACCATGGATGACACCTGCTGTTCTCCTCTGACCTCCACAAGCACACATACATACACACTTATGTGTATACACTGGAACACACAAATACACACATACACACACACAGAGGGAGTTCTGGAGTACAGGGTGGAAGGGAAAAGAGGTACTAGTGATAATAAATAGTTTCTATTCTTGTCAGTTAGATAATATTTTTCTTATTTTCTCCATACATTTTATTATGAAAACTCTGCAACACACTGAGCACTAGAAATTGCCTACATACCAATCTTTAATCCTGAACAATAGCGTTATGTTGTATTTGCTGGACTCTATGCTTGTCTTTATTTTACTCGTGTTTCGAATACAAAATAAGTGACCTTCACTACTAAGTACTTCACCAAGTGCAGCATTAACTACAGGTCCACCTTTTTACTGACTTTAATTATTTTTGAGGCAAAATTTGCTTTCGGTGAAATGTACAAATCTATATGTTAAGTTTTGACAAATACCTTTTCTAAGCCTATTTGAGCAATTCCTAGTGCATATGAATGGAATATATAGTATGTATTATTTTCTACTACTCTGTCTGAATTCTTTCCTTTACTCTGATACTTCTGAGATTCCTCTATATTGCTGAAATATATTTCCTTTCCTTTCATTGATGAGTCATTTCTCATTGTACTTTATCATGTGAGCTGGTTCCATTTGGGATTGTTATTCACTATATGAATAGTTGTGTATGCTTTTGAGTGAACATATGCTTTTTTTTGCTAGAGTAAAAACCTGGAAGGGAGAATTTGCCACATCATAGGGTAGTTGCGTGTGTTATGACCAAGTGCCAGAATGTTTTTCAAAGTGGATACACAATTGAGACTCCTACCAGAAATGTGTGAGAGTTCATTTTCTTTCTCATCCTCATCAACATTTGGGTTGCCAGCCTTTATTTTTATCCATTCAAGTGGGTGTGAAGTGATTTCTGTGATCGTTTCCTTGATGACTAATTACATTAAATGTTTTATGTTTGAAGTCCTTATTTCTGTACCTTCCTTTGTAATGTGGCTGCTCAAGTCATTTGCCTATCTCTACACAGTTGTTTCTCTCTCTCTCTCTCTCTCTCTCTCTCTCTCTCTCTCTCTCTCTCTCTCTGTGTGTGTGTGTGTGTGTGTGTGTGTGTGTGTGTGCATTTGAAAATAAAACCTTATGTGCTGGAATTTGACAATTGAACTGTGATTTAAGCACCATATTTCAGTAAGGTTTCATAAACATGCATGCAACTATGAAATCTTCACCTAAATGAAATCAATAATATATTTATTATCCCCAAAGTTTCATTAGCTCCAGCTAATCTCTTTTTTCTCCTCCCCTATAGCCAGGTAGCCAGTGACTTGCTTAGTATTTCCAAAGATGTTTGTATTTCCTAGAGTTGTACATTGTTTGGTGGTTTTCAGTCAACAATGTGGTAATATTCTTAATCTTTTGTATATCTACAATAAAAAGTCCAGAAATTGTCAATCTGATCATATTAAGAAGTGAGAATTTCAAGAGTTGCTACAAATCAAAGATGTTTGTTTGTTGCAATTTTTTCTATCATCACCAATAAAATATTGAATAGAAGGTATGAGAGTAGACATCCTGATTTTACAAAGAAAACACCCACTTTTTGATCTTAAGTATGACATGACTTAAGAGTTTGTTACAGATATTCATTGTTATGTTAAGAAATTTGTCATATTGTTTTTTGGGAGTTTAAAATAATTCTTTAAAAAATCTGCAGTGGATGTTGGAGCTTCTCAAATGCTTATGTTGCGACTACTGAGTTAATTATCCCGTTCTTCCTTTCTTCATTTGTTAATAAATTTAATTACATTGTCATGGTATGCAATCCATATATATATATATATGAAGCAGGCAGAGTCTATTTAAAAAATAACAAGAAGGTGATATATGTAGTCATTGGTATCAGAAATGAAAAAAATATATTGCCGCAGATCATATAGGTATTAAGAAAAGAAAGAAATATGGGGTATGGGGTTGCCTCAGACTGTTCATAACAGCTGACTGATTTGCCTCATACTCTGGCAGAGGCATGGCTTTGCAACCCCACCTTTAGATAGTTTCTGTGATTGTGTGATATTTGGAATTCTGAGAACATTTCAGAGGGTATATAAATGCTAGAGCCCTGAAAGGTAGGGTTGGTGGGTGGTCTTTGCAGGAGGTGGGGGGTTGCAGTTTGTTAATAGTCATGCTCAAAGAAGAAACAGGAAGATATTAGGTTTAAATCTCTCTCCCCCCCCCTTCTTTCTTCCTATCTGGTGATGGGTGGGGCAGTGAAACCTGAGGGGAACAATGGGTGGGATAAAAAAGAACCCACAAAGTAGCAAAGACCAGCTACAATCTTGGGAGATAGCTCAGTGGGTAAAAGCACTTACTGTCTGTGTTGGTTATTCTTGGCTGTCAACTTGACTGCAACTGGAATTAACTAAAACCCAAATGTCTGGGAACGCCTGTGAGGGATTTCTTTTTTTCTTCTTTTTTTTTTCTTTTTATTAATTAATTTACTTTACATTTCTTATCACAGCTTCCCCTCCCTCCTATTCTCCCCATCCCTCCCTCTCACCTCCCCTTCCATCCTCCTCCTTCTCTTTTCTCCTCAGAGAAGGGGAGGCCTCCTATGAATATAAACCAGCCTTGGCATATCAAGTTGCAGTATGACTAGGCACACATCTTCTATTGTGGCTAGATAAGGCATCTAAGTTAGGGGAAAGGGATCCAAAGGCAGGCAACAGAGTCAGACACAGCCCCTGCTCCTATTGTTAGGAGCCGTTTTCTTTTATTTTTTTTAATTAAGTAATTTGAAGTGATAAGACCACTTCTAATCTGTATGTTTGAGGTAGGGAGAGGCATCCTTAATCTAGGCCATGCCTTCTGTCGGCAGCCTGTACAAAGGACAAAATAGAAGCTCAGTCTCTTTGCTCTCTCTCTGACTGGCAAGTCTGTTCCTTTACTGGCTGGCATAGAGCCTACTTCTTTAGGATTTCAGTGTACTCTGAAGACTAGCTGAGACACCTAGCCTTATTGACTGCGCAACTACTGGATTCTTGGAACTTCCCTTTGTATTGTTGGGCTAGCAGGACCCAAGAAGAAGGTGAAGAGTGGCCCGGCTTTTCATGACTCAAGGCCAGAGCTTTTCTTAGATTTGGTGACTGGCTATTGCAAGCCCTGTATCTGTGCAGGACTTAATGAGGAGTACAGCCAGTCTCTTGGTTGTGGTGATTTGTCTGTGAGTACAGTATGGCATGGGAGACCTGGGATTCTTTTCTCTTGCCCATTTATTTGTCACAGTTATGAAGTGGAAGGTATTTAAATGTGCTTGTTGCTCCTGGCTGCTCCAACCCTTGCCATGTCAAGCCCTTACAACACAGATCCTGTCCCTGGGGCAACAATGACACCTTCTTCTATCTAGCCCTGTACACTACTCAGAAATACATCATCAAATGTAACTAAGATGGTCACAGTTATCTATTCCTAGCTTAGACACTTATTTGGCCCCAGCTTGGAAAGGTCTGAAAGACTCCTGAACTTTAGTAGCACTCCAAGATCTGTTCCAGAGCTTTGAAGCTTGGCTCTCCTGGTTGTCCCTGCAGTATCATCAAAGTCAGAGAAAATGAGTGGATAGCTGGGATCTTTGCTGACAGGCTGGGATGAGATGAGATGACATCATTATAGGAGGGTCTCAGTTCAAGGCCTGTGAAAAAGGAAGGTAGGGGACACCTGAGGATATAGGTGGATGTGCTCTTCTTAGAGACATTGATGAACTGGGAGAGTGAGAGACCCCTCTTTTTGAAAACTAGGGTACTCCAGACTCTAGGTAAAAGGCTGTATGTGGGCATACTCAGGTTGTGGACATGAAAATAAAAATCAGAGTCTTTCGATCTTGATCCAGGAGAGAGGAGATAAGTGCTCTTAGAGAGTAGGCTATGGAAGGATTCTGGACTTGGGGTAGAAAGGGTTGTTGGAAAGGACACCTGACTACAGGGGTAGCTGTAGACAATTGTAGGAGAAAGAGATATATTAATAGTTGCTATCTGGTATATTAGGGACATCAGTCCAGGTGAAAGGGGATATCTCCAAACAGGAAGTCAGATTGCTGGGGACTCTGTTTATTATCTATGAGAGGGGTGAGTTGGAGACAACAGTATTAATGCTTCAGAAGTATTAACAGTATTAACCCTTGGTGCTACAGTGGTTTCATAAGAGGACCACAGGATTCCAGATGTATGTTGGGAGGGATGATGGATTGCCTGACACTAACATGTCTTTCTCTTTTGTTTTGGTTTTGTTTTTTCCCCCACAGGCTGAGGAAGAGACTAGTGCAGTCAGACACATCCCTGTCTGGTCATGTTACCTCCCAAGTTCACTGCTATGGCACTGGCGATTCTGCAGGACTGGTGTGGGTGGATGGGTGTCAATGCCCATCGCTCACTGCTTATTCTGGGCATCCCTGATGACTGTGATGAAGAAGAATTTCAGGAGGCAGTGCAGGCTGCCCTCAGGCCCCTGGGCAGGTACCGAGTGCTTGGCAAGGTCTTCAGAAAGGAGATTGGGGCAAAGGTCGCTTTGGTTGAATTTGCTGACAATTTAAACCGAAGTTTGATCCCCGAACAAATACCAAATAATAGGGGGTCCTGGCGTGTGGTCTTCCTGCCTCAGGTCCCTGAAGTCGAGTCACAAGATACATTCAGTTTCCCTGCACAGGCTCATGGGCAAGCTTTGGAAGGGGTTTCAGGTGAGGCAGGGGTTTCAGGTGAGGCAGGGGTTTCAGGTGAGGCAGGGGTTTCAGGTGAGGCAGGGACTTCAGGTGGGGCAGGGGCTGCAGTTGGAGAAGGAGATGCAGATGAGACAGGAGCTGTGGGTGAGGTGAGAGGAACAGCTGAGGAAGGAGCTGAAGATGAGGCAAGAGTGTCTGGCAAGGAGAAGGTCAGTCAGGAGAGGAGCTGTACTACTTGAGATGAGCTGTAGCATGGTTTTGCTGGAATCTGGCCACACTTGAAGTGAGTGATCAAGGTTGTGTCAGGACAGAGGTCTGGTGGGAGATTTGGTGGGGCTGAGAATGTCTTAGGAGACCAAGCATGTGCAGAAAGGAGAGAAGAAATGGTCAGAGAATGTGGGCCTTTGAATAAGCATGGCCCCCACAGATGCATGTGTTTGAATGCTTGTGGCAAGAAGTGAGTCACTGTGGGGGTGGACTTTGAGGTATCCTATGCTCAAGCTCTGCCCAGTGGGGAATCTAGCCTCTTCCTTGTTGCAAGCAGATCAAATGTAGAACTCTTGGCTCCAGCACTGTGTCTGCCTGCCTGTTGCCATGTTTCTTGCCATGACAATAATGGACTAAACTGTAAGCCAGTTTCAATTAAATGTTTCCCTTTATAAGATTGCTGTGGTCACACTCTGAAGGCCCCCTTTCTGGGACCCCACTAGTGATCTGGGCTTGGGGAAATGAATCTCCCATGATACAGAATACAGATTAAGGATATCATGGGGATACCGCAAAATCAAGTGTGCAGAGAAGCAGTAATATAAAGCTGCAAGTGAGGACAAAGACATTCCTGCCTATGAAGGCCCAGTAAGCATCTGACCATATCCACCCAGAAATATCAGGGCTTGCCTTTGGACAGTACCTGGGGTCTGTCCCACACAGTAACAGAACCACCTCTTCAGGTGACCTCCATATCCATGTGGCCCTATCAGATAGTGGTGTTTCACCACCCACTACCCACCCACAGCCAACAGCAACTACCTGCTGTTTTCTGTGCCCAAAGCTAACTTGCTATTGATGGTCCTCATCCTTGTTGAGTGACAGTCCCCAGAATTTGCCTATGCTTCTCCTATGGCTGCTCCCTTTCCTGGGGCTCTGCAACCACAGGCTCTGTCCTTTGAGGGACTTTAGGATTTGAATAGTTGTCCAATGGCCCTTGCTTGGCTTTCATTGCCTGCTGGCTCTTCAGAGGGCTCCACATATTTGTGCTTGCTTTGTACTTGGTTGGGGCAGGTATTTGGTCCTTTGGAGTACGTGGAGTCTGTCTAGGGCAGTGTATTAGTTTGTTTTCTGGTGTTGTGATAAAACACATTTGGAAAGGAACAGATTTATTTTGCTTGAAGGGAAATTAGAAAAGGAACTAAATAAAAGAACCTGGAGGCCAGAACTAAAGCAGAAGCAGGGAGAAGCCATATTTACTGGCTTACTCTTTATGGCTCACTCAGCTCATAGCTCCGTCAGCTTGCTTTTTAAATACAACCCAGAACCACCTGCCCAGTGCAGCACCTCTCTCGGTGAATTGGGCCCTCCTATATCAAACACTAATCAAAATGCCCTCACAGACGTGCATACAAGGCAATTTGATGAAATCATTTTTTGCAGTTGAGGTTCCTTCTTCCCAGATGATCTCTAGCTTGTTTTAAGTTGACGAAACACAAACAATCCAACAACCACCACCACCACCAACAACAAATCCCTAAGCAGCACATGTGTGGGCACTGGAAAGACTGAGAGCAACACTAATGGTACAAGACTCAGTTTATAGGACTTAAAGGGTCATAGAGAATACTGTTTTCGATTAATAAAAACAGACTCAACTAACCTAAATGTGTAGAGTGGTAGAGGAAAGAGAGAATGCTACAACAAGGCACCAGGCTGGAAATGCACATAGGCAAACAAGAGTGAAAGGTTTGCACAGCAAATAGAGAGGGGCTGTCTTTAACTATGCTGTGGAAGCAGATTCAGTGGAAAAGTACACTAGAGTGGTCTGTGCTAGAAGAGGTCATCAGCTCCAGGTGTTGCTAAGGGAACCATTGCGATCACAAAGAACAGCTAGGAAGCAATTTAGAAGAGGTAAGAGTTTTTGAAAATAGAGCAGAGAGAAACCTGCTGAATGAAATATATTATAGTCTCCAGATATGGACTGTCCAGAGACACAGTATGACCTAATGTTACAGCCATGCTTGTGAGGCTGTGTGACAGAGGGGATTTGGCAGATGTAATGGACGTTACCAGTTATGTTTAAACTATGGAGATGATCTTAGGTTGCCTGGTAAGTAGTAAGTGGGAACAAAAGAGGACGTCATAGAGGCTAGATGTGGGAGAGGACCCAGCTCACAGTTGCTGACTGAGAATGGAAAGAGCCACCTGGACCAGCTGAAGAAGCACTACCAGGCAACAGTTGGCAAGGAAACAGGGAGTCCTACAGCCTGGAGAAACTGAGTGCTCAGATACTCTCAGTGAATCTGGAGGCACACTCCCCACAGCATTCAGACCAGAATATAGCCAGCAACTCCCCAACCACAGCTTTGTGAGCCCAGAACTCAAGGAACCCATTTAAGACAGGCTGCACTCCTGACTTGGGGCAAGTGGAAATTAATAAATATATGTTGCATTAAGCTTCAAGGTTCATAGTAATTGGTTATGCCATGCTGGATTAGGTAGGTGACATGATGTTCCCTTTAAAGTGAGGACTCTTATAATGCATGTGGGTTTTCTCATTACTGCTAAGAGCATGAGGTGTATGGCTCAGTGTCCCACAGGAGCAGATTGGGTTCCTTGCTGAACTGGCTGCATGGCCACAACAATGGAACTCCAGTAGTGTTTTCAGTCTTTTCTCTAAATTTACAAAACAAAATCATTTTCCCCTAGAAATATTTCTTGTCATTGTAAGCTATAGTCACAGAAGATTTTAAAGTGTTGGAAAGACCTTTGTCTGCCTCTTCCATGGATTCCCCAAACCTCTGACACAAAGATGGTTGAGTTGGTTCTACAACTTTCAGTTGTAGATTGTTCTCCTTATCCCGTGTTCTTTGAGAAGGGCTATCTTCAAAGAACACAAAGTTCCTGCTCAGCATAGCACATTCTATTCAGACAGCCTCAGGCTAACCAAAAAGTTTCAGAGCATGACCTGGATCTCTGAACATTTTCATACATTTACTGGCAAAACTTATGCACATGCATTTGTAAGATTTTCCACTAGGATTTTTTTTTTTTTATTTCTTCATTACCATGGGTGGAAGTGTGAAATTGGATTCCTCAACTTAAGTCTCTAATTTTCTCTGACTTCTTTTTCCTTTATAAGTTCTTTAGCTTTGTTATAAGTTCAGTTGGATTTTACTTAAAAATAATGTTAGAATCCTAAGCCTGGTACCTTAGGAAATAATCTTTACAGATTCAATGTTAACAGCATTATCAACTTCCTTTGAGGTCATTACGGTTTCCTAAGCTCAATAGGATTGGTGTCTTGTAAGGAGAGAAAATTTTGTAAGTGTTGTTTACACACACACACACACACACACACACACACACACACACGGGGGGAGGGAGGAAGGGAGGGAGAGGGAGGAGGGAGGGAGGGAGAGGGAAAGATCCATGTACTTACCAGAATGGAGGAGAGGCCTGGGACAGATACTTTCATAAGAGCACCCATAGAAAAAAATGGCTCTACCAACATCAATTTGGAGTATCAAATTAAGCAATATTTATTAACTTACCAATTTTTAAAATCAACACATTTAAAACATTTGGCCTTATAACCCCTTTGCATTCTTGTTTTGTTGATGTTTAATTGAGACTGGGTCTCACTTGTAACTCTGGGTGGCTCAAAACTTGCTATGTAGACCAAGCTGGACTCAAACACATAGACATCTGCCTGTCTCTGCCTCCTAAATGCTGGGATTAGAGAATGCTGGTATTAAAAGCAGGTAGCGCTATGCCAGACCTAAAAGTGCAGCCCAGGATAGCCTCAAACTCTTGATCTTCCTGCTCCTACCTCTTCAGAATATTCTACTGGCATGTGCCACTATGACCAGCCCTTTTTGAAGTCTTATAGATTATTGAGAACCTAGAAGAAGTCTTATTTATATTGGATATGTATGCATGTATATATATTAATACAGTATAAAATTTACTTCATTGAAGTAAAAAATAAAAGTAAACAAATGTAAAAACAGTTATTCATTTAAAGACATCATTATTAGAATATATTAACAATATTATTTTTGTTAGAATTCTGTAAACCTCACCCCACAGTTACCTGGAAATAGCCAGGTATATCCCACCTCACAGTTACCTGGGAACAGCCAGGTATGCTTTGCTCCAGTGACCTGACACTATAAAAAGGGCTGCTTGCCCCTCCTCTCTCTCTTGCCCTCTTGCTCTCTTGGTCTCTTGCCCTTGCTCTTCCCCCTTGTCACTTCTCTCCCCATTCCCTCCCTCCATCTCTCTCCCTCTCTCCATGTGCTCTTGGCCTGCCTCTACTTTTGTACTCCTCTCCTCTTCTCTCCCCTGCCCTCCCCTCCCTTCCCCCTTCTCTGCCCTTACCACCCTCTTAAGTCCCCTCCCCATGACCTGAATAAACTCTATTTTGTACTATACAGTCGTGTGGCTGGTACCTCAGGATTTCCAACATGGGTCCCCCAGAAACATCCCCCTTGCTGCTATGCCTTGCAGTACCTCCATGAAGCATATCCCCTCCACACTCTCTTCATCTTTCCCCCTACTCTCTTCATCTTTTTACTAATATTGGTGTTGAAACCTATGACATATTTTTTCTTTTCTATAAAAAAATCAATTTTATAAAAAATCCTATATATAAATTGAACTTTAGTATGAACAATTTTTTTTCAATTTTGCAATTGTGTATGTGTTTTGTGTGCATGTGTGTGTTCATGTATGTAGGAGGTGCATGTGGAAGCCCAAGGCTGACATTTGAATTCTTCATTGATTCCTCTTCACCTTATTCATTGAGGCAAAGTCTGTCAACTGAAAACAGAGCTCTCTGTCAAGCACTTTATCAGCTGAGCCATCTCCTTAGCTCCCCTTTTACATGTTTGTGGTTCCTTTTGATGTCTGAGAAGATAGTTGAATTTTCATTGTCATTTATGACTTCAGGCTACCATGATATCACACTTGAATAACCTTCAGAACATTCCTTTATACCTTTGAGAACAAAGGAGAAACCATAAGGCAAAACTATCTTAGTCTTACTATAAAGAAATAATTTTCTAGACCCTACCTCAAAAGGTTACAAGGTCTGCTCAGGGCTTTCCAGTATCCCTTGAGAACTGCATTGTTATTCCAGACTTCTCAGCTTTTGTGCATATTGAACTGTTCCCAGTAACTGTCATCATTAACTGTTCATTTTGCATTTGTGGATACTTGTTGCCCCATATGTCCTATATGATACTGCTAATTTGTGAATAGGCAAGAATGTGGATGTGTCGATATAATGCTGAAAGCTCAGAGTTAATAATTAGTCTAGAGGTGTGGAGGGACATGGTAATTATTAAACATTTCTACAAGCTTCTATTTGTAATTGTGCATAAAAATTAAATAGGACAAGGCCACCAACTGTGGACAAATAAGAATTTATCACAGAGAATAGATAAAAACAATACTAAGTATTCCCAAAAATGGGGATTATTGTCATTATAGTAGCAACAGAATGTCGAGGTTGCTGGGGAAGATAGAACAAAGAGAGACCGTCTTGTGTAGGAATATGTTGAGGGCGTCCCTTAGGTGATTAAGGGAAAGTGTATGTCAAATATGGAAAAAAGAGATATCCTAAAACACATAGACTAGGGAAGGCCTTGGGTTACAAGGCCTGGCTGGACCAATGTTGATGGTATGACCAGAGAGAAGTTAGAAAGCTGAGAACAGCAGCCTCAGGCTTTCCGTTGAACTGTCAAAAGTGTGGAGTCTCCCCAAGTTGTTATAGAAAGCTTTAGAGCTGCTGCAGCCCAACAAAAGTTCAGGACTGTAAGAGTAATGGGTGATATAGTCTGTTTCATCTTTATTTATCTGTAAACATTTCTGCATGAGCCCCTATATGATCCAAATAGTGTCAGGCTCTGAGAAAACCAAAGCAAGTACAAAGCCACAGTCCTTTGTGTTGTTAAAGGGACAACTGACATTAGTCAGATAACCATATAAGGCAATTTACAGCTCCAGCCATAAAACAGTGAGGCTCTCAAGGCAGTAGGGGTGAGTGTTCAAAGAGATGTCGCCCGTGTTTGTAATTCTAAATTCTTTGCCAGGCCACATCAGTATACAGATATACAAAGTGTGCTATGGAGCAAGGGCTTACCTTCTATTTATCCATTCTCTTAAGTCTTCCCAACTCCTAAACTATCCCCTATTGGAAAACATCATGGCTTCCTCCAGAGAGGTACTACTATCTAAAAGGGACAAAGGATATGTAAAAAATAAGAGGAAACTGTGATGGGCCTGTGCAAGCAAAAAAAGGAAGATGTGCTTAGCTTAAGCATCTTCATAACAATGATTTTGAGGAAATACTGATGTAATATTACCTAATGCTCCTTACTTGAGCCCACTCATTCTCACATACTGGTCTGGTGCTGAAGATGCTAAATAAGGAAGACCCATCCTAGCACCCAGACCTTTTTCTTCAGTTGACATAATGCCTATCACAAAAAAGATATTCAGCATGGCTCTGAATGGCTAACACAAGGAACAGTTCTAATTAAAGTTTGGGGTTGAATCAGAATGGCGATATCAGAAAGCAACAGGGCTTCTGGGGGCAGCTTTGGAGAACCCAGATCACAGAGAACCTTAGTGGTCTTTTTCAAGACTACAGGCTTGTGCTCTGGAGGCAAGAGAAATGTTTGGAAGGTGTTGAAGAAGTCATGTGTCAACCATATTGATTTTTTGAATGCTTGATACCTTAGTTGCTTTTTTGGATATTGGGCCTAAGAGTTGCTTAAGGGAAAAGGGATTTATTTTGGCTCACATTTCAGAAAAATTAAGTTTATGATGTTGGAGAAGATATGCAGGGGAGGTTCTGAAGTGGATTCTAGCCCCAAAATCTCAGAATACCCAAGAAACAATTCACAGACTTATGAAGCTCAAAAAGAAGGAAGGCCAGAAAGTGAATGCTTCAGTCCTTTTTAGAAGGGAGAACAAAACACTCAAAGGGAGGAAATAAAGGGACAACTAGAGGAGCAGGGACTGGAGAAAAGATCATCCAGAGATGGCCTCACCTGGGGATTCATCCCATATGTAGCCACTAAACCCAAGCACTATTGCTGATGCCAAGTAGTGCTCACTGGCAGGAACCTGATATGGATGTCTCCTCAGAGGCTCTGCCAGAGACATACTGATACAGAGAAGGATGCTTGCTACTAACCTTCAGACTGAACATGAGGAGCCCAATGAAGGAGCTAGAGAAAGGACTGAAGGAGCTGAAAGGGTCTGCAACCCCATGGGAAGAGCAAAATGATCAACTAACCAAACTCACCAGAGCTCTCAGGGACTAAAACACCAACCAATGAGTTTTTGTGTAGAGACACAGGGCTCCAGGAGCAGCAGAGGATAGCATTCTCTGGGATCAGTGAGAGGGGATGACTTTGGTCCAGTGAAGGCTCGTTTTCCCAGTGTAGGGGAATGCCAAGGTGCTGAGGTGGGAAAGGGAGGCTGAGAGAGGGAGCACCTTCACGAGGCAATGGGATGGGGAGGGAGGATGGTACTGGGGGAAAGGGGATAACACCTGAAATGTAAATGCAGAGAAATCTAATAAAAAAATAAGTTAAAAAACGACAGGCAGACAAAAGCAGCATTTTTTTTTTTTGTTTTGTTTTTTTGTTGCTGTTGCTGTTCAGGACCCCTTATTTCTGCACTACCAACTCTAACGGTCTTTTCCCATAGTAAAATACCCTCACAGACCTCTCAGAACTGGGTTCTTAATTGATTCCAAACCAAATTAAGTCAACAATGAAAATTATCCATTATGCTTCTATAACATCGGACCACAGAGTCAGTGACTAGTCTTAAAATCCAGGAGGTAATTTTTCTCACCTCACAGCATCATCACTGTAACCAGTATGTAAGTTTATTTTTTCAATTATTTTTTAATGATGGTTCTTAAGTGATTTAGCCCACCACCTACCAGAGGTAGTAGGAAAGAATGGATAAGGGTTCTGGGGGTGGGGAGAAAGTGGACCTGTTTAGAAAAGGTCCCATCTGTGTCGTCTGGAAATCAGAAGTTTCATTTACAGGTAAATAGCAGCAGCTCGATATACTCACAAACACTCCATGGATACACCAGCAGTCCAGTTTGTTAGAGTTGAGTTAGCAACACTGGTGACAGAACCTAGCAGAGACAGCCAAGGTAATCTCTCATCTCAAGATTGGGAAGTTAATTACAACAGCAATGCCTTTTCTGCTATGTAAAGTAATACACTGACAAGTTCCAGGGATTAGAACACAGACATCTTTGAAGGTATGTTTTAAGTATCATCCTACTGACCACAAAATGCTTCCTGCAGTGGAAACCAGAATGGTAAGTAAACCTTTAGGTGGTAGTATTAACTATTTCTTTTAGGTAAGAGTCATGGTTTTCTGGCAGAAACCAAACAAAAATCAACATTTTGACTTATACTAGTAATGTTTCTTGAAAAGTGTCATCTTGTATCAAACTAGATTATTTTGTCTTTCTTTTTCCCTGATTCTTTATTAGCATATTTATTATGCAAAGCAATAGGCTTCATCATAACATTCTCACATGTGTATACAATATTCTTTTATTGTAAACTTGACTCCCATTATCTTTTTCTGTTCCCACCTCCAACAACTTGACTCTTTATTTTTGTAAAATAATTTCCAAAGCTTACACACCTTGACGATGGAGCAAAACCTCTGAAGGATGGGCAGGAATGAGCCCCACTGTATTTTTGCTCAGCCCCTTTAGTTCCTTTGCTTCACTCATTGCCTTACACCTACATCTACTCAACACCTGCTGCACATTCATCCTCTCGAATTGGTACCGAAAACACTAAGCTGTAAGGTTGATTACCACAATACTGATTTAAGGTTGGTGTTTTCACTTGGCTGATCCCACCCTTTAATATTCAGAGATAGTAAATCCCCGTCTTACTTTTTGAGACAAACTCTTACATTGCACCAGAAGTTCACAAATTAGCTAGTTTGGCATTTCCCAAGGACCTTTCTACTTCTGCTTCCCAGTACTGGGATTACAGGTTCACACCACAGCGCTCAGATTTGAAAATGCTGGAGATCTAAAGTCAGGTCCACATGCTTGTTAAGTAAACCCTTATTTATTATCAAAATATATACAGTATATTATTCCTGTCTAGATGTGTTGTTGTATAGAGCTACCCTCAGGTATGTACTGTAAACCTACTCATTAGCCTGGGACTTGTTGATTCAAGGAAACATTTATTTTCCCAATCTCCATTCAGTCGTTCTGTTCATTGAAGCTTATTTTTGTACAGGTTCTTAAGAAAGGTGTCATGGCAATACTATTCAGTAAGTCTTGCATGTCCATGAGGCTTTTCTATATTTACAATCTGAAGATGAGTTTGACTGGATTTTACATCCTTTGCTATAATTCCTCTACCACATAATTGTCATTATAATTGGTCCTAATAGCTTCCACCAGCTTAGCCAGAGCACCCTTGTCTTCTGAGTTAACCTGTGTGAAGGCAACAGTGGTGCATGTCTTCCTGTGGACCAGGCGCCCCAGCCTGGCATTTCCCTTGATGATGCAGTAGGACACTCCCATCTTTCGACGCAGGGCAGATAGGAAAACCACCAGCTCAGTGGGGTCTACATCATGGGCAATCACCACCAGCTGAGCCTTCTTGTTCTCCACCAAAGTGGGGACTGTATTGACTCCTGCTCGGAGGACAGGCGGTCTCTTAGTTGGGACGTTCCCTTTGCCAGCAGCTTTCTTCTCAGCACGGGCCAGTAGCTTTTGCTGCTTCTCTTGCTTTGTCTCTGACCTGTCCAGGGCCTGGGTGAACTGGTTAATGGCAGGAGGTACTTTGAGCCGCTTATAGAGGATGGTTGTTTGCCACTGCAGCCTGAGGTCACGTGGACATTTGACGAAGCGTGTTAGATCTCTTGGGCTAGATAGCCTGCTCAATGCCGAGGTTCTTGGGCCTTTTCTCAAACAAAGGATTGACCACCTTTTTGTCCTCCTGCTTCTTGACGAGGGCCGGGGACACCTTCTTCCCCTTGGCCTTCTTTCCTTTGGGCATCTTGCTCGACTGGAGGAAAGATGTTTTCTTTTAATGTTCAACAATTTCACTAAAACACAATTTGGGTTTTGCTCTTTCTGGACTAGTTCTTAGGTATATTTTATTCCCTTTTTGTTTATGGTTTTGAATAGCACAGGAAGGGTTCATTGAATTAAGAAATGTCATGTTTGTCCTTTTCATTTGCTTTATTTTTATCTTATTTAAATTATATTTGTCCTCTCTCTCAAGTCCTCTTCATCTGTTTCATCCTTAAAAATGTGTATAAAGTGTTTGCCTGCATGCATGCCCAGTGCCTATGGAGTCCAGAAGAGCATATTGGGTCCCTCAGAACTGGAGTTACAGATGGTTGTAAGCTGCCCTGTGGGTGCTGCAAATCAAACTAGAGTCCTCTGCAAGAACAACATGTACTTTTAACCACCAAGCGATCCCTCCAGACCTCTTTTTTGAGGCATTATAAGCTGTATTTAGTCACTTTATTAGGGTTTCATTGCTGTGGAGACACCATGAAAAAGGTAATTCTTATAAAGGACAACATTTAATTGGGTCTGGCTTAAAGGTTCAGAGAGGCAGTCCATTATCATCAAGACAAGAAACATGGCAGCATCCAGTGAGGCATGGTGCCAGAGGAGCTCAGAGTTCTACATCTTTATCTGCAGTCAGCAAAGAGGAGACTGTCACACTGAGCATAGTTTGAGCATATATGAGACTTCAAAGCTTCCACAGTGATACAGTCACTTCCTCTAACAAGACCACACCTTCTAAGGGCACCACTCACCATGGGACAAGCATTCAAACACACGAGTCTATGGGGATCAAACCTAGTCAAACCATCGTAGCCACTTATAAGTCTTAATTTTAATCTTATTTACTGAAAAAATTAAAACTGTAAATTTCACCTATAATTACTTTCTAAAGTAATTACCCCATTTCTGTGATTTTATAATTCTGATTTGTGTTGTTCCTTCATGTCTTGGATTATTCTCCCTTGGTACTTATAATTGAACCTAGAGCCTTGCACATGCTAAGCAACTATTCTACTACTGGGCTACATATCTAGCCATTTCTTATTTATATATATTGTATGTTGAGCAAATTCTTCCCTTTCTTACCCATCCACTTAGTTTCCCTAGACAATTTTACTTCTACCTACCTTCTCTAGAAATTCTCTCTCTCTCTCTCTCTCTCTCTCTCTCTCTCTCTCTCTGTGTGTGTGTGTGTGTGTGTGTGTGTGTGTGTGTGTGTGCGCGCGCGCGCGCGCATGTGTGTGTGTGTGTATCCACTCTCTCTTTTTTCTTCTCCCAAAAAACCTAGACTAGCCAGGTTGTAGGATCTCAGTAGCCCAGTCTCTTGAAAGCTAAGAATAACACAAAATTTTGTTGGTTGTATATCTTTTCCCTTTTCTGTCTACTTTCAGCCAAGACTGTCTTACTGCTCCTTCCTACGTTTCTAGCGCTCTCTGTTCTATATACATTTTCTTCCTCAGTCTTACTTAAGGACTGTTTTCATGGTGGTGGTTTTGCATTTCAGCTCAACACAAAGTAACTAAAGATCTGCTTGGTAGAGTGTATTCATCAATAATGCTGGAAAGGACCTTGTTTCTCCAAATCTACTCATACTTCCAGTCATGGACACAAGACTTGTAGTTGATTGTTTTTCAGGTTTAAACCATGCAGTGATTTTTTTTCTCAGCACTTTTCAATAAATTGCTGACAACTTGGATGTATAAATCCCCTTGAATGGTGCTCATTTTAGAGTCAGCTGGATTGGTCTTTCTCAACATTTGGCTAGGCTTTACCACACTGAACTCCTCCCATGGTCTCCACAGGTACTAAATTCATATACTTCACTAGCCTGGAGTTGTCTTTCAGGTCATTGTAGTGCTGTTGCATCAGATGCTTGTCAGAAGCCCAAAGGGACTTGATGGCTAACATGAGGAATCCCTTCTGCTTGGAACCCTTGATGATCTTGTCCTCTAGCCTGCATTGTATGTCGTATGGCTTGGTATAATGGTGTGCTTGAGGTTAGCAATGGTCTGAAAGAGTGAACTGGCCTGTGGTAGCTTTGAAGAGAGACAGCGCCATCAGTAGGCCACTGACATAAGTGGAGAAGGGGTGCAAAGGCGGGGGGGGGGGTGGGCACAGTGATTATTTGTATTAGGCTATTACTATGCTTTTAATTGTTGAAAGAGAGTTTCGCTGTTGCCTTGGTGAGTTTTGAATGTGTGATCCTCCTGATTGAGCCTCAAGAGTACTTGAGATTATGTGTGCTCTATAAGCACATACAACTTAGATTATTTTCTTAATGACTTTACTCTATATTTTAGGGAGTCTAGGAAGGTGTTTTTCTGCTTTAATTCCTTTTTCCTGTTAGTACTTTGCATAAGATTTGCCTTTGACTGTCTTCTGTTAGTTCATTTTCACATGAAGTGAAACTTGGTTTCCTGCTCTTAGGGAAGAACAGAATAGCCCAAGCTGATTATCTCTGCTCACATATGTGGAGTGCCCTCTTCCATTGACTTTGTGAACCCCCCAATGTTGATATCTTGCTTTGAGCTCTTTGAGTGCCTTTTACCATCTCCTTTGTGGGAGATGTTCTTGTTTCTTGGTCACTATTATGTCTCTGCATCTTTATGCTATTCCTTGCATATATCCTCAGTGAAATCTCCCTCAGTCCTTCTGAAAGAAAGAAATTGAGAATCCATTGAGCTAAGTTTTTCGCAGCCCCTTTAGACCTACTACTGAGTGTTGACAGGCCCCCAGGTTATCTGGAACATGGGTTGTTCTTAGCTGTTGTTTCTGTGAATATGAGTCTCTGCTCTCTCCAGGGATATCTTCTATTTCTTATGATTCCTGGGTTCTTTTACTTGCCTCTTCCCAGGCTTGCTCCTGAAGATTAGCATACAGAAATCAGATTTTCTAATCTAATTTCATCAGAAAACAAAATCATGGTGTCTACGGTCTGACCATTTAGGCTTCTAAATTTGCTTTGTTTTTTTTTCCCTGCAGAAGTTCTGCCCTAGGTCATCCCTGAGAAAAGGACAAACATATCTTTTCCCTTTCAAAGTCAGGCTGTGGTTCTTTGTGATGTGGGCTCAGTTTGAGGGGCCAACAATTGACTACAAAGTGTTGGTTGTAGGAATATCTGCTGTATTTCCTAGCTTATCTTCTGTACTATTTTCTCTACTAGGTAAGAGTGCCATTTTCATCTTAGTACCAGTTAAGTAAAAGCTGCCCTACTCAGGCCACATACTCACCCTACTCCAGACTACACTAAGATGGACTTAAATATCAAAGAAGCACATGGTTCATTTTTAAAACTATACAAGCCTTACTGTATGTAAAAGTATCACACTTCCAGTGCACTGTCTCCTCTTTGTTTCACACTTCTGATCACTTCCAGGAAGGACGCCCCTGGAGAAAAACCTCATGATGCTGGGACCATTAGTTCAGAGGTCAGCCCACAAGGTCAGCAAATCTTTCTTCTCATTGGGCACATGAAGTGTCGGGCATGTGGAGGATGGCTGAGAATGTAAAAGTGCTTCCAGTGTGGGGTGAAAACCTGAGTTCATTAAGCAGTACCCATACAAAAGGGGCGGGGGAGGTATACGGACAGGCATGTTTAATGACATCACTGGAGTAACAGAGACAGGAGGATCAAAAGAGCTGCATGGCAAGCCATTGTAGAACAACCCCTGAGCAACAGGTTCAGCCAGAGATCCTGTCTCAAAAAGATAGAATAATTGAAGAAGAAACTAGATCTTGACCCATGATTCCCACACACTTGTGCCCCCACACACGTGTACAATAAATACAGAGAGGGAGAGAGAACACAGAGAGAGACAGGGAGAAGCACACACACAGGCAGAGAGAGAGAGAGAGAGAGAGAGAGAGAGAGAGAGAGAGAGAGAGAGAGAGAGAGACAGTAAGACACAATGAACTGTGTTCTCGAATTCTCCTTACCTTTTGTCCTTTGCATTGTTGTTCCAGGGTCATAACATTTGCAACCCCTCCTGTGGTTTCAAAGCACAGCCTCAAATCTGTTCCTCTACCTCAGTATGGGTGAGTGAAGGACAAAGTAATGGAGAAAACAGTGGAACCCAGCCCCGTGCAGAGCAACACCCTAGAGACAAGAGGACGGGTAGTATGGGGTGGGGGGAGGGCGGTTGTCAGAGACCCGGAGTCATCAGAAACCTGGTGTGCTGTCTAGGTGCATGGGGTCCGTCCAGAGAGGAGCCAGCCTGTGGGCTTTAGCTAGCCAGTATTCCACACAGGGCTGGTGTCTTTCCAGAGAGGTGCCCCACGGGACTTGGGTACTTTTGGGGCACAGGAGAAAGAGAGCCAAAAGGGTAGACCGGGCCTGAAGCTTACAGGATTGGTGGAGCCGACCTAGACATAAACACTGTCAAGTACCAACGTGGAGATTTATTTGGAGGGGGGAAAGAAACAGTGAGGAGCTTTGACAGCGGCCACAGCCCACCCCACGGTCTCCCAGATCTTCCGGTTTGGAGGTGCTTCCTGTCTCCTGTCTTGGGAGGCGCAGGGATGATGGCTGAAAGGAGGACGCTCCCTTCTAAGGCATGGGCCAACGAGGGTCCCTGGCAGCCTGCATCCTGGCTGCCGACCTCTTTCTGGCCTCCTTTAAGAGGGTCTTGTCAAATAGCTCCTTCTCACGGTAGTGCACGGGTGGGCCACGCAGGTACTTCTCTTCTGCCTCCTTGTAGCTGAGCTCGTCCAGGGCAGCAATGGAACAGATGATTGCTTCTGGAAGGAGAACTTCCATGGTAAGCCGCACTTTGTCTCCTCTTGCCAGCGCGAGCAGGGCCTCGTCGGCTTCCTTGGCTACCTCTTGCAAATGTCTGGCCACGAGATGCAGCTGGTCCTCGTCCTCCAGGTAGGTCTCAATGCATAAGACTTCCCTCTTTGATTTCCAAAGACCGTCCAGCCACCTGGACGGTTTCCTGCCCTTGACGATGTCCAGCAGGTGCTGGTCGGCCCCCTTTCTCTTCACGATGAAGTCCACGAGCTTCTGGTTGGCTCTGTCCCAAGCGGCCCTCATGCGGTCAGGCAGGAGTTTCTTGCAGGGCCCCTTCCCCCCGGGGACGGTCTCCTCCTCCCAATCTTCCAAGTCGGCATAGCTCACCCTGGGGAAATCGATGTGCAGGTCGCCCTCCTGGATGGCTTTCCTTAGCGGGTAACTGGCTTGGGTGGTGTAGTAGTCCATAAAGGAGCCCAGGAAGGAGCCAGAGGCGAGGCTCTCTCGGTAGTGGTCGATCACTGAGAAGCACCAGCTGATGCCATGGGCGTACAGTCGGCTGGCTCTCCTCAACAGTGATAATTTCTCCCTGCAGTCCAGGTGCTTCAGCTTGCGGAGAGGGACACGGATGCCCCTGCGCTCAAACTGCATGCTGCCCTCGATCATCAGCACCCTCGCAATCTTGTCGCTTTGGCTGACACTCTTGACCACCGCTGGCCAGAAAGGCAGGTCTTGAAATTTGAACCAGACCAGCGTTCCTTGCTCAATGGTACTGGGCCCCTGGGCAGAAGCCTCGTTGGTGGCTTGGGCATCTTTTTGAACTCCGGCCTCTCTCCTCTTGGACCTGGTCTTAGTCACCCTTGACTGCACTTGGGGTTTCAGTTCTGGGAGCCCGCACTGTGCACACGGCACATGGATCTTCCTTTTGCGGCTAGCTATGCGGAGTGACCTTCGCAGCGTCGGGATTGGAGGCATGCAGGCTACCGACGCCTGCTTTGAGTCTGGCTTCGGGGTCCCCCGGCCAGGATGGTCCTTGTTCTTTAGGAGGGCAGACTTCCTCTGTGCTCCAGTTGCCCGGATCTCCAGGCAGGCACACCGAACTCCTTGTCTGAGAGCTTTGGATGAGATAGAGATGTGCCTCTGTGGCCTAGAGGCAGCCTGCTGCTCGTTTTTAGCCCATGTGACCTCCGAGGAGGCTGGGGCACTCAAAGACCTGAGCTTGGATGTGCCTCGCTTTCTCTTCCCTGAGTGGACACCAGCATTTCCCAAAGGTGTCTCTGAGTAACTTGACCACTCACTGGTGCCTCTTAACTCATTCCCTTGCATTTCAAAGCAAGGGGGTCCTACAGCAGTGTGGGCCTGTGCTTCCCCTCCTTGCCCAGCAGACACATTCTGTGAGCCCATCAACACAGGACCTGGGCGGCGGCCCCGCCTCCCAGGAATCCTCTGGGAGAGCCCTTGGCCTTTCTGGTTGCTCCCTTGCAGGCACAGGCACTGGCCTCGCTGGCCTCGCTGGCCTCGCTGGCCTCGCTGGCCTCGCTGGCCTCGCTGGCCTCGGCCGGAGCTGCTGGAGCTGCTGGAGCTGGCCTGCTCCTTTGGAACCTTTGGAGCCACTGTGGTGGTTCTTCGGCCGCCTGCCCTTCCTCCTTGAAACATGCAGGTTCCCTCGCCCAGAACATCCAGTGCCACCTTGAGGGCTCTCCTGTATGCCCTGGTCTGCCCTGGCGAGCCACTGCCCTGTGACTCCTTTCCTGCCAGGGAGGCAATGCTTATGATTTCAGACTTGGTTAGGGGCCTCACCTCGGTGTTCCTCACTCTCGTCTTCTCACCCACAGGCAGGATTTGGACCTCCAGGAAAGGCGCCCCTCTCCTCTTACTATGGGCTGAGGTCCTGGGTCTGGACAACACCCTTGCGGGCCACAGCTGGCCCTTCCAGCCACAGAGCACGTACTCTGCAGAGTCCATGGCAAGTGGGCTCCGGGGCTGTGCTGATCAGGACAGGGTGACTCCTTCCTTCCGGTGTTCTGGGCACCGTGACTGCCCGCTGGTCCTCTCTGCCTCTGCTCTCCTGCCTGTGGTCTGTGGTGTCGTCCTCCCTCCAGAATCTGGCAGAGAACTTTGAACTGACTGAGGTCGCTCAGGGTGGTGTGGGCATATCCTGTAGGGAGGGAGAAGGGAAGCAGAGCTGCATTAGGAAGGAGATCGCCTTTAGTGGACAAGGAAGCAGCCCCTCAGTGAGGCAAGGCTAGAGAAATCAAGGGAGCTCACAAAGTCTGTTCTCCAGAAGGGAGGATGTGGGAGAAGGCACGGAAGGTTCCAGAGCAGATGCGGGAGACAGTCACAACAATTTTGTTCCTCGACCTGAGGCTGGGGTGGTGAACATCCTCCCAGAAGGGCGAGTGTCTTCACAAGGCTTGTGTCTGTCTTCTTGCCCACCCAGTCAGTGCCCAGGGGCTTCCTGGGATTCCCTGCGGGTGGGGGGTGGGCAGCCCCATGTTTCCTTTCCTAGGGAGGTAGTCCTACACTGTCAACCCCAGGAGGCCTGTGGACACCTCTTGCCCTTGCCTTCCAGGCCAGTGTGTTACCAGGTTGAAGAGCAACTGGGGCTGGGGAAAATGTTCATGGTGATTTGCAAGTAAGGGTGTCTGCTGTCACAGCTGCTGGCCTCCTTCTGTCCCAGTCCTCCCTCCCCCACCCCACCCAAGCCCACCCCACCCCTGTGCCTCCAGAGTTTTTGTTTAGATCTCTTGTTCCCAACTCCGTCCTGGGCCTCACTGTGGCACCAAGTGTTCACAGGGCACACTTGGGGAGATCCCCAAAGAGAAAGCGCTTCATTGTGGAGAAATGCTTGCTAATTGGCAGACTCAGCAACAGGGAGAGCAACAGGGTAAGCAAGTGCCTCTGTTGGAATTGTACACCCCCATGCTGCAACCTCAAGCCTGCAGGAGAGCCTGCGCATCCCTATCTGCCTGTGAAGGGCACTGTTCTAACAAGAGATGCCAGACCGCAGAACAATCTTGCACACAAGCGCTGTGGCCTAATCTTAATCCACAAAGTCTTAAACACAAGGGAAAGGAAAGCAGCGACTTGATGGCCTGGATGGTGCCTTGCCCACTCCTAAGGCCAGTGGTGTCCACTCTCATGTGGAGCATAGCTCTTCTGGCCATGCTCCCCCATACTCTGGCTCTCCACACAATCCCTTCTCCCTGGCTACCTTAGTGCAATCTCATCACGTTCTTCTCCCTGGCCCACGTTCCTGTGTGTGTGTGTGTGTGTGTGTGTGTGTGTGTGTGTGTGTGTGTGTGAGGTCTATGTGGGGTCTGTGTGTGGTCTGTAGGGGGTGTGTGGGGGGTTGGCTACTGTGTTACTGATGATGGCTTCTGCCTTGAGCCAGTCTGTTTCCTGTCAGCAGTGTGCACGCCATGCATGCCTGTGGGACAGGACACAAATCCCTCATCTGTCTGATCCTCCAAAGAGGCCCACTGTGTTTGCTGATAGATACGGACTACCGCACAGAGGAAGGACCGGGATGGGCTCGCATGCCACCCCTGCTCACTGTCTATGCCAGGATGCAAGTGGGCACCAGAAGGCACAGTGAGGCGGAGCACTGTGGACTCTGGGTTCCTGAAACAGCTTCCTAAGGATGCTGCTCTTCTCGTGAACTCCTGTGAGCATAGTTGTTCTCATGTTCCTTCTGTGAGCATAGGCCAACGGGGCCTATCTTGGAACGTCAGACCTTATCTGTAGGAATTTCCAACCATACAGAAAAATGGGGTCAGGGAAGACAAATGGTATTCTCGGGATCACCCCCCCACCAAGTCCTTCCCTTCCCACCCTCTATATCCCTGGACACCTGGCGGTGCACTCTAGGACCCAGTTCACCCCACAAATGTGCAGTGTCTCTTCTGTTGTACCCCCACCCACGTGTCACTGACTTCTAATCTGAGTTCACGATGCCTAAAGTGGCTTTCTACATAAATCAGTCTAGGAATGTCTCAGGGCACACCTTCTGGATGACGCAATAGTAAATGTGTACTGTGGCGGTATGGAGCTCAACTTCGGGATCACGGGCGGTGACCCTTCTCCTAGGAGGCTGTGTCATTTCTCAGGGTTGCTTTCCTCTGACCCAGCCCCCTTGAGGTCCTGGGCCTTGTCAAGCAGATATCTCCTGAGGACACTGGGGAAGACATGAGTGCCTCAGTTACTTTTGAGCTGCCATCTGCTGGACCTTCCTTGCACATGCTTTCCAGCAAGGCTAAATGAAACCCTGCCTCTCCACCATCCAGGCACCATGCCTTGGGCCCGAGAGAGCCCATCCCTCACAGGGTGCCCTCAGAAACCAAGGATGGCCGAGTTACAACTAGAGAGTGCAGGCTTTCTACCCTGCACAGGTCTGCGCCTGCTTCTGCTTCCCTCAGGCAGGACATTCTCAGCCCCACCTACTGCTTCACTTAGAAAACATACCTGGGAATAGCGAGTGTGTGTTCGAGCCCACAAACCAGGGCACCGATGCAGCATCTGTAGCTCAGTCATAGAGAAACGTGTCTGCGCTCATATCAGGCCACACTCTCCCCACTGCGCACTCCACCTGTGTATGCCTATTGCTCGCTCATGGGCTCTTAAAAGTCCTTACTTTCCTACATCCTGGTTAGAATTTAGCACTATTGCCACCTGCCTCCACTGTTTCCAGGTGTCGCCTCCGGGGCACTACCTTCAAAAGGCTCTCCAAAGTTTCTGAGATAGTTGCCTTTCTGCTGAAAAGGTGAAAAGTGCAGGCTATCTTCCCCAGGGACACACAGAGAAGTTTGGGAGGTGGAATTCTGAAATCTCTGTCTCCACACACACACTTTGGCCCCGGGATCAAAGGCCTTCTAACCGAGAGAAGTTGCACACAATCCCCTCTGTGAGGTGTCCTCTCACACGTGCTCCAGATGAGAACAATGGCTTCCGTCCCTGAGGTAAGTCAGACAGGAAGGCAGGGGACGGTCTGACGAGAGGGTACCAGAAGAGCACAACACAGTTGGCTCACACGCAGGGGCAGAGGTACACAGAGTGGTCCAGATGTTCCCGTGGGCCAGAGAGCAGCCCCAGCCGCGCACGCTGTGGAAAGCCCGGGTGATGCTTCACCCGACCGTGAGGTGAGCACGGTAAAGACTCAGACACAGACCCAAACTAATACCTGCCGAGGGAACAAACTCTGTCCCTTCCTTGGGTGTTCCTGCCACACTGATTTTTATCTCCCCTCTGGTCTGTCTAACTGCCACGAGTGGCCAGTTTAGAGGCAGCTGTCTTTGGGAGGCGGATTTTACTTTCTGCGTCAGGTCTCCAGGCCGAGAGAGTATCTTCACCACTAGGCTTCTACCATTCTCCAAGGTTTCCCCCCCACCCGCACCCTACCCCCTTCCGCATTTACCTCCTCTTAAATGCCTCCCCGCTTCTCTCTCAGACAATGGGAGCCGCAACTATCCAGGGTAAGGTGCTGTCACACAAACGGGGCCATCCTGTCAAGGAGAGCACATGTGACAATCGTTGCCAAACAGAGAGGGAGGTGTCCGTTTACATGGCGAACTATGCTCTCGGGGCCTGAAAAGATAAAGCTAGCAGCAAAGAAGTGTCACCTGAGGACAAAGAGACAGGGCTGAGTGAGCAGCCAGTCCTTGGGGCTTCTCTTCAAACTGTAGTAGTGAGGAACCTTCCTTCCGAGTCCCAGGGAAGAGCACACACGCTCCCAAGGCACAGACTCGCAGACTCAGCTCTCACACACGCTCAGGTTGGCTGCAGGCACCTACCTACGCGCTTTGCGAGTCTGTCTAGTCACTCCACCCCTCCAGTCTGTGAGTGTCCTTCGCAAACCTATCTGTAACCAGGAAAGAATGGCTTGTCCCCGTTGTCATGGCAACCACAGTGTCATAGGAAAACATTCCCTCCTAGTAGCCAGTTCTCTGAGGAAATCAGGAAGTACTAATCCACCCACCCAGGAGGCTGACTGTTCACTTACATCCCTGTCACCTGGTTCTCCCACCATCCCCTGCAGCTGCACACATGAAAGTAGGTAAGGGTGCACACAGTACAAAAGATGATACTGGCGTTCCAAGGGTCCCAGCCGGGCCTTGGATTTGAACACAGAGGGGCTGGAACAAGGCAAGACAAGAGATCACAGGTCGCCTCCTGCCTTCTAAAATAATAAGACCAGGGCCCACGCCTCAGAGGACCACCCTTTTCACTGCCAGAATTCAGAAGGCAGGCACTTTGTTTGTTCCTCCTGATGCAAATAAGCATTCCGGGTCATTTGGCAGAAAGCAGGGAGGACCGTGGACCTGCACAGGATAGAAAGCAGCACAGGAGTTCAGGTGGCAGCAGCATCAAAGAAAAAAAAATTTACCCTGCATCTCAAGGAGGAAGGGGAGCCAACTTCAAATGGCAGGAGGCTTTGAAAACCTCAAATCCCCCCTTCCAGTGACACTTTTCGTCCACACCTCCCAGGCCAAGCGCTCCCCCCACCAAGTGACACTTTTCCTCCAGCATTGCCACACCTCCCAAGCCAAGCGCCCCTCCCACCAAGTGACACTTTTCCTCCAGCATTGCCACACCTCCCAAGCCAAGCGCCCCTCCCACCAAGTGACACTTTTCCTCCAGCATTGCCACACCTCCCAAGCCAAGCGCCCCTCCCACCAAGTGACACTTTTCCTCCAGCATTGCCACACCTCCCAAGCCAAGCGCCCCTCCCACCAAGTGACACTTTTCCTCCAGCATTGCCACACCTCCCAAGCCAAGCGCCCCTCCCACCAAGTGACACTTTTCCTCCAGCAGTGCCACACCTCCCAAGCCAACCCAAACAAGCATCTTCTACTAGGAAGCAAGAATCCAAATGCTCCAAGCTACACAAGATATCTCATTCCGCTGCCACCACCCACATGCACACACCCATATTCTTCCTCAGGCACAGAGGAAACTGTGTTCCACTAAGCAGTCCCAAGCCATGCCTGCCACACTAGGCCTTTATCCTTTATGCCTTTATCCAGTGAGATATTTTGTCACCAGAATAGATGACACCAGTTGGGACCGACACCTCTTCAGGGTTTTTTTTTTTTTTTTTTTCTTACTCTGCTCATAACTCATATATGGATCCTTACAGAACTCCGACTTTGGTCGGAACGATTTCAGTGAAAATGCTTTCAGTGTCCGTAAAGTGAATGCGCATTTCCTTTGAGGGCTTGGATACTATTCTGTTCTGTGGATGTGGCATGCTTGGCCCATCTCTTCATCATGTGGGATGATTCAGGACTTTGCTACTGTGATTTGGGCTGTCTTGAGCTTTGCCGAGCCGGCCTGTACTGGCTTGAATGCCCCTATTCGGGGAAGTGGCATCTACCTAGGGGTGGAGTGACCCTGAGATGGGCTGAGGCAACATTTGCCATCTTGATGATCACAAAGGTCCTCCCCACAGTGGACACGGCAATGAAAATTCCCACAGCAACAGGGCCTTCACAGTAATTCTTAATTTCCTTCCCAGATAGTCAGGCGGAGGCTTGCTGGGTTTAACTGCTGTCCTTGTATGTTTCTCGCATCCTCCAAGGTCTGACTTCATGGAACACGCGTCCTGAGCTTTGTGCATGCACAGATGGGGTGGTGGTGAAGCACGGCCAACTTAGATCCACAGCCCTTGGGGGAAGGCAGTAGGACCATGAAGTGTCCGAGCCGGAGCTGAACAATACTGTGATAGCCAGGAGTTGCACTTGTTCCTTGGATCAGACCAAGCTCTTGGAGGAGATCAGAAAGGGGACCGTGAGGACGGCAGTCCTAAAGAGGTTGGTCAGGAGTCTGTACAGTGACCATGGGATTAGGGGCCTCCTGTTTCTGCCCCCTTTGTACTATTGCAGACTCCACTGGCCACCCGGATCCCCGGAGAAGCAGCCACGAGCGATACTTAGACCAGAGGGGCTTCCTGCGGCCCAGTGTACAGGCACAACCAAAGACAGCTGTCCAGCATGCACATCATCTTCAAAGCTCAAGTTCCAGTTGTGCGCCTGTTTGGTGGGTGTCACTTCACCCGGTCTCCTGCTCGACTTGTAGCTTTGGGTTGTGCATGCACAAACTGGGATGTCACCTGAGAAAGGCTGGAAGTACTCTTCTGCCTTTCTGGAGAGTCTAACATCCTTACTTTCTGCACGTGAGGACTAGCCCTGGAAAAGGAGGGCCTCAGCTAATTGTAGTGAAGGATGTCTGTATAGCTGAGCAACTGCTATTAGGGCCACCAATGAGGTGATGCCACGGGCCTCGGGTCCACCCTGGAGTTCACAAAGCCCAGAGGGCCATCCTTGGAAAGTTTTGTCAAGGTGCCAGGAACTGTAAAAATGTGTGTGTGGGGGGGTGTTGGGGGGGTGGACAGCACCTCTGCCCTGCATCGACAAGGGACCTTCTGCCTGGCCCTTTCGATACCCTCTGTGCACCTCAGTGATTCTGCAAAGGTCCATGCTTCCTGCTGTCTTGCATGAACACATTGTGGTCTGCCTGTCCTGGACCTCCAGCAAGGGCGGTGGACCACTGTTGAGCGTGCTTCAACACCACGGCATCGGTGTGTGCACGGAACATGGGGACTCAGAACACAAGTTCCATGAAGTCGGGCTTTAAAGGTGACAGAAAACTGGCAGCAGAGTTTTCCGGTCATTTAGGCCCTTCCCAGGTGAGACCCAGTTTTGTGCATGCACAACTGGAAGGTCCACATCCATCGTGCGTGATTACGGGCTGTGCTGGCTATGGCAGTGGGGCGCAAGATGGAGCATCATTGGCCCGGCTCACACAGGGGAGACAAGGTTTTCCACGGGGCACGAGGAAAGGAGGAAGACCTGAGACCGACCACCCAGGAGGAGAAATAGGGTCTCAGGGATTGTGGCGAGCTATGTGTGTCCCTGGAGGTGAGTGATTCGGCACTGAGGCCCAGGAGAGTCCTGAGGTGAAGGTCTGGAATCTGAACTCCACAGTGGAGTGGAGGAGGCGGGAAGGGTGGTGTGGGAAAGCTTTGATACAAAGAAGCAGGGACTGAGGAGGGTGGGCAGGACAGCACATGTGCCTGTCCTAGGACTAGGGATCTGCCACATGGCCCTGTCTGAAGTCCTTGGGCACGGGAGACATTCACCCAGGTCCACACTTCGACACTTGGCCCTACTCAAATCGTTGGGTCCTTCCAGGCCGCAAGGGCACCGTTTCCTGTTCCCTCGTGCACGGTTGCTGGTGGGCCTGTTATGGTCTGATCCCCCCACACGCAGAACAGCCAGTTTGTTTTTTGCTTACCAGCTATTTCATATCGTTGCTTTAACATGCCTGCCAGGCATTGACACAGAGAAGCCACTTGCCTCAGGGCAAGGACATGCTGGCCTCATAGCCTGATATGTTCTGTATATTCTGAATGTTCTGTATGAAGTCTGCCAATCGCAAGAAGTTCCACACAGCTTTACTCCATAGGACCCATCAAATCAAAGGTCATTATGAACTGTCATTTGTTAGCATTTTTTGAGTCAGAGCTGACCAGCAGGCAGCACTTCCTGCACATGAACTCATTGTGGGTTTTGTTGTTTTCTTTTCCTTTATAAGCTGACAGAAAAATATACCCGCTGTCATCTTTCGGACAGTTCTGAGTTATGTCCCTGGTCTGACCAGCACTGAGGTGTGCACTCCATAAACTACTCTTACTTAGCTGAGATCAGCGTTCACGAGGTTTGTGTGGCGATTCCTGAACCCCCAACAAGCCTATCCAAGGACAAGGACTGGACAGGAGCGACGCATGCACCCACGCTTCTCCACAGAGGTGGAATACTCTCTGAAAGTGGGGGCCAACCTGCTTTGACCACCCTCCGGGGGAAGCAGGGCTTCGGGCAGCCGTGGTGAGGTGTGTTCTTGCAGGTGAGCGACCAGATATTAGGATCGTCTCAGTGAGGTGACGTCTGGTGCCCGAATTCCATACCGGGCGACCTAGGTGGGCCCCAGGAGGACTGTGTAACAAGGTCCTGTGAGGGTCTGAGGGACTGAGCCGAGTGAACGGGGCAGCAGGCGTGCTTGGGGAAAGACTTGGGGCGTTCTGCGTGCATCTTTCTGGGGTCCGTGGGTACTGCAGAAGTTCTCTGTGTCTGTGTGTCTACAGCAGGGCCCCTTGAAAGTGGTGTGGGTTCTTCAGGTCCCCTGAAAACCTTAACACAACGATTTCTGTTGCCGTTGTTGTGGTTGACAAGCGAGCAACCCCAAGCCCCATGTCACACATGTGTGATTGTCAGGTGGGCCTCTGCCCGGAACCAGGTTGGCCCGTGTCACGCATGTGCACACGTTTCCCACTGTGGCTCAGCACTTCCGGAAGTGACTTCGCACTAGCCGTGACCACCCTGAAGGGTAAGAGCGGGTTGGTGCGACAGTAGGAGGTGTAATTCCGTAGGTGAGCGACAAGGCATGCTGAGGCATGAGGTAAAACCCTTTCGGAGGTGTCGTCTCCCTGGCCCAGGACACTCTCGAGGGTAAGGGGGGTGTTGGGGGACTGTGGCAGGTGTGTGAGCCTAGCTGAGGAACAAGGTATCGCGAGACCCAAGGTAAAACCCTTCCGGAAGTGATAGCCAATGACGTGCCCCCCTCGAGGTGAGTGGGGTTCGTGGGGTTGCCAGAGGGCTACCTATTTCCCTAGCTGAGGGACCAGGTATCGCGAGACCCAAGGTAAAAACCCATCGGAAGTGACGTCCACAAGCAGCGCCCACTCTCGAGGGTAGGAGGGGTGGGGGCGTGGGGAACTGTAGGAGGGGTAACTCCACATCTGAGCGACAAGGTGTCCAGAGAGCGAAGGTTAAAAACCTCCCGGGATTGACGTCCAACATTTCAGCCTTGTCTCCAGGGTAAGAGGGCTTGGGGATTGTAAGGGCTGTGTTTCCTTAGCAGAGCGAAAAGGTATCATAAGACCCAATGTAAAACCCTTCCTTACCTGATGGCAAAGAAGTGTGACCACCCTGGAGGCTAAGAGGGGTTTGCGGGGATTGCAGGAGGTGTAGTTCCCCAGCTGAGCAACAAGATGCCCCGAGTCCCACGCTAAACCCTCCTGGAGGTGACGTCCAGTAGCCGTGCCCACCCTCGAGGATAAGAGGGTTTTGGGGGGATCGTAGGGGGTGTGTTTCCCTAGCTGAGCTACAAGGTTTCCTGAGACCCATGGTGAGAGCCTTGAGGAAGTGATGTCCCGTAGCTGTGCCCCCTCTGGAGTGTAAGCAGGGTTTTGGAGTATTAGAGGAGGCATAGTTCATTAGCTGGGAGAGGAGGTATCTCGAGCCCCAAGGTAAACCCCTCCTGGAAGTGACGTCCAATAGCCGTGCCCACCCTTGAGGGTAAGAGGGGCTTTGGGGGACCTTAGGGGTTGTATTTCCCTAGGGTGGTGAGATATCCGGAATCGTCAGTAGTATACTTCTGCAAGTGACTATAATCACTGAGGGAGACTGCTGTGAGGAGGGTTTCCCTAGCTGAGTGACAAGGTGTCCTGAGACCTGTAATGGAACACTTCCAGAAAGGATGTCTCCTTAACTTTGACTACCCTCGAGAGGAAGAGTGCATTTTGGGCGCGCCTTTGGGGGCTTTCCCCCTTGCTTAGTGCCTGTGCATCCCGTGGCAGGAATGTACTTCTGAACGTGACATCTCACAAGCTGTGACCACACTTTAGGGCATGAGGGGTTTGGGGGTGGGGTGCTGGGAGGCTTATTTCTATTTGTTTATTTATTTTTATTTAATTAATTATTGAGCTGAGTGACAAGATACCTGGACCCACAGTTGTACATGTCTTCAAGTGACTTCTCAGTAGCCGTGATTACCCTCGAGGGGAAGAGGGATTTGGGGGGATTGTAGGAGGTGTATTTCCCTAGCTGAGTCTAGACATCAGGGACACACAGTAGTACACTTCCACAAGTGATGTCTCAGTAGCTTGTACTACCCTCAGTTCTCCTTGGTTAGCCAGTGCAGGTTCAAGCTACTAGAGTCTGACCCCGGGCAGTTTGTTTTAGACATATTTAAGTACAGTGCAATTTGGGGAAAGAAGAGTTCCCCGGTTCCCTGTGGAGAACGACAACTCGGGCCTAAGTGCATGGAAAGCCTTTTGCAAAGTATAGGTGACATCTGCCAGGAGGATGTATTCTGCTTCTTGGGGGCCTGGGATCTGGTGTGGTTTCAGTCCTGCAGATAGTGTCGAGGTTACCAGGCCATAAAGTACATTTTGACGTCTCCCGTAAAGAAGGGTTCTCCCCTAAAGAGGGGTTCTGGTTTCCACCTCGCAGCTGGGGTGTGCGAACACTGCTTGGGGCTGCTCGGGCAGACTCGGGAACAGGTGATGGTCTAGGAATGTAGCCTAAGATGGGGCCCGGCCCAGGTGAGTAAGACAGAGGGAGTGCAGAGGCCAGTGAAGCAGGGGTTCCCAAACTCCTGGTCATCCAGGCGCCACTGGGAATTGGCTAGATCTGGAAAGAAGAGAGGCTGCACAAGCCAGTGATAAGCCCAGGGCCAGGGGGGAGGGGGAACTTTGGCCTAGCTCAGGGGCCAGTGTTCTTGTCCAAAGGTCAGAGGAGGGGCCTTCTGCAGGAGACTTAGGAGGCAAGGGCTTCTACCCACAGTGGTCCTTGAGGAGACAGTCTTTGCTTGTCCAAACTGTTTATTCATTGTTCATCATGGAAAATGGGTGCACGTGATTCACTCAGGGTGGACCAGAGGTTAAATACACTTTGCAGGAAGGAATGTTGGTGAAGGGAAGCTTATTGGCTGAACCCTTGGGGGCCCATCTATCTGGATACCACATTAGCACGAAGAACTGGGTGTTCTGTGCTATGTGACTAGGTGATCAAGATTTTAAGGGGTGGGGGATTTGTGGTCACATGTTCCAGGACAGAAACCAGGCGGGAGCAGATGAATCACCTCCCATTCTCCTATATGAGTATATAGCAGGGTTTCTGTATGCGCTGAACCTTCCCAGGTTTTGTCTGGTGACACAGTTCCACGGGTCTCACAGGGCTCTACTGACTGGCAAACAAAACTAAGGATGAAGGTCTAGGGGGTGGGAGTTCAAGATAAACCAAAAAGTCGGGGGATTCTGGTGTCACCTGACTCCACAGGTGGAACAGACCACCAGGCTCCTAACAACATCCACTCCCAGCGTTCTGGGTGGAAAGGGGGCGTATACATTTGTTCTGCTGAAGAGACGAGCCTGCCTGCATGCTTCACATCCCCGGGTTCCATATCCTTGTCTATATCCACAGGCTGCGTGTCATCTTGAGTGAGTGTATTGGGGAATCTCTGTATTTGCCTCTGGGGCATTCTTTGGGCCTCTCCTGGAGGCCTGGGTCCCCGAGTTTCTCCAGAAGCATCTAGACTGAGAGCGGGTAGGAATTTCACCTGACCCCACAGCAGGGCTCAACCAGGGCACGGCTCTGGTGACCTCACTGGCCATTGCTGGATTCGTGCTTGTGACTAGACACCAACGTTGGATCACTTGGCTTGGGGTCTAGCCAAGCTTGTCCTATCCTGGTGACAAAAAATCAGGAGAAAGAGCTTAGATCAAGGGCTACTGGGTTGTAGAAAGCTCTGCTTCCAGCCAGAATGATGGGACAGGATGTGATTGGACCTTGCAGGGCATCGATGTCACCCTCCCACCTTCTCTTTGCCCCAGCTCACATGGCCACAGCCTGTGGTGTCCTGGTCCCTGTTTTCATGTACAGTCATAAAATTCAGCATCTTTACTGTCCGTGCATCCCACCGTTGTTTCAGGAGTCCTGTCTGAGCCAGGAGGGTCCCAGCCATGTCAAGCAAGGCACAGAAGACCATGAAGAAAAGTGCCAAGTGCAGGAGGGTAGATAAGACCCTGCCATCAGATGACTGGAACCCAGAAGCAGCCAACCCTGGTAATAACTGATGGGGATTATGGGGCCCAACCATGGGTACGCTCTACTACTTGGCACATGCAGCATGGGGGCAGTCTCAGACTAAAAAGGGGTTTCCATGGTGTTGTGGCTGGGTGGGTTGGGAGGGAGGGCACAGAGGACAGAGGGATGCAGATTCAGTGTCTGACCTCTTATCCTGAAGCATGCTCTGGGTTTTGGTCCCCACCTGACATTCCCAGTGCATGGCAGAGATACAAGGCTCACAGAGACATTGGTCTTAGCCAGCATGTCTCTGGAGACGCCCAGGGTCACAGGGAATTTCCTTGTAAGTTTTGTATGCACACGTGCATCTGCTGTCTCTCGACTGGGGCCAGGCTGAGTTTCTCCTGTGTTGGTGGGGCAGGGGAGGGGCGTGAGTTCCTGGAAGACTGCTTCCAAACCTTTGTGTTGGACATGGGCTCAACCAACTGTGGAGTGAGTGATGAGGAGAATAGTATGCTTCGTTTGCAAAGATCTTTCCTTCCTTCTAGACGCAGCAGACAATCCAGCAGTTGGTACCAGTGAGATGGGCGGCCGTTCCTCAAGATCAGACATGCAACAGGCCAGGTGATGTCTTCAAGGTTTAGTTGGCCTTCCCCACGAGGTAGTTTCAGTGTGGTTGCCTGCAGGTATACAAAGCAAAATGTTCCCTTGCCAGAAAATGGATGTAAGTGGGGAATGTGGTGTTATGTGAAATAAGCCAGCCTCAAAGAGTCTACTTCTACCTGGGTTCTCTCCTCTGGGGTTCCTGGATTACAAATATGTCCATCAAATGATATAACCTGAACCCAGAGGGGAGGCCGGGAAGAGGCCAGCATTACCCAGGTGAGGGGAAGGTTTGCAGGGGCTGAGGGGAAGTGGTGAGAGGCAGACTCTGGAGGTTGCACATGGCCACCTGGCATGAAAGTTGAAGAGACACTGTCTGGGTGATGTAGGAGGATTGGCAGGAGGGACTTGAGGAAGGAGGAGAGTGAATATGGCTGGAGAGTGCTCGACACATGGTGAGTACACCTTTGTGAAAGCCTCCGGTGCACCAGGAATGGATTTCAGTAAACATTTAGTATACAATCCCCTATGCTGCCAGAACACAACAGACACAAAGCCACCGCTTGAGGAGAGGAGATACTTCTGTGCAGCTGCCTGCATTTGGGCAGGGAACACCTGGGGCGCAGTTTTCCTGAGCCTCCCAAGCCCAGCCTGGGGTGGGATGTCTGAGGATACGGTATAGGCTTTCAGTCACTTGTGCTCCAGGAAGTAACCCTGAGCCATGTGCCCATATGTATCTGCAGAGGACTCTTTGGTTCAGTACTAAAACAAGGATGAAGGAATAAAAGTAATGACCCAAAGAGAGGAAAACCCGACTTTACCCCCACAGAAGCTCTAGCCTTGGCAAAGCCTCTGTTTTTTTCCTTCAATGCACACTTAGGATGCTTGTCCTCAATTAAGGATGCTGTGTCATTTTTCCCACAGAGAGCCTATTCAGAAGAGGATGCAGGAATACGAAGGTGGGTTCCAGCAGGTCTTGTAGTCCCAGAGCTTTCTCTCCAACCCTCTGACTTACACAGGTTGAGAGTGTGGTCCCTGAGAGACAACAGAACTCTGGAACAGTTCTGTGACTCACAGGATGTTGCCAAAGAATAAGTTGTCCATTGGCCTTCAGGGGTTACCTTTACCTTACCTTTTAAGACACTACTGTAATCAGGGGAAATGGAGCTGTCACCTGGGCTGTGAGGAGAGCTTCCTGCTTCCTGCTCCCTGCTTACTGCATCTCTGAAGAGTGTCACTAGAGGTGATGGGAAAGCAGATAAATCTCTGCTCTTTAACTTACTGCAGGAGCAATGCCTGAGATTGCAACAGCCGTTTTCCAACTTGTGAATTAAATCCTGCTTCTGGCTTTCCAAAGTTGCTCTCCACCATGAACCCCTGTCAAAGGAGAGCTTGTAAAAATAGCCTTTAGTCTGTAGACGCTTAGGAGCCTGTCAGGGAACTCCCAAGGCAGCACCGGGAAGAAAAGCAAGTGCATGCCACACCAGCTTGTTTTCTGTCATCCAAGGTAACAACCACAGTGTACAACATGTCCCTCCGACCAAGTCAGGCTATATTCTTTGTATAGGCAGACCAAGACAACATTACCAGAGAGCCACAGTCAATTCTTAGCATGTAGAGTCAGTTCACACAAGCAGGGAAGTCTGACAGCATTGTTCTTTCTGCTACACAATAAGAGCTGGGGTTTTGAAGTGTTGAGAAAATTGTTTGTCCACGGCATTCTTTAGTCAGGCTCCATGCCCCACGCCTGTATTGCTAGCACTTAGGAAGTAGAGAGGGAAAAAGGAACTTGAGGATGGCCTCATTTATGTATCAAGTTTGAGACCAGCCTAGGCTAGAAGAGACAACAGGCCCATAGTTATTCATATTACCCTGTAGGTGGTGTGTCTGGGATGAAAAAGCATTTCTTCCTCTGGATATTTGATGTAAGGTGATGCCCTTTCCTTTCTCTCACAGGAGATGTCACCAGCTTTCTTAAGGAAAAGAGGAAGCAGTTTAAAGAGGATGTGAATGAGTCTTTCAGAATCCTGAATGAAAACCTCCAGGGTATTTTGAAAGCTCGGGAGCAGTCAAGGTAACATGATGTGACCATCTTCCATAAAGGAGATCTGTGAAGCCTTCACTCTAGCCAAGTCTCTCCTGTCTGCCCCCTCGATGGTACACAGAGTCAAATCCATGATGGGTTTTGCGGAGCACTGCCTTTTTCTCTATGACCTGGTCCTATGCATAAACAATGGGAACCGAGATGTGTTGGGTGCAAGACTGCCATCCCTCCCCTCTCAGATAACAGTACAGGTAACATCTAGTAGGGCAAGCCAGTCCTCTGTGGTCTACAAAACTGTACCTCTCAGGAGGTATCACCAGAGCTCTCCTTTGTAAGTACCACTTGGGCAAAGGGCTCTGTGTGCTCTGGCTGTCTGTAAACTACCCATAGGATATGTTGCTTTCAGGATATGGTCTTAGGCTCTCGGGATTTATAGGTTACTCTGTAAGGGGAAGGGAAGCTGAGTCTACTTTTAAGCCAGAAATGCAATCTTGGGAGAAGTATACACTAATGCATCCTCATGGTTTGAGAGGGAAGACATGTGAAATGATGTCTCTCTTAGCAGTTTAATTCTTCTGGAGTGAGTGTCACATTTCACTTCCCATGAGAAAGCAACTCTTTCCCTGTTTGTCTTTTGTTTCTAGCTCCTGTTTCACAATGATGAGTGTGTGACAGTGGCTTGCCCCCACCCAGTGTGACCATGCTCTGTAATCAGAACTGTGTTGTTTCACAGGCAGGAGCTTAAGTCCATATACTGCGAAACGTTTGGGTCCCTGTACCAGAAGTGGCTGGATGAGGTGGGCAGCACAAAGGACCAAGAAGAACACCTCAGTGTGAGTGGTTTGCTCAGCTTGGAACAGATCTGCTGAAACTGCCATGCCATTTCTCTAGTGTCAGGGTTGCCTGCAGCAGGCCCACAGGGAAGGGACAGGACTTGAGCTCAGGGAGACAAGGAGGGTGGTTGATGCAGTGAAGAGAATTGGGCCATCCTCCCTGGTTTGTTCTTCTTCCCTCCTGTGCAGAGATGACAAGGGTAAGGGGGTTTAGGAGCCAGCATGGTGGGCGTATCTGTCAGGGGATGAGCAGGTCCTTACTGTCTGCAGAGTGCAGGGGAAGGTATGGGATTGTGTCCTGAGGGGGGACACTTCAGGATCCACAAGGTGCAGATGGCAAACAGTGGGAGGGCCCCAAGTAGCCTTCTGACACAGTGATCAGGGATGCAGAATGAGAGCAGTCCCTGTGGCTGTGGCGGAGCAGGTGGGGCCTTAGCTGTCCATGGTTGGAGTTCAGACCAGCCCTGTCCCAGAGGAGAAGAGGGAAAGGTCTCCATGCAGTGATGGAACGGTGATGGTGACCGAGTCATGGTTAACCTGGAGATGAGAATGGGGTTTTAGGGGCAGGTAGTGGACTCACTGCTGTCTCTGGGACTCTTTCTTCCTGGGGAAGGATGGAGCAGCTCCGCCTGGAGATTCTAAGTTCCAAAGTTGGGAGAGCAGATGTGGGAGAAATCAGACTGTGGACCTTGTAGACCTGTGTATTGAGTGGTTTCAGCTTTTGCAATTGATTCTTGTGGAATGCTCACAGCTGGAGCTGATATATCGTTGTTAATCGTCTTCTCTCTAATTCCATGTTGAGAATGTATTTCTCGGGGTGTCACAATGTGGGGAGTCACTGACAGATAAGGAAGTTTTAGGTGAAAAACTCCATTGGAAAGAAGTGTTCCCTTGGAAGCTAATCTCTGTGTGCATTGAGCTTGACAAAAAAAATTAATACTTCATAAAACAGGAGCCACAATAGAAGCTTTGTCCTCTGTTTTGCTGGGTAGGAATCTACAGATTAGATGGATCTCATTTAAATTTCAAAATGAGTAGCTATTTCATTGGAACTTTGCCCATTTACGACAGAATGTCTCACCCTGTGACCGATCAGACATTGTCATGTTGTTTTTGGCATTGAGGGTCATGACTTGAACCTCGATCACGAATGATAGAACCCACAAAACAGCTTGGGACGCAGTTATTGTAAGCAGCAGGGTTGGATGTCCAGTTTTACCGTCATTTTACCATGGATTTCCTCTATTTCAGTTTTTAACTCAGCAGCAACTGAAGATTTTACAGACGGCTATAGAGGATCACAAAACCAAGCTTGAAGACGCTAAGGATATGTGTGACAATGTTTTGAAGGTCTGAGAGATTGCACATGTGAACAGAACACATCCTTATGTCTCACCGTGTGTCTGTAAAAGCAGGAGACAGAATGGTCCTTTCTCAATCTGTGGGAAAAGTAATTGGCTTTGAAATCGGCAGTCACCTTCTTCTTGGAATATTCTGCTTAAACGTGGGGACAAGGCTAGGTTTTGTTTACCCCGGGAAACTGATGATCTTTAGTTTAGTTTAGTTTTAGCATGGGAGCTGCTGAGTGGAGACTGGCTCTCTTGATGCCCCTCTGCTGTTTCTCTCAGTCTTCTGTACTTCCCTAGACCCCGGCTCTGGAGAGCTGTTGTCCAGAAATGGGGCCTTTTCCTCTTCCATATTTCCCAGTGGCCTTCCTTCTTAATTCTCCCTCTTTCCTGTGTCCTCTGCAAACACCCCTCCTCCAAAGTTCCACTGGGTGCCTCTGTCCTGTCTTCCCTCCTCCCCGTGTACCAGCTTCCCCTGAAGTGTCTCCTGGTCCCTGCCCGTGCTTTGCTTCTGCTCTTGGCCCAGATAGAGCCCTGTGCCTTGCCTTCCCTATGGAAATCCTATGTTTTCACCACTGGAAGTCGCCATGTGTGTCCTCTTCAGTAACAGAGCCAGCAGGTTCCCCTTCCACACCCATTTTCAGCCAGCATACAAGTCCTGTGCCCTTAAGCTCCCCTGGGAATAGGGCAGAGACTGGAGAGCCGTTTTGTAGTCTATGGACAGAAGGTGACATGGTTAGTCCTTCCTCCTCTGTATCCACCACTGCAGTGTTCTTTGAGAGATGATCAGAGGGGATCAGGAGTCCTCACTTCAGCTTTACTTAGCTTAAAGGGGCCTGCAGTTGCATGCTGTGTCTTCTCTGTGAAAATTACATTCCATGGACACGGTGAACAAATGGCTCCTTCCCCTGGGAAACCCCGGGGGTCTCCATTACATGCCTGGGCCTCTTATTCCTTGTTTGGTCTCGGTGGCCTTTACCTTCTCATCCATCCTTTTTCTGAGATAAGTGCCTTAGCTGTTCTCTTCTCACAGTGGTACTGAGCTCAACTGTGGCACTGCAACTTTATGAGGAGAGTTTATCTAGATGCACCGGAGTAGCCACTGTTCTTACTTTAATTTGTAACAAGGATCATTTGGATAGGCAAAGTCAGTACTTTTTTAATCAGATGACGTGAGGTGTCAAGTCAGGGCTTCAGGATCCAGTACCTTCTTTTGTTGTTGTCTGTTTCAGAAAGCCAAGGACTTGAGTAAACATGGCAAAACCTTTATTGGCGGTCAGAAAACTAAAGTGGAGAAGGAAATCTCCAAGGTGCAGGACAGAGTTATCATGGAAACTGTAAGTCCTGTGTCTGTATCGCTGTGTGCCTCCTATTAGCCGGCTTCCTATTATCAGAAACGTGATGAAGATTCTCTAAATCTCCATTTTTCAAACAGCAAGAGCAAGATGTATCCGTCCTTGAAACATACGTTCAGTCCCTGATTTCTGAGGACGCCATCTGAGGCTCACACCTGCGATGAACAGGGAAGGGATCATTGGGCATGCTAAGAAGACACTATTAGCAGTCGGTGCAGCTCCTTTCTCTTTACTTTGTTTGTTACAACTGAGACTGAGACTCTGTTAACCATTAAGTGAAGCCCCAGCAGTTCTATGAGTAGCAACAGTTAAGTGCATGATGTCCAGGCCCATGAATGCAAGGGGGATAGATACATTCTGCCCAGTAGTGGCAATTACATTTTGGAAGCAAATGTCATTTGATTTTGTGGATGGTTCTCTGTCACTTCCCCAAAGTGAATGTTACCTTACTTATTTCAGGGGAATAAAGATGAGACCCGTTTCATGTGCATGCTTTCATTTATTCATGAGGTCACAGAGCCAGTTCCACTGCAACTGGAACATGAACTCAACAGGCCACTGAAACATGCTGAACAAGCACGTTCGGGTGCTCAGATGTGTTAAACTGTTAACACGATTCCCACAGTAGAGCCAGAGCCTAATGTGTCCGGTCTGAGCGAGTTGTGGTGCTGTGGCATTTCCCAGACACACCCAGACTCATTTTGATGCTGTCTTCAACACTGGTTGAAAGCTACCTGTCCTTAGCTTTGGTTTTATCAGCATGTGTCTGTGTCACCATTTGTGGTTCCAGTGTTTTGGGTGGGTGTTTACCAGAGCATTTTCTAGGGCTCTCCTTGAAAATTCTTTACATTCTCCTGCTCTGGGAGAATCTGGTGTCGGACCCTCCTCCATGGGTCCAGCCCTTTTGGCCTTCCCCTTCAACACAGATCCTTGCTTTGCAGGACCCCACACTGTTTAGGAGATTCTGCAGGACTCCTCCTCCTCTCACCTCTTTCTATTAGATACCCCTTTTCCTGATAATCCTAGGGGGCTCACTGGCCTTTTAGATTCTGTTTTGTTCACACATCAGCCTGCCTGGGATGATTGCCAGCAACTTTTGCAGATTCTCTCTTTACCAGTTTATTATTCTAGAGGCCAGAAAGAACATCCCTGGGGCAAAAGGGACTCCCACTCAGAACCCTGCTGACTTAGACCAGGGATTCCCTCTTCAAAACCAGCCTGGACTACAACTCTCCTGAAGGTAGGGAGCACAGGCAAGTCTATCACCAGGCTCCATTGGCAGGTATCACGAGGGTTTCAGGATGAACCACCAATTTGACAAAGGTTCGAGAGGTTAAGCAGGGACCGGATGAGTCGCCCTCAGCCTTTCTAGAGTAGCTCATAGAGGCATCCTGCCAATATGCACCCCATGAGCCAAGCAGCACGGAGCACAAAGCTACTGTGACTAGGACCTTTATACACCAGTGTATAGGTGTCAGATAAAAGCTTCAGAGGCTAGAGAGACGATGGGATAAGTCGTTGTGGGATTTAGTGCAGGTTGTTGAGAAACTTTGCCATAATTTCTGTCGACAGAGGAGGAGACAGAGCATGGAAAGGGAAAGGAAGAAGATGAGAGAGAGGGGGAGTGGGGGAGAGGCATCGAGGGTGAGAGGGGGGAGGAGGGAGGGAGGGAGTAAGAATGGGCAGGAAAGGAATTTACAGAGGGTCCTGGCCACAGTGGTGAGGGACAGGGAATCAGGAACCAAGTCTGGCACTAGGAAGGAGCCTCTCGACAAGGATCAATGTGCAATGTGCTTACTGTAAAGAGAAAGGCCACTGGGCCAGGGACTGTCCCAACAATAAGAAAAGGGGACCCCAACAAGGGACCCCTGGACCCGTGGCCTCAAAGTTCTTACCATACGAGAAGACAGGATCTAGGAAGGATGGGGTTCAGAACCACTCCCTGAGTCCCGGATAACCTTGAAAGTGGAGGGGAAACCTATCCAGTTCCTTGTAGATACTGTAGGGGCTCAATGCTCTGCCCTGCTAACAACAGAAGGACCCATGTCAAACAAAAAGCCTTGGGTTCAAGGGGCTCCCCGCACCAAACATTGATTCATGGACTACCCGAGGATCTGTGAATCTCAGAGCGGGCCAGGCATCCCACTCACTCATAGTAATGCCAGACTGCCCCTGCCCCTTGTTGGGGAGAAGCCTCCTGACTAAGATGGGAGCACAGATTCACTTCCACCCTGATGGACCACAGGTTAGAGAGTCAAAAGCAGAGCCCGTACAGGTCCTAACCTTTCACTTGGAGCATGAGTATCAATGAGTATCTTACCTGCCTCGGATAAAATGGACTGGTGGCTGCAGACTTATCCAGAAGCGGGGGGGGGGGGGTACTGCAGGAAAGGCGGGGCTAAGAACCAACCCCCTCCCGTCCCTGTCCATCTAGAACTGAAAGCCCAGGTAAGCCCAATAGGGGTGCGTCAGTACACCATGTCAAAGGATGCACGAGACGGGATCATGCCACACATCATCTGGGTACTCCAACTCAGGGTTCTGTGTAAGTGCCAGTCAGACTGGAACACACTTCTCCTACAGGTTCGGAAACCTGGAACCAATGACTGCCTGCCAGTTCAAGATCTCGGAGAGGTAAACAAATGGGTGGCCGATCTCCACCTCACTTACCTAAATCCTATATCCTGTTGAGCTCATTGCCCCCATCCAGAACCTGGTACACAGTCCTGGACTTGAAGCAAATGCATCGATGGACTCATCTAGAGGTCGACAAACTTCTGAGGACCACCTTGTGGTCAAATTCTTTTGTGCCAGATTTGAGGCATCTAGTGGGCAAGTAGTAGATAACTGTGTGCCGTGTCAGAAGGTGAATGCATGGAGAACTAAGGTAGAAAAAGGAAAAAGGCCGAGGGCGGACATACCCGGGCTTTACTGGGAAGTAAACTTTACTGAGATTAATCCAGGAACATATGGATATAAATATCTATTAGTCTTTATAGATACCTTTTCTGGATGGGTGAAAACCTCCCCACAAAGAGAGGAACGGCGGCGGCGGTGGTAGCAGGGAAGATTCTAGAAGAGATCTTCCCTAGGTTTGGCACCCCGGAGGTAATTGGATAAGACAATGGGCCAGCTTTTGTTTCCCAGGTAAGTTGGACATTAGCTCATTTCTTGGTGACCAATTAGAAACTTCATTGTGCATACCTTCCCCAAAGTTCAGGGCAGGTGGGAAAAAAATGGAGTAAAACTCTAAGAGACCTTAAACTCAAATGACCTTGGAGACTGGTGCAGACTGAGTGGATCTCCTTCCTTCATCCCCTTTTAAGGTTAGGAACACCCCTCCCACTTCAACTTGACCCCCTTTGAGATACTACATGGGACCCCTACTCCTCTTACCCTATTGAGGGATGTTCTTGAATTGACTTGCCATAATGATAGTGGTTTATGTGTCAGACCTAAGGCTCTGCAGACAATTCAAAGAGAAGTCTGGGCTCAGTTGGCCGTGGCCTATGTTCCAGCTGCCCGGAGACTGTTCACCCTTTCCAAATCGGAGGCTCGGTCTACAGGAGACGCCATCAGACCCTGACCCTCAAACCACCCTGGAAGGGACCGTACCTGGTTTTGCTGATTACATCAACAGCATTCGAGGTGGACGGGATCGCAGCCTGGACACACCTCCCATGTGAAACCTGCTCCAGACCTGAGCCGTCTGACATCTCCAGTTGGAAAATCAAAAAGACCTACAACCCCCTAAAACTCAAGATACCCCCAAAACTATGAACTGACTACTAGTTTGTCTGTGGTTGGACATCTCGAGAATTTGAGCAACCCCCATTCCCCTGCTAGACTTACATGGCAGGCCCTATCAGCTACAGGTGTGGTCCACATGTAATGAAGCACGCACACCCTTACTCCTGGTGGTCCACTTTAACCCCAGATTTGTGTTTATTAGCTGCCAGTTTGGACACGTGGGATATTCCAACTCAGGAACTGGGAGAAGAACTAGCAGAATGCAAGGGTGTACACACATGATTCCTGAAGCCCTGTCCCCGGGGTGGTCTGGGAGGATGAGGATAAGGGTGTGGGTACCCTCAGCTAAGGAGTGAACCTGGGCTATGTGTGCCCCAGAAATGAGCAGACTAGGGCATGGGCCCATAAGTGAGCAGAAACTGATGGCTACTTTTGTAGTGCGTGGAGTTGCGAGCCTGCTTCCCACTCCTCATGGTATTTAATTACTGTAAGAAGGAATTCCACAAGTGGTGGTGTGGGGGAATAACACGCAGAGGCTGTTACATGAGTCCACGGACCAGTAGGGCCTCCGGGTCTTTTGGGGTTCTGGTCACCTTCCGTGACATCACCCGGGGAAGTGGTAGCTGAGTAGGAGAAGGGCATTGCTGTAATTTCTCCTACAACCCCCTCTCCATCTGATTAACTGAAGCAGGAAAAGGAACACGTACTCGAGAAAAGAGAAACTCCTAGAGACTAAGGCTATATCAGTTAGGCTATGATAATGGGCTTCTGTGCACTGTCCACTTGCGGATTGAGGCCTTGACCACCTCCATCGGGCCTAACTCTGTTTCAGTCCCAGCATTTCCGGCCTCTCGACACACTATGCCAAGCCTTAAGGTGTGGCCCAAGGTAGTGACTGGGGTTACTGCAGTAACCAGCATGGCTTTGATAATAGAGAATTAGTTCTCTAATCAGGATCCCCAGGGCAATGTGCACCCGCTTCTAAACCTTACTGAAAAGTCTTTTCCTAGTTCCAAACTCAACCAAGCCTCCCCTTCCCACCTCTTGTTGGCTCTGCTATATTGCAGTTCCCCCATATTCTGAGAGAATAGCTGCCTCGGGTCACAGAAGACAGATGAGGGCTTCCGTTGGAGGTCCAACACACTCTCACCTTGCAACAAGTGTCAGGGCAAGGACTAGGCACTGTCCTCCTAGGGGACGTGTTTCTTTATAACTCTACTCATGAGTATGGTAGACCGGATGTGTATTTGATTCACCCTGAGGATACCTGGTGGGCTTGCTCTTCAGGATTGACCCCTTGTGTACATCTACAGGCCCTGAATCACACCAAGGGGTTTTGTGTCTTAGTTCAGCCGATGCCTCGACTCCTGTATCATCGGGGCTCCGAGGTCTTTGGTATGCTAGAGAAGACTCAATCTAATTGGAGAAAGAGAACTGGTTACAGTCTTTGCCTTGAATGTGCTTCTGGGAGCCAGCCAGGGAGGGTTAGGAACGAGACTTGGTACCACTGATATTGGTACCCGGACTAGGGAGATCAAACTGGAGATGGCACCTTTTGAGAGTGGCAGTGAGCCAATGGAGATCAGAAGGCCCATTGGTAAGTACAGAGATTGGCATTACTATTCCTTCCAGTAGGGTACTTACAGTTATGAAGTAGCAATGAAATAATGTTATGAGTGGGGGTCGCCACACCTGAAGAACTGTATTTCAAAGGTGGGGAACTACTGCTTTAATCTCTCATCGCCAAGCCTCGGATTGCCTGCACAAGGCCTACTTGATGGGGCCCGTCGTTCCCTGCTTCATGCATGCAAGCACATGCTGTAGAGCCTCCCTTGTGGGCACCTGCGGGGCTCCCCTCACACATGCATCTGGTCTGCCTCTCATGTGTCCTCACCTCTCTGGTCTGGCTCACACATAAGCCTCCATTGCTTGTCTCCGTCATACATGCCTAATATGTATGTATGTACACCCACGTGGCCATGTGCTAGGCCCATCGGAAGAATGCCCAGGTGCTAGAATATCCTCTGATATCCCCACTTCCAACCAGTCAGAGAGATACACTCTTGGGATAGACAGGGACTGGTTGCATATATTCCCTTTCTGAGGAGGAAGATTCTGAGTAGGGCAGTGCGGTGACCATGGCAAGGCAGGAAAAATGCATACTGGGGGATCCTGTGCCCAGGTTTTAGCGATGGGTCACAGTGGCCAGGATGGATCCAAACCTTTCATTAACTACAGGGGGCCAGAAGGAAGAGGGGGCCACACTGACCTCTCAGCTCCCATTCACATGGACCCCCAAGTTTCACCATGCTTATTGTGGGTCCTACTGGCTCATGTACACCTGATGGATCCCCATGCTGGAGCCACCTCAGGCTAGTGCTTAAGCAGGAGAGACACAATGTCAGGACCGCAGGCCTGCTGAGCCCACCTCAGTGGCAAGCTCCCCATATTGCTCATTCATACCTCTCCAGGCAATCAGAAAGATACACCCAGTCCGGTAGAGCGTATCTAGTTATGGGTGTCTACCCCAAGCCTCTTGGGTGATATCCAGGAGCTACACATTCACATGAACCTGGATCTTGCACCAGGATTATTGTGGGTCCTACTAATTTACACCTAATGGACCCCCATGCTCATTCCCCTTCCCCAATCTCATGGCTACTCTAGGACAATGTCAGGACCGCAGGCCTGCTGGCCCACCTCAGCGGCAAGCTCCCCATATTGCTCATTCACACCTCTCCGGGCAATCAGAAAAGTACACCCAGTCAGGCAGAGTGTAACTAGCTATTGATGCTCACTGCAAGGGAGGGAAGGAGGCTTGCAGTGGAGTATGACTATGTTAGATCACCTAATTGGCTAACTGGATGTAGGTAGCCCTGGGCTAGGCTACTATGGGGCAGATGTCCAGTCTGCCAGGACCTGAAGCTTGTTGGGGCCAAGAAAATGGGACAGTAGTTGAGCCAGGGACCAGCCTGAGAATGGTGTATGATAGAAGTCAGGTGCGGTTTCTCCTGCTGTTCACCTCATGTCTCACACCAGCTATAGGGGCCGGGGCCAGGGCCAGTCACATTTTCCTGATCCCAGAGTCACCTGCCCAGCTGAGGAATTGTGAAAGCACTGTGGCCAAGTACCTTCCCCGGCCTCAGTAAGCTGAGGACATAGCCATCAGAAAAATAGCCCATTAAGAGAGCTTGTGGCTGGAGAGATCTACCTAACACAAGAATGAATGTGTGTTCAATGTCATGGGTACCTTGAAGGTGGAGGTGGGCCAGCACCTCAAAGTCACAGCAACAGGGGCCCACTGTTTGGAACAGAAAGAATAATCCTGGTATGTATCTCATAAAAAGGGAAAGGAAAGCCAAGGACTGAAAGCAGTCAGATAGGTGGGGGGAAGTTGAGTCTTGTGAGTTGTGGGGAGCACATAGCCTAGATGGCTTCTTCTCTTCCTCCGAAGGAGGTGCTTGGCTGTTCCTTATCAGCTGAGGTTGAACTTGCCAGCCTTTTCTTAAGTGAGAATGTGAAACAGAAATAGAGAAACATGGGAGAATACGGAATGAGGGATGATTGGATGTGCAAGCATTTCATGAATCCAAGAAGGCTTACCTGCAAGTATGTTATGTAACAAAAGGAATAACAGAAGGAACTCTGTGGAAAGAAGGGAAGAGGAGGAAGCAGACACACAGCCTTAAATCTTTTAGTTGGAGCAGAAATACATGACTGAATCTCTCACCCCCTTATGGAGGCCTGGTGGACCAGGCATGCTTGCACGTGTGCCTTCAGGGCCCATCATACACCTACACAAATGGCCAGTCTGTTGCCTTCCTGGATTGTTTCTGCCCTCGGGGTGTTCAGGTGCTGTGCACTGGGCCGGACTGGGAAGAATGAAGCCTACCTAGCTGGACCAGGTGGCTTCAGCAGAACCCTGGTCGGCAGGTGTGAATGCTGGGGACAAAGAGCATTCTCTCAGACCATTTTCACAGGAACAGTTCTCCTTTGTTGGGGCTAACCAGGGCTATATAGACCCTGGGGAGTGGGTAAGGGTTTGGGGGCCTCACTGTACATCATAGGCTGAGGTGCTGGGGATACTTCATTTGCATGAATAGTCATTTCAGGTGCACGCTGGATGCATACTTATAGGTAGAGAGGAAGCTAAACCTGCAACTTGGACAAATGCCAGTGTGACTACCTGTGTGGTGGAGTTGGGGTTCTCACAGGCTACACCCCCTGGGCCACACAGGCCCAGAGCAGGGAGGAAGACAGTCCTGCGCCTCCTGGTCTCAGGTTCGGGTTTTCAGGGTTGGGCCATGCCTCAATCTCACCTTTGCTCCGGAATGGCTCCTCAAGTGCATAGCTTACTAGCCCACCAGTCCCTCCTTTTGTTTTCTAGTGAGGGTGGTGTCGTCATAATCATCAGCCTCTAGGTTGGGAACGGTTTGGTTCTGCACCCTAAACTGCTTGGTCGTGGTTTTTATTCCAATGCAACTTCCCCGCCATTCTAGAAATAGGATGAGGCAGGACAACTGGAGGATTACGGCTCCAGTAGTCAGTTATGAGCCAAGGTGGGAAGGAACCAACACATCAGAGGATTTTAGTATCTTGAGTTAGGGGAGTTGGTCGCACATCTGCCCAGGAGATCTTGCCAAATTTCTTTGGCCACTAGTGTGTGTTATTCCATCAGCCCAGGTTCACTGGCATAGAAACATCATTCCTCTCCCGAAAAATGCCAGTCTATCAGCAGTCAGCAGGTACAGACTCTTCTGATTGTGTAGAATGACACCCCCACCGCCCCAGGAGGTGTTCTGTCCTCTAGGGGCTCAGGACCGTCTGTGGTGGAAGACAGGGCCTGGGCAAGCTTGTCCTGCAAGCTGTCAGCCAGGCATTGTGTCTGGTCCATTTGCTCTGAAACACACAAACCTTAAAGGTAACATTGTAGGTACATTTCTGCATTAACACACGTACGGTATGTACAGTGTGCACAATCCTCCTAATGGTGATTCTCTGCTCTATGTTTGTACAAGGAAAAGGTGTCAAACTGCATGGGTCCACTGGGCCGCATGCAAGTCCCTGGAATTAATTTCACATCTGTGAAGGAAATACATTTGTTCAGAGACTGCTGAATGCTAGGACATGTCATAGGCAGGACTTTTCATACAAGAGATGACATGATGCCAATTTACAATAATTTTGGAATGGCCAGTAACACAGATAGTCTCAAATAAAGGATCTTCCCTCTTTTACATGAATTGAAGACCAAACAAAAACCAAATAAAGATGGGCAACACATACACCTTCCTGAAGAGGAAACTTTCTAGTTTCTTTGGACAGGTAGTTCTGTGAAATGCAGGCTTGCTGGGGCACACAGGTGACAGAAGGTCTTGCTAGAGCAGACATGACAGAGAAATTTTCCTTAAGCACATACAGGTGAACGGATGTTTTCATATCGCAAAGATGTGAAAGGACACTAACAACAAGCATGTAGTAGTTCGCTTTACACTGTGTTGTTGATCCCCACTCGTGATGAGGCCAGAGAGAATCTCGCCTAAACACCGCTTGTGCGGTTCCTGCAGCAGTTTCCAGTTTCTGTGACCTCGCCTCAGTGCGGTTGGCACTCCTGCCTGGTGTCTGCCTGCCCAAAGAACTGGGCTGTAGCTGCTGCTTCATGCCTGGTGTCTGTCTGCTTTCAGAAAGGCCTGTTCTGTAGATGCTGAGTCCTATTGGGTGTTTACCATAGGACTGAACTGCTGCTAAAGAAGATGGCGCTTACCCCCAAAGAACTATTGCTGAACAGGTCCAATTCCCCCATATCCTAATCTGGCTGCTCTTCCACTGCTGATGCTGGCTGGTGGGCCAGAGGAGAGGTTGATACCTTATTAAGAGCAGGTTGCAAAAAAAGAAAAAAAAATGAAAAGGAAAAAAGAAAGAAGCCCGGTGTGTATCTATCTCCCTTTTCATTTTTGTACCAGATTCATATGGAAATGATACATTACATATATTAATTGGTAAATAAAGAAGAAATGTACTAAAATGACTTTCACCCATTTTGTTAGCTTGCAATGTGTTTCCTGGAAAATATACCATCATCCATAGTTGGCCTTTTCCTTCTTCTTTGCAATGGCACTGTTTAAGAACAGAGACCTTTAATTAGGTTCCTTTTTATCAGAAGCTACCCTGTTTATTACAGCGTGCTAACAGGGAGTCCCTCAAGAGCAAAATAGAGTAGAATAGAACCTTGACACCCGTCATCAATCATAATTCTGTGTTTTCATAAATTAGGAAAACACACTGACCATGAAAAAAAGGTACATGTAAGAGCTAGTTGGTTAATTTTACATGGGCCTCGATAAACTTAGTTATGCTTTCAAGACTAAAGTCATAGAGAATGACCATGATTTTTGGAAGGCAAAATAAACTAAACGCAATCGACTTCTGGATCCAAGTGGCCCATCTTCTTCCCATGTCATATCTCTTCCTCCTCAGCCAATTCTCTGTTAGGCTCGGTTGATAATTTTCCTGGAATACTTGAGTGTGGATCTCCTAGTAAGGTTTGAGATAAATTACTTGGCTTTAGAGATTTTAATCTGATAGTGGGCTCTACTCAGTCAATATGTGCCACAGAGGAACCACTGACAATTAACTGTTTCCACTCAAAGGGACAAACCGAAAAGAAAAAAAATTAAAAGACATCCAAACCAGAAACAAAACAAAACGAAACAAAACAAAACAAAAAAAATAAAAACAAAAAAACACAAAAGGTTTTGGCCAGCTGCATTGTTTTAAGCTATGTCATCTCAAGCTGCAACTTCGGCAGCAAAACTCTGCCCATTCTTCTTGTAGTTCGGGTTTGCAGTAGTGTGGCCCTTAGCTGGAAAGCTGCCAAGCCGCAAGTAGGCACACCCTGCCCAGCTCTGCCCCAGAGCTTTAACTTGGTGACCTGCTGCCTGCCATCCATGCCTGGCCTGGGGGAGGGGGCCCACCCTGTGGTTTTCAGGCACTCACTTCGACTGTCAGCTTTGCTGTGGTGCCCCTGGCACAGGCACTGTCACACTTGAGCTTGCTCAACAGGACCCATCTCCTCCTGCCCATTGCTTCTGGCTGTGTTCTGGCACTGCATGGCTGCAGGAGACTTAGCAGCCTCTTTTGTAGGAAGGACCCCTACCTCCCCCCTCCTGCCTGACTAAAAGTAGACCAAGAGAGGATGAAACATGCAGGGTGGTAGAAGTGTGCCACCAGAGTCCTGAGCAGAGTCTTGTGAGCCTGTGAGAGCAGGGAGAGTCTGACTCAGGCCTGTAGCCTGTGGAGGTAGGAGGTGTGTCCCACTGCAAGGCCTGCAGGCTGAGTTGTGGGCAGGCAGTCGGGGTTCAGGCTGAGGTTTAGGGACCTTTGTGGAATTTCCTCGAGAGCCTCACCTGTGTCCTGGTTTGTATGAGATGTGCTTGAATACCGGATCCCAAGTTTTGCAGGTGTTAGAATGCCCTGGCTGAAGCAAACCAGAAGTCTCCCAATACCGTCTTGCTCTCATTGCCCCACTGCTATGGGTCAGTCACATCCTCGGAAAGGATGCACATCTTTGGAAAGGCTGGGAGGAAGGAGCTGTGACTGCTGTCTGAAGGGAAGGACGGGCTCAGTGGCTCAGTGGTGTGGTGGCTTTGGGTCGCCTAGGGGACGAACTGGGTGAAAGGGCATCGTCAGCTATGCTGAGTTAAGAAGAGTAAGGCTTGGGCCACAGGCCTTGGGGAAGGATCACAAGGAGACTTGCCCAAGGGGAGCTGTGTCATAATCTGCCTGAGTCGACCTTTAACCCAAGACTGGACTTGGAGACCCTGGAGGGTTAGAAGAGGTCGAGGAACAGAGGGCCTGGGAAGAACGAGTCGGACACTGGGGTCCAGGTAGGGGCTCGGGGTTCCCAACATCTGCCCGATGTGTACTGCTTAGGAACAGACGGAACGCTGGAGGCCTCTGAGATACAGCCAAGGCCATCCCGCGACAGAAGGGCCAACTGTAGAGAAAAGGCACGCCATGCGCAATGGCTGCACCAGAGTATGCCTGGGAGACTGACAGGTTTTCCTAGGCATCATGCGTCGACTGAGCTCGGTTGGGCCTGCATGTACGAGCGCCTCGTCTTTGCGCATGCGCATCCCATCGCCTCACAGGGCGCAAGGACCTCTCTCTGACCCACGTTCAGCCTTCTTCCTGGTGAAGCCAGCCAGAGACAAAACAGAAGGAGATGGGCAAAACGGGCTGAGGCGGTGTTCCAGTGGAATGAAGCCACGGGCCACCGCTCAAGAGGAAAGCAAGTGTGAGTGGATGAGGCAGGCTGGGCCCCTGGATGCCCGCGCAGAGGGACGGGATCCAGTGCGCATGTGCAAGTGGTATCCCAGCCAATCAGAGAGCGTTATATCAGGACGTGGGCCAGAAGAAGCCTGATGAGCCTCTGAGTGGAAGGAGGCTGTGTCCAGGACGAGCGGCCTGGTGGGTGACGCGTTCTGCGGGGTGCGTTCCGTGGTGCCCCCCCGGGGTGGTTTAGTGGCACTGGGAGAGACTGAAGCCCTTGTCGTCGTGGACAGTTGGACCACTGAACGTGAGGGTCCTGGGGAGCCTGTGAGGTGGCTTTATTTTACTTTACACAGGGCTGTGAGAGGCGCCAGACCCAGGGAAGGGAAGTGGGGAGATGAGGGCAGCAGGGCCACCGCGCGGTGGATGGGGCAGTTGGTGGGTGGGCTGCCTGCGAGAGGGAGTAGGCACCTCTACACATCTCTCACAGATTGGGGTTGGTTTCCCTTCTTCTCTGGTTTTGTTTGGGTTTTGTTCTTGTTGTTTCCTTTGTGGTCGTTTTGTTCTTGTTTTGTTTTGTTTGGGTCCCGAATGGTCGACTCCTGGAACCTCCTGTGCTGCTTCCATAAGCAATATCTGGACAGGACATTTAGTCTGCAGGGGAAGAGGGATCCCAGGGGTCTTTGCACAAGCACATGCATAGCAGAGGGCCCAAGCTGGGAATGGGTGATGGGCAGGCCTCACACCTTTGAGAGTACTACCTGTAGGCATCCTCAGGCATGCCTGCATAGTACTGTTCCTGCTAAGCAGAGACCCATTCCAGAGGTGGGGCCTCTATCTGAGGGGCAGGGGAAGGAGCCTCTCAGTGGGATGTATGGAGGTGTGGTCGCCTGGGTGAAGTGGCAGGGTATCAACAGAGTCAGTCTTGAGCCTCTGATGTTGAGAAAGCACAATCAGCCTGGGGCCTCGGATCCTTTGGGGAGCAATGTGGGATCTTGAGGCAGAAGGGACCAGGTCTATCTGGGATGGGAGGTGTGGAAGACATCCCACCTGGTGATAAATTAGACCCGTGAGGGCAGTGGATGAAAGGGGTTCCAGGAGGGTGGCAAGTTTGAAGAGAGCTGGCTGTGACAGTGAAGTGGAGAAAAGGAAGTAGTGGCCTTCCACGTGTGCTCTGTGTATCCGATTAGGGTCCTCAGTGGACATCTGGGTCCTGGTTGTGTGCTGCCGTGGGCCTTGCCTCCCTCAACACAAATGCCTCTCTGTACGGGTAAGGGCCAGGACCCCTACAGGCCCAGGGTCCCCTTCACCAAAGGGCAACATCCCCTGTCCAAATCCCACAAGTACTAGTTGAAGCCACTTAACTCAGAGAGGACAAGTCTTCCCAACCAGTCTGAGAGATGTACACTGGGAGGTGGTGCCTACATAGGTATGACCTTCACCCCTCTGAGAAGCAGGAGGCTCCAAGGTTAGAAGTACCCTGGGTGGATGATTGGCTATTGAGGAACTCAGGTAAGAGTCACTCTGCTTGGGACAGGGCTCAGAGAGGTGCCTCACCTTATGCAATAGGGCTCAGAGAGGAACCTCAGCTTATGCAGTAGAACGATTGGATCACAGAGTAGTGGGTCCAAGGCAAACTGGTGAAGACACCCAGGAATTTCACTTTCTAAATGATATCAGACAAGGCCACAGAGGGCAAGGCTAGGGGCTGCAGAGATTAGGAGGGCTAAATGGGGCAGCATGTGAACTGTAAGACATGGCCTTAGTGACTGAGTAGGACATCAGCGAGTTAGAGTTCCCAACCAGACACCAGCCTTAGGTGCCTTGTTTTACAGGTATTGTATGTGTGTGGTGGTGGTGGTGGTGTTGGGAAACAGCAGAGGGTACTGATCTTGAGAGGTAGTGGGTCTGGAGCTCCAAGTCCAGTAGAGAAATGGGGCAGGTCAGGACATTGCTGGCATGCTCTTTTCCTCATTTTGCTCCAGCACAAGGACCAGGACACCAGGCCGGCCACACCCTGTGGAGTCTGGGTCCCTCTTGCCATTGCCATCTTACAGGTCTACCCGGCATTTCTACTTTCAGGAGTCCTATCTAACCCAAGAAGTTTCTAGCCATGTCAAGCAGGAAAAGGCAGGCCACTGCCAGTGCTGGCGGGCACCGAAGGATGGATCCAGATCTCTCCTCGAATGACAGCCAGGACCGAGGTGCAATCTCTGCAGGTACAAAGCAGAAAACAAAAACCAAACACACTAGCATCATAAAGCAACACAAACAGACTGTCCAGAGGAGCTGCTCCAGAGGAGCTGCTAGAGGGCTGTGTCCACCCCCAGGAGACATCCTAAAATCCCTTGGCAGGTGGAACCCTGAGTGAGTGTGGTGCATGGAAATTTTTTTCTCCCAACAGTAAGAGGTTTCAGATGCCATTAACTGTTGCTCAAGCTTGTTTGTGGCTTTCGCTTTCCCGACCTGATATTCCCACTCCTCATGAAACCTACAAGGCTCATAAGACAGTTCTTTCCAGGCAGTATGCAGTAGGCCTCTCTGGGAACACATGGGTCACATGTGGAAGGCACATGCAGGTGCCTACACAAGGTGATCCAAGACTCAAGCCTAATCACTTTTGTGTGTGTGTGTGTTTGTGTCTTTGCTTATGTGTGCACACTTCTGTGTCCCCCTGTAACACATTCTCTCCCCCCTTGTAGCTGGGTGTGTCTGTGTGTTTGTGGATGATTCCGAGTTCCGTGTGCCCCCCTCACACTGGTGTGTATTTGTGTGTGTGCTCTGTTTGTGCATGTACATGACTTCTTTTGAGACATAAGTTAGCATTGGTGGCTGTGGGATCCAGAAACCCCACAGTGAATCTGTTTTCTGTGAGGGGTGATGGGAGCAGCACACTTTGTCTCAAAATATTTTCCTCTATGTCTTTAATACAGCCGGCAAAGAAGTCCTTGATGCTGGCAGGGAGGACAGCATTTCCTCAGGAAGAGAAAGGAAGAGGGCCAGGTGATCACATTTCCTCCCCCCAACTCATAACACTCATTTAGAAAAGTCAGGCTGGAAAGATGGTTCAGTGAAAGAGTACCCAATGTACAAACACAAGAATCTGAGGTCATATCCTCAGCCCACATAGAAGAAGCTACACATGGCCACTAAATACCTTTGAGGCCCAGAACTGAGGGCTGAGGTGTGGCAGAGAAGTTCTTTCTGGAGACAGCCTAACAAAATTAAAGGAGATGTAAACAAACCAACGAGTGCAGTAGTTGTAAGGTGTGTGATCACAGGAGTGTGTTCGGTGCATTGAGCTAGAAGGCCTAACCATGTTCATGCTTCAACCCATCAGAATTCAGTGTGCTACAAAATGCAAGATGAAAATCATATGCCGACAGCTAACCTCAATTCCTGTCACACAACTTTTTTGATAGGAATGAGTTAAGGATAGGTAGAGGAGGACCCACCCCTACCCTGAACACTCACTCACTCACACACACACACACACACACACACACACACTTCTACCTCTTATGACAGCACATGTGTACACATGCATGTCTCTGGACATCTGGAAGAGTCAATATCTGCTCTTGAACTGTGAACTGCATATAGGCTGTTTGGCACTCTCCACTTCTGCTCAAGCAACAACGGTGGCCCTATGTACATGTTGAAGTAAAGAGTTAATGTGATTTCTTTGCAGGAGGAACAAACAGGATTTACTCCAACAATTTGAAGGTATGTTCTAGGAGACATTAGGAATCTGAGAAAATTGTTTGAGCCAAAGAATCCAAGGCAAGGGAGTTGTCACGTGGCAGACAAGAAAAGTGTGTTTACTGCCTTGTTCTCAAACACTTGGTTTCAAAATAGTATGTATTAGCTTGCCAAGTGTCTACTTCACCTTAATTGTCCATATGAGGAGTATGGCACCTGCAGTGTGACTATTCTTACCTACTCACGTTCAGATATTTTAAAATTAGATGAAATTACCTGTTTTCCAATTACACAAGTGATCTATCTTTTTCTCTGTTTTAATTTTATTTAGTTTTTAAAATTTGGATATTTTAAGTATTTACAATTCAAATGATTGTGCCTTTCCCGGTCTCCTTCACTCTCATTCCCCTTCCCCTTCTCCCTGCTTTTATGAAGATTCTCTTACTCCCACCCACCAACTCCCACCTCATATGCTTGGCATTCGCATACACTGAGGAAATGAGCCTTCATTGGACCAACGCCCTGCCCTTTCATTAATGACAGATGAGGCCATCCTCTGCTATACATGTAGCTGGAGCCATGGGTCCTGCCATGAGTACTCTTTGGTTGGTATTTTAGTTTCTGGGAACGCTGTGTGGGTGATTCGTTGATATTGTTGGTTCTGCCTATGGGGTTACAATCCACTTCAGCTCCTTCAGTCCTTTCCCTAGCTCTTCCATTGGGGACCACGTGCTCAGTCCAGCGGTTTGCTGCAAGCATTCTCATCTGTATCACTGAGGCTCTGGCAGAGCCTCTCAGGAGACAGCTATATCAGGCACCTACCTGTCTGCAAGCACTTCTTGCCTTCTGCAATAGTGTCTGGGTTTGATGGGTGCATACGAGATGGATCTCCAGGTGGGGCAGTCTCTGCATGACCATTTCTCAGTGTCTACTCCACTCTTTGTTTCTGTATTTCCTCCCGTGAGTATTTTGTTCCCCCTTCTAAGAAGAAGCAAAGCATCCACATTGTTTTTTGGCCTTCCGTCTTCTTGAGGTTCATATGGACTGTGAATTGTTTCTTGGGTATTGCTAGCTTACGGGCTAGTATCCACTCCATTGTGAGCACATGCCCTGTGTGTTCTTTTGTGATCACTCCACTCATTTATGTTCTAGTCTAGTTCTTCTTATTCGGGAGTGTGAGCTAGGAGAGGGCCACTCCTTTTTAAATACCTGCCCACAATTTATCTTGCAAAAAGCTAACACAAGATGTAGAAAGCTTAATTCAGTAGTGTTAGCCTCTGAATATAGTATGACCAGTTGAGTCCTGCATCCTGCATTTAGATCTGTCACAGGTTAGTCACATGAACTATTGAAATCAAATCACAAACTGTGTGCCAGCTGGGAGGTCTGCATGATTTTCTGATGGGGAGTTACACCTAGAAACTATTCAGGACTCAGCATAGGAAGCTAGTGTATCGTGGTGGACTGCATTTGCCTGGTGTGTTCAAGCTTCGGTCTACCATCCCCAATGCCACAGACTTTCCCATGAGCCAGTTTCCGTTTAAGTCATTCAGGGTATCTACCCTATCCAATTTGTCAAGAAGTCTCAATGGATACAGTAATTACAACATTTGTCATCTCGCTGTGCAGTGCTCTCTGAGCCTTTGTAGATTTTTGTAAATGGACCACTTTTGTGTCTTGCCACAAGCAGCCCAACAGTCACTCCTAACGTGTCTTTGAGCTGGAGCACACTAGGACATTGATCAAATTCATACTTTATAAATGACATCTAGAAGATGTAAAAAGAAATTTACACAGTGGCTTGATTCCCGTTTTGTAAGTCCCCTCTGTTATGTTTTCTATATAATATCGAGACACTGAAGTCCAACTCTTCAATTTCACAATAAGGTCAGAGCCCCTGAAATTCTTGGATGAAAGAAAGGAGGCAGATAACATTTGCATCTGTAGATCTTTTCTGTCTGTTGAGGGACTTTTGCACTAATGCTCAACAAGATGATGTTCCCTTCCAGAGCCAATGAAGAAGGTTCTTCAGGAAGACAGAGAAAGATTCTCAAGGATGGTTACATCATCTTTCCTAGCCATGGAGGTCAAAGTTAAGGACATTATACAAACCCACTGTGTACAAAGGTGAGGTCCTGACACTTTGTTTCCAGAGCTGTTGAAGGTTGTCTTGTGAGCTCCATAAAGGGGAATAAAGCAGTGACCAAGCTGGCTAGAGGCTTTCTTCCCAATTGTGTTTGCTTTGGTGTGGCAAGTGGATTTGCCTTGGTTTTTCTGTAGAACAGACTTTGTTTTTTCTCATAGCCTCTCATGGTAACTGAAGTCAGCTGTGTTTCCTAAGGATGAATTAAAATGTCTTTACACTGTTTTGACACTGGGCAGTTGAACCAGTGTGCCAGTAAGGAAGGCGTGTGTATTGTACAAAGGTCCTGGGTGCATGCAGCCTGCATTCGGGACATACAGCCTGCAGTCCATTGTCTCTTCAGTGCCAAATGGGATGAAAATTGCATGCCAAGTGTCACAGATTTCAAGAGCAGTGTTCACAATGCAGGTGTCCCAAAATCCTCACTGGAGAGTAAGATGGTGTCCACAGACTTCTCTGACTGTCCGGTGTGTCCATCCTCATTCTACCTCTCTTCATGAAGAGAAGAGAATGCACAAGCTGTGCCCATCAGAGAAGGATACTTGTGGAATGTTAGTACAGCAATGGTTCTTCTTGCAGAATTTTCTAGCACTAAGAGCTGTGAATTGATTTCTCTCTCAGACAAGACAGGACAGATACTGTCAGTGTGATATGAAATAACCCATGTAGTTTTCCGTTTCCCTGTCAGAATATTTTAGATGCCCTTTCCCAGTCCTCCATCGGTAGATTTAGTGAGGAGAGGTCAGTCAGGCCTTGAGTGAGCTTTCTTCATGTGGAGACAGAATATCACAGTGTTTACTGTTGTCTTCTACAGGCAGAGACTTTACCAAGACTATTCTCTTCAGGTTGCACATTTGAATAACAAGTTAATTGCGGATGCAAATGATGTCAGGAAAGAGGTGGAAAAACTCTCTGTGAGTATCAGGCTCAGCGTTGAAGGAGTCCATTGTGCCAGGACCAGGTAGCAGGAGAGGCTTCCTGCAGCAGGCCCACAGGGAAGGGACAGGACTTGAGCTCAGGGAGACAAGGAGGGTGGTTGATGCAGTGAAGAGAATTGGGCCATCCTCCCTGGTTTGTTCTTCTTCCCTCCTGTGCAGAGATGATAAGGGTAAGGGGGTTTAGGAGCCAGCATGGTGGGCGTATCAGTCAGGGGATGAGCAGGTCCTTACTGTCTGCAGAGTGCAGGGGAAGGTATGGGATTGTGTCCTGAGGGGGGACACTTCAGGATCCACAAGGTGCAGATGGCAAACAGTGGTAGGGCCCCAAGTAGCCTTCTGACACAGTGATCAGGGATGCAGAATGAGAGCAGTCCCTGTGGCTGTGGCGGAGCAGGTGGGGCCTTAGCTGTCCATGGTTGGAGTTCAGACCAGCCCTGTCCCAGAGGAGAAGAGGGAAAGGTCTCCATGCAGTGATGGAACGGTGATGGCAACCGAGTCACGGTTAACCTGGAGATGAGAATGGGGTTTTGGGGGCAGGTAGTGGACTCACTGCTGTCTCCAGGGTCCTAACAGTCCAGAGATTGCAGCAGATTTGGAGGCCTCTCGTAGGTAGGTTTTCCAGTCTTTGGTAATTAATAGCAATGTTTTGAGTACTGTCAAGTAGGAAAAGTTCCCAGTAAATGAGTGGGCTTCAAATTATGAAGGTTATTGTCCTACCATTAGGTTAATCTCGTAAATGTGGTCACTGTTTTCATTGAAAATCAGTACCTGTATTGCAGTCTGTCTGTCTTGCATATATACAGTACGAACTTGTATTTCTGTAAGCTTTGTGCTTTTGCCCCCTGGCCTTTTCTTACATCTGATATTGTCTTTGTAGAACATGTTTCTGGAGCAACATAAGTTTATTCATGAATCTCTCACTCTTCAGAAGAACAGAATGGAGGAATTTAAATCACTCTGTGAAGAATATTTGGAGGTCTGTTGAACATTTTTCAAAGCCACGTATACAGTGGGGAGTTTGTAGGGGCACACTAGATATCCTGGTATTCCTTCTGTACTTTGGATAACACCTTAGGAAAGTTACCTGCAAGCCCCTTTCAGCATTTTCCTCCTGCTCTATGTAAACCTAAGTACAAAGTCAATTTTTAGTTTTAGGATTCACTCCTGGTTAGGAGAATCATTCGAGGCAGGACGGGCTGCCTTGGTAATTTTGTGTGGAGCTGTTCATAATGTAAAGGGCAGGGCCATTATGCGTGTCGGATCATCCCCTCTTGCCTCACAATGCATTTTCCTTAAGGTATCTCGTGCACACATGCACACACGTGTGCCTGTCTGTGCGTGGTTGTTTAGAGGTCAGAGGTCTACCTTTACAGAAACTCCTCATCATATCTCTTTTTCCTTTAGCTTTACATTTGTGTGATTTTAATTTTGAGGCAAGGTCTCACTGTGTACCTTGGCTGCCCTGGAACTCACCATATAGACCAGTGTGGACTCACAGAGATCTGCCTCTCTGACTCTGACTCCTGAGTACCGGGATTATAGGCATGCACCAGCGTGCCAGACTCCATCATATCTTTTGGTAACATGATGCCTCACTAACAGTCCACCATGCCTCGACTGGCTGTTCACCGGGACCTAGGGATTGGCCTGTTCTGCTCCAGGTCTACTTGCCACCATGCCTGACTTTTAGTATGATTGCTGAAGAGCTAAGGTTCGCTTTTTGTGCTTGCAAAGCAACGTAATGGTGCATTTTTTTTCCGTCAAGAAATACTTTTACACACCAAAGCTGTCTTCTACACCCTCTGGATATGTTCTAAAGCAGAGTATTGACAAGAATATTTGTACTTCCTTAACTTGCTTGGTCCATTTACAATTCCAGTAATTGTTAGGACTGAAACATGACTTCATGTTAGAAGTATAAGACAGCTCCCAGTGAGAAAGTAAGTGCAAGGCATAGAGGTTGTGAATTGAGAGTTACCCTCCATAATAGTCTTTGTAAGTTCTTCCTAGGCACGTTGATTGGCCTATGCTGTCTTCAGGTTTTTAGCTCTCATACAAAGCAATTAAATACTGGATGTTCTACTTTTGTTCAGACTCAACGTGAATTGGATGGCTCAAGTTGCAGTTAAATTTTGTTTATCCAGAGTAATTCAGATGACCCGAAACTATGGAGTTGACAGAATTCATCCTTGCTTTGTTATGATTCTCTTCTACAACCACCCTCCCTGCCACACACCACACACCACACAGAAAGAGATAGAAAGACACACACACACACACAGAGAGAGAGAGAGAGAGAGAGAGAGAGAGAGAGAGAGAGAGAGAGAAAGGGGGAGGGTTCTGTCCCTGCTGAAATATCATTCTTTTACTACACAGTGGACCAGAAACCTGTTCGCCCTTTCCAAACTTGAGAGCTCTCTAAGGTTCCAGTTTCTGTGGTCACTGCATCACGAGACTCTGGAAGAAGTCCTGCAAAGTTTGTAATTTTCCCACAGTATTTAGCAAAGCCATTTAGATGTAGTGTGTGCCATTTCAATCAGGGATAAAGCGAATGTGAGCATGGAGGCTTTGGTTTTTAAGTTCCTGGTGCACAGTGGTCATTGTACAGGACAAGCTATTCCAGCTTGCAAATAGTTGGGTGAGTGGCCACGAATGGGCTCATGCTTCCTGTTCTCTGGTGTCATTTGGCTTTGTTGGCTTTCATCTGTCCTGTGCAGGGAGTCATACCAGGCTCTCAGGCATGGAAGACAAGCACCCTTCCCCTGGGCCACCTCTTCAGCTATTACCTCACAATCTGAATGTTTAGCAGTGGGTTGAGGAGTGGCAGAGACTGTGCCACATTGGTGGGTGTTTCGATCTTCATGTTGTACAGGGTACATGCTTCTTTTGGAGTCATTACACCATCTCTTTTGCCACATTTGGTCTCTTTGAAGTGTTGATGTTCGCATTTGTAAAGAAGATGAGCAGGGCTGATTTCTGCATGTGTCTTTCCCCTCAGAAATTCCAGGTGCTGAGGGATTCTCGGGGAAATTCCATTGCTGAGGAGCTGAGATGTCTCATAGTCACCCTGGAAAGAAAACTTCTGATGATGCATGTAAGTACCGAGCCTTTCACATCGAAAATGGGGGGAAGCCCAACCCCGGGGTGCCCTTTATCTCACACCCATTTAATGTTTTCTTTACTTAACAGAGCCAGCCAGAGACTGCTGCCACTCCCCAGTCTCTCCTGGATTTGTTATTCTCATAATACTTTGGAGCACAAAAGTCAGTATGAAGGGGACAGAAATCAGCTGGGTGAAGAAGCTACTTGTGGTGATGTTTGCAGCATCGTCGCCTAGATTTCTTGAGGTCTCTTCCTGTTCCTGGCGATGCCCCTTGGGTAGAAACAGCAGGCTTTCCTTAGTAAGATTGAAATTAAGGATTAGCACACACTGGAGTTGCCATGGGGGATTTTCATACCTGAGTATCATTTTTCCAAATGAGGAGGCACACAAGTGAACCATCCTTGTCATGTCCAGATAAATAAGTAAGAAGTTGCAGTCTTCTTTTATATCCTGTTCTTAAGTGTGTTCAGTGATGGAGCCTGTAGAATTGACTTTCAGCTTCCAAAGGGAGTATGCTCTTTCAAAGACTCTGCCACAGAAAGAGTTAAGCTAGTAGAATTCATCAAACTTCCCTAGAAAGAAAGATGCACCTAATGTGACCTGCATGTGTGGAAATGTCATTAACAGAAAACATTCACAAGGTCTTTCAATTAAATGTCGCTCTCAAAGTAAGATGTGATTCTGAACTGGAATACACCTTACCTGGCCAAGGGTTATTAATTTCCTCACTTCTGTGGATAGGAATACCTGGAAAGGTTTTCTCTTGAAATTTCCGGCACATGTAGTCTGAAATCATCAGGGACATATGACGTCTCCTCTACAGTTAAAGCTCCTGTCCTGTCATTTCCTGTATGTATATCCTGGGAAATCTTTACTTGGCAGCATTTGATTTAATAAGCATGAGATTGTTACAGACTTGTTGGGGTGAGTCGTTTTATTGTACTCTGTGGTTCTCTGACGTTCCTGACGTTTCACCCCCTAGCAGGCAGAAACGGCCCCGTGGGATAGTGGGAAGTGGAGGTGTGCTATCACCTGCGTGATCCTGCATGGACCCAGGTGTAGTCCAGGCCACTTGTCCCACTGTGTCCAGTTGAGGAGAAGCATTGAACACAGACTGGGTTCAGACTCTCCCATTTTCTACAAGTGGAACTGCATTCCTCCAGTGGGAATGAGGGCTTCCCTGCTTGGGTCACATTATTGTCTAAAATTATTCACACCCACTTCCCCCTTTGTGCAAACTGCCTATGAGCCTGCGGGCCTTTAGGATTATTTCTTTAATAAAAATAATAATAACAATAATTTTGTTTTTTATTGTGTAGTATTATTTTCAGGTATGAATGTCTCCTACTTGAGATATTGTACATATCCTTACCAGACCTGAATATCCTACATAGTGTTTTCCCAATGGTGACTCTGTTTCATTCCTCCGTGTGTGGGGGGGGGGATGGTGGGAATGTGAAATTCCTTTTGTGTGTGGTGCACAGAGGCACCTCCGTATGTAGGGGCCAGAGGTACTTCTGATACCTGGTTTATTTTATGGAACAAGGTCTGCCTCTCTGAAGGTGGAGCTCATCAACTGGCTTAGGGTGTTAGGTCATTGGGCTCCAGGGATCCACCTGTCTCTGCCCCCTAGTGCTGCTGGTCCACACACTCACTGCTGTGCTGAGATTTTCCTTTAAAGTTTTATTTTGGTTATTTTATCTATGTGGATCTGTATGTGTCTGTGTGTCTGTCTGTGCTTCTGCTGTCAGATGCCCACAGAGGGTGGCAGACACCTAGAGGGGGAGCGGTTGTGGGCCACACGATGGTTGTGGGGATTTGAACTCAAGTTTTCTACAGGAGCACCATGTGCTCTTAAGCTCTGACCCATGACCAAAGTCCCCGAGCTGGGGTTTTCAAGGGTATTCTTGGAATCTGAACTCAGAGTCTCATGCTTGTTCAGCAAGCATTTACCTGCTGAGCCTTGTCTCCCAGGCCCCATGGACATATTTCTTTCTTAGGCGTTTGAGCTCAGATATTTTTCTGTTGTTGTTGTGCCCTGTCCACAAGGGTTCTGCATACCTAATGTATTCTGTGACCCTTAGTATTACATTCTGCAGCATCTGAATGTGTGGCTGTCTGTCTGCCTGCCTGGGTACAGCGCAACTCCTATGACAGTGTCCGACTCTGCTGGGAGCACCAAGGTACTTCACCCACGGATCTCCAGGGAAATTGGAAGCCATAACAAGCAAGGTTCTCTTTTTAATAGAAAAGATGTCACAACGTGTCCTGTGATGCAGAGATTGAGAAACCGGTCGTGATCAAACAGCCTGGAGTTCTGAGCCAGCTGTTGCTCCTCCACATCTCCCACACGCAGGAACGGTGGTACCTGAGAGTCTAAATGATCCCAGCTCCCACCTCATGCCCAAAGGAAAGTATGGGGCACCCAGCATATGGGCCACTCTCACTGCAGTTCTGACCCCATTTCTCTTTCCATTCCTCCAACTGCATCCACAGAACCCTTGGAACCACCTGGTGGTGGGAATGAAAGAACAGCTCAGAGAAACCAGCCTGTGGGCCTCCTGCAAGTCAGCACCTAACACCTTCCTCAAGCCCATGTTCCTGCAACCAGGCACCCTTCACGCCCACCATCCAACCCCTTCCTCTGTCCAAAGGAAAACCTAGGGAGAACTAGCCTGTGGGCCATCCTCACCCAGCACCTAACACCTTCTTTCCCTCCATGTTCCAGCAACTAGGCCCACTTCCCCTCCTCCAACACTGCCACCATCATACCCACCCCAGGCCCCTTCCTGAGACCAAAGGAAACACTAGAGAAGCAAGCCTATGGGTTTCTCCAACAAAGATTTAATAAGAACACAAGTGGGGAAAGCAAGGAGCTATGATGCTGGACAGCCAGGCAGGGTCATCTGTGGGAAGGGTTGGGTGGGAAGGACTCATGGATGAAGTGTGATGCTTAGATGGGGCTGGCAGATGGGCCGGCCAGCAACACAGAGCCAGTCAGTGGCAACAGCAGCAGCAGCTAGCAGCTAGCGATGACAACGACTGTGAGGATTACTCTGAGCCCAGGCCACGTGGGAGATGGTGAGGAACTGGGACAGTTCTCTGAGCAGCACATGGTTGTAGACAGCCATGTCCAGCAGCTCCGGGATGATGAGCCTCTGGGCGCCTCAGCATTGTGTCTGATCCCTGCCAACTCCAGCAGCCTGTGGGTCAGGACCTCCAGGCTGGTGGTCAGGAAGATGGGTACCTTTTCTTTCAGCAGCAGGGGCATGGCCGCTCTCAGGAAGATGGTGCTAGACTAGGCTCACTGAGTTCAGACCGGCTCTGGAGGTGCAGCAGCAGCGAGATGATGAGGATGACTGTGGACTTCGAGGGCTGCTCAGCCTGGTCCTGGACATGCTGGGCTCCACCTGGCCGTGCTCATCTGTCCTGCTGGGCCTTGGACCTGGACTCTGACCCCTAGGCCCAGCGTCTTCCTCTGTGCCAGGCTGTGTATCATAGCAACCTTCCAGTGATCTCAAAACACTCTTGCCCTCCCATTGTGATTGATAATGTGAGTGAGTGTGGTGTGTGTGTGTGTGGGGGAGAGAGAGAGAGAGAGAGAGAGAGAGAGAGAGAGAGAGAGAGAGAGAGAGAGAGAGAGAGAGAGAGAGGTTAATGTGTTTGGTTTGTGTGTGCCTGTGTGTGAGTGTATAAGTGGGTGTTCTCATTACTATTGATGATTTGAATGTGTGTGTCAGGTGTGGGTATGTGAGAATCAATGGAATACACATGAAACACAATAAAAGACATTTGGGGAAAGAAGGGGAAGAGCTGGAAGGAGATCAGGTTTTATGAAGAGTGGCAAATAAGGAGTGGTGAATTAGAACAAAGAAGTTTGGAAATGCTCCAGTAAAATCAGTTACTTAACATGGTATGTCTTGGTCAATGTCCTATGGCTGTAAAGAGACACCAAAACCATAAAAACTCTTACAAGAGAAATCATTTATTTGGGGGGGTGGCTGGGATGTTGCTTATAGTTTAAAGGGTTTAAATCCATTGACAGCATGGTAAGAAGCTTGCAAGCAAACATGGAGCTGGAGAGGTAAACTGAAAGTTCTGCATCGGGATCTGCAGGCATCAGAAATAAATGCTGCAGAAGGCCTGTGTTGACCTTCTCTGATCTCAAGGCATACTGCTAGTGACACCCCTTTGGTCCAAATTAAACCCGAATCTGGCGTACTTTGTGTAACAACTAGGCCACATCTACTCCACCAAGGCCACATCTTCTGATCCTTTCCAATAGTGCCACTGCATAGTGTCCCAATATTCAAATCTGTTAGCATATGGAGGCCATTCTCATTCAAACCACCACAGTATCTGGTTTTTTTTTTTTGAAAAAGTCATCACACGATTCCCACAAACCTTTAGAATTTAATCTCTGTATTTCTTGAAATGCACAAACACAAACCCAGCAATAGCACATGGAAAAAATCCAGTAGTTGACTGAAGGATAACAGGGACTCTAGGGCATTATCAACAATGTATTATCTCATATTATCAGGATTTTTTTTAAAAAACAGGAGGACTTTTAAAAAGTAAACTGAACATGGGCTGGGTACGTGGGCAAAGTGCTTGTTTCACAAACATGAAGACAAATTCAGATATGCCAAACCCATGCAAAGCCGAGTATGGTGGCACACATCTGCAATCGTGTCACTCCTGTTGTCAGATGTAAGATGGAGAAAGGAGCTTTCCCAGAAGCTCATGGACCGTCTGTCCTGTCACACATGGAAATGAACAACAAAGAGATGCTCTTAAATAAGACGGGAGGCAAAATTGTCTTTTGATTACTGTGGGCCATGTTTACATAGGTTCTCCCACATGATGCACACACAGCATATACACAGAGGAATGCATATATATATATATATGCATTATATATATATATGCATTATATATATATATGCATTATATATATATATGCATTATATATATATATGCATTATATATATATGCATTATATATATATATGCATTATATATATATATGCATTATATATATATATATATATATATATATATATATATATATATATATATATATATATATATATATGTTCATAAACCCCAAAACATCTCCACAAACTAATAATGTGGAAGCACACACTCTGGAGTGGTGAGGTTGAAAAACTGAGTTTGCTGCTTGGAAGATGAAAACCCAAATTGGAGCTTTACAGGATATCAGGCACACAGTAAGATGTAGATTAGCAAAGAGTTGAAAATAAAAAAGCAAGAGCTGAAAATATTAATCACAAAACAGTCATTCATGGCTTTATTATGTGTTGAGAGGCTCACAAATTCATTTTGCAAGTATTGTTTAATTTTAAGCTTTTTCCAACTCTTCTGTTTGATTTGCAGGCTCCACACATATTCAGAACCAGACTATAAATGTTATCAATTTGTACAGAGAAAGAGAGAGAGAATTAAACAGGGAGTATGTAAAATCAGAACTCAAAAAGTGTTGTGGTAAATTTTGGAAAGGGAACCACCAACCCTCGCTGTCTCAGCATCGTAGAGCCAAATGGCTTTTGTGGGGTGTGGCAATGGGTTCCAGGGCACCATGCCACTCTACCCCAGCTACTCTGTCCCTCCCAGCAGCCTCTCTCCTGTGACACTCTGGTGACACTCTGCTGTGAACTCTGCTCCAATAGCCAGCAACCACCACAACTGTCACAATTGCCACTAGTTATTGTGACAATTCCCACTAGCCCGACAAAATCAAAACTCTAGAAACTTGCAATTTGTCAATCAGATTTATATCAGTAAATTCTCACTCCATAAAACATCCACACAATAACTGTGCATTCTTTCAATAATGTTGAGAATTAGAGTCTATTTTCTAAATTTTGCAGAAAAAGAGACAGACTTATAAGAGTTTTCTAAGTACCAGCATGAAGACTAGAATGTAAAAAAACCTGGATTGGGACCCAAAGATAACGGACCACGCCCACCCCCACCAAACACAATGGTGTTGGGAATACATGCCCTTAGTGGGGTTGGCTTCCTCTAATCCTATACTCTTGTAAGTTGAATTGGCCCATAGGATCTCAAGAGAGCTAATACTTGCGGCCAAAAGAATATCTTCTTATGGACTTGTTGTAGTAAAAATTAAAAAAAAAAAAAAAAAAAAAAAGACAGCAATAGGTTCCAGCCCACTATTGCTCCATGCTTCCCCCAGCTCTCTGACCTGAGCAGTCTCTCCTATGCGAGTTCCGGAGCTGAAGGTTTTTATAGAACTATCCTAAATTCATCTCGAAGAATGGCGGTCTCCCTCTTGTTAGTGTCTCTCCCGACTGCCCCTCTGGTAGCTGGGAAACCCAGGAACTCTACTCACATTCTCTGTGGCCACCCCTTGGACTCAGTGGTGGCTACCCTCTCACAATTCCCTTGGCATTGAGTCACCGCGTAAAGGAAAACACCACACAATAAATTCTGATCCAATTGGCATGGTTAAAATTTACCCACTTAAATAAGTACAATTCCCTCCCTTATAAAAAATTCATAACAACCTGTACGCATATAGAGATGTGCTGAGAGAAAAGACTAAGTCTGCTTCCTCAGCCCCTTCCTCCTCTCTCGTTCCTGGTCTTTTCCCTGCCTACCCTTCCTTCTCATTCAATGGTAGGCTCAACACACCTTGTTGTATAATGACATCATCCTACATGGACTGACGAACTAATCGCTAAATGTCACGGTTGCTATTAAAAAGGGCATTAAATACCACAAATCAGAAACATACCAAGTAGATGTAGTTAACTATTGTTTTCATTTTTACGTGCCTTCACGTGGTGAAGAATATTAATTTTTCCACTTCAGTAATGCTGATGACTCGATAGCTTGATATATTCAAAGCTACGTTGGTACCCAGAGAAAAATACGTATTATATATAAAAAGATAAAACAAAAACTATTAATTAAGAATATTAAACAAACAAACAGAATGAAAAGAGACCAAGAGAAGCACAAGAATCAGAGGCCCACGTGTTCATACACTCAGGAATCCCATAAGTACACTAAAGTGGAGGCCATAATATATACACAGAAGACCTGGTGCAGCCCCTGGCAGTCCCTGTGCGTGCTGCCTCCATCTTTGCAAGTTCATACGAGCTTCAATCCTAGTGATTTGGAGGGCCTTGTTTTCTTGGTGTCCTCTATCCAGAGCCTCTGGCTCTTACAGTCTTTCTGCTCCCTCTTCCACAAAATTCCCTAAGCCCTGAGTGGAGGAATTGTATGGAGACATATCATTTAGGACTGAGTGTTCCAAGGGCTCTCACTCTCTGAATAATGTCTGGCTGTGGGTCTTTGTATTTGTTCCCATCTCCGATAGGAGGAAACTTCTCTGGCAATGGCTGAGCAAGGCACTAATCTATGAGTAAAGCATTTAATGACGTTTTTGGTTGTGTGAGTATTTTGAGTTTTGATTTTGTTTGTGTGCTTTTAGAACAGTAGCACTCAGTTTGACCCTAGGAATCTGGGCTATCTAGTCTCAAGTCTGTGGTCACCCAGGCAGTGTCAGGTATGGGTTCCATCTGTGGTGTGTGCCTTATGTCAGACCAGATATTAGTTGGTTACTCCCACAGGCTTTGTGCCTCCCTTCCCCGAGTGTATGTGGTAGGCAGGACACCATTGTAGATCAAAGGGTATGTGGTTGGGTTGGTGTTTATACTCCTTTTAGTGGTGTGCAGGGTCGGTGTTTACATTTCCCATTCAGTAGTGTGCAGAACTGAAGAAACTAGAACGTAGGAGTGATGGGGTCTCCAGGTAGGCACCAACTCGAGTTTTTCATGTTCAGTGAGTTGTGTAGACATTGTCTTCAGCAGAACAGTCTTGCCATTAGTTTTTGCAGAACAACCTAGATATTCTTGGCAACAGCTTGGGTTGTTAGGGGATTTCCATGGGGCCCTTTTGTCCAACAACTCACTTAGACGTAACATAATCTGCGGACTCAAAGCTTCATTTGGTGGTCAGAGACATCCATGGTGGCTCTGTCCCCCACATTGTTTGATGATTTCATTGAGATATCCTTCCTATATGTATTTATTTTAGGAAGCTTGTACTGTATTAGTTTTCCATACTACCCCTCAAATGGCCCTTAATTAGAGTTCTCTCTTTTTCCACATTCACTCCTACATCCCTCTCCTACTCCTCCCCACTTGATCCTCTAATTCCAGCTAATGCATCCATCTGTAACTATTAATTTTATTTCCCTTTCCTAATGAAATCTCTCTGTACCTTGCCTCTCCCCAGTCTCTTACTCTATATGTAAACTCTGTGGTTCTATGAATTGTATAATTATATATCATATTTGTCTTTCTGGGTCTCCGGTACCGCACACACGATGATTTTTTTTATAGATCCATCAATTTACCCGCTAATTTCATGATTTCATCTTTAAAGACTGAGTGATAATTCATTGTGTGAACATATCATATTTTATTTATCCGATCTTACATTGAGGGACGTCACTAGGATCTTTCCAATCGCTCACTGTTAGATAGAGAGCAGCAATAATCATGGTTGGGCAGTTATCCCTGTGATAGACTGGGGCATCCTTTCGGTGTATGGATGGGCAATTATCCCTGTGATAGACTGAGGCATATGTTGGGTGTATGCCAAGAAGTGGTGGTATAGCTGGATCTCGAGGTAGATTTAGTCCCAATTTACTGAGAAACCTTCGGATTGCTTTCAAAGGCGGTTGAACACATTTTAATCCCACCATCAATGGAGGAGTGCTTTCTGTGTTCAACATCCTTGCCAGCATGAGCTGTCACTTGTGTTTTTGATCTTAGCCATTCTGACTAGTGTAAAATGGAATCTGGGGTTGTTTTGATTTGCATTTCCCTGATGGCCAATGATGCTGAACATTTAAGCACTTCTTAGCCATTTGAGTTCCTTCTAGTGAGAATTCTGGTTAGATCTGTACCATTGGGTTGTCTGTTTTCTAGATATCCAGGTTTGTTTGTTTGATTGATTCTTTATATATTTTGAATCTAGGCCATTGTGTGGGCACATACCTTACTAAACTGAAGAAAAGTCAATCTATCCACACTGACCGTTTAAGTGGGTAACACTCATAAGAGAAGATAACAACTCAGTATTATGAGAGGTTACAGAGAGGGTACAATCTGATAAACTGACTCAGGCAAGCCTATTCCCTCCTTCCCACAAGTAACCAGTGCTTTTCCTTTTCTTTTTAACAAAGTATTTATTGTATGCATACCTGAGCAAATGTATGTGCACCACATGTATGTAGGAGCCTGAGGAAGCTGGAAGAGGCATGGATCTCCTGAACTGAAATTACCGATTGTAGCACTTTGCCACGTGTGTGCTGGGAGCTGAACTCGCATGCTATATAATAGCTACAAGTGCTCTTAACTACTGGGTCATCTCTCCAGCTCAGGAAAGGGAGTTTTACGACAGGAGGACTAGGCGGGAAAGCCATTCCTCTGGCCAAAAGTGTGGATTAAAGGAAGATGCTAGAGAATCAACTTATCAATACAGAAGGAAGTGTGGTCTAGTCTTGTTTTATTCCTTGTCCTTGGGTCATTTGCCAAACTGAAGAGTCTGTGAAGACTTGTTATGGAAAACCTTGGTGGGTACTAGGCACGTAGTAAGGAAGGCATCAGCAATAGGGCAATCTCTCTACTGGGAGCGGGGCTTGAGCAGGCAAAGTTAAATCAGCCTCAAGCGCATGCGCACTGTTCCAGCCAATCAGAGACGCACATACGCCGGAAGGCGGGGCCTAAGCTACTAGCGGCTATTGGCTGTGAGGAAAAAGAGGTTCTGTGGAGAGGGTGAGGAAGCTTCAGAGGAAGGTGACTCAGAACTACGGACTCAGAAGTACTGACCCTAAGGCAGTGGTAAAGGACCCTGTGGGAAGAGGACTGAGGGTAGGGTTGATTCAAAGCTGTGGCAAAGGACCCCGGGGTAATGGAAGTGATGCTGCTGCCCTTGATTCGAGGCCGTTGAGGGCGGAGGCTGGGGATGGGGAGCAGGTGAGAAAGAGGCTAACCTGTGAGGTTATGTTCTGGAGTCTCACTACAACCTGGGACTGGACGAGGCCCCCGAGGATGTTGTGGAGAGGGACCTGAGGGATAAAGTCCCGGTAGGACTGAGCAGGAGTGTGTGGAGGGTGGCAGGTGAAGTGCTGGGTACCTACAGGCCGACCCTTTGCCTGCCACTAGCTTTCATGGGTCGCTGGATGCCCTGAGGTGCGCCTAGATTCTATTTGGGGAGTACACTCTCAAAGGAAGGTGCCGCCTACAGGCAGAAACAGTTCTTTTCATACAGTGACAGTGTTTCTGACCAGATACTAGCACCAAGTATCCGGAGAGAGGGGGTGGGACGCTGGCTTATGTCGCCTGAACTGTGAGGAGCAGAAGGAACTAAGGATGGGGTGGGGGTAGGGTAACTCCCCATTTCGCCCTTGGCCCAGGAAGGATGGGACTGAGGGGCTGGGACAGGAGACCCTTGCAGGTTTCCGGAGAGGGGGGTGTTGGATTCTGTTTTTGTTTGCTGACCCCTTCCTGTTCCTCCAACACAAGTAGAAAGGGACACTCAGGCCTAACTCCGTGGAAACCTGATACCCGTTCCCGTGGCTTTCATTTAACTTTTCCTGATACCTATAACGTATCTTTGCATATACAATGTTCATGATTCCTGTCTAGCATAGGGAGACTACGGTCATGGCATCCAAAATCAAGGGCAGACCTCCCAAGCAACCAAAGGTGACTCCTGACCTGCCATCTGAAGATGTACGGCAGCTACGTGAAGATAACCCAGGTACAACACAACAGGGTGGGGGCAGGGTGAGGGAGGAGGCACATAGAATGTAGATCAGTTGCTTAAGGAGCAAGAGGCTCTAGGTTCCTTTCCCAGCACTGCCTAAGACCAGATATGGTGGCCCAAGCCTCTAATCCACAGGAGGTGGGATCAGGAAGATCATAAGCACAGGGTCATCTTCACCTACACAGCAAGTTCAAGGCCAGCGTAGACCACAAGAGACCTCGTCGAAAAACCAGAAAAAGTCAGGATGCCAACAAGATAGTTCCTGCCCTGTCCTCAAAGTATATAGTCTGATGCAGTTAGGTGGAGTACGGGTCATTTATTGGGAAACACATGGCATTTCTAACATAAAAACTATTTTCAGAAAGCGTTTGTGGGACTTATGGTTCCCAAGTGGTGTTCTTACCCTTTAGGGGAGCTGCAAGGGCCATAGAGCTTCTCCTGGCCTGTGCAGTTGCTATACCCAACAGGTCTCAGTAAGGACATGGTTTACAATGATGTAAACCTGGAGGCCCTGTGCATAACTGTCACCAAGGTTTCCTTAATTGTATCTCACCCCCACATACACGATTCCGTTTATATGTGTTCTAGAAACTTTGATGTATACGTCTAGTGCAAACCCGCAGTGCAGGTATTTCTTCATGTAGGATGATCAAAATGACAGAAAATACTTGGAAGTTATTCTTTTTTCTTTCTTTCTTTCTTTCTTTTCTTTTCTTTTTTTTTTTTTTTTTTTTTTTTTTTTTTTTTTTTTTTTTTTTGTCTATGTAGGAAACACTCCAACCCTTGAAACTGAAGAGGAAAGCAGTTCTTCCCCTGAAATAGGCGGACCAAACCCAGGTGATATGTTAAAGGAATTTTCACGGTTGGTAATGTACTTCCACAAAGCACACTTTCTGTGTAAATTCTGAGGCAGAGGACACTCCTTTCCACAAGAGACATGGTGTTTTAACTACATTGGATTCAGATCCAGTAGGATTGCTTTCAGGCTAAAAATACAGACGATGGCAATAAAATATCCTGCTCTATCTTTAGGACCCATTAACAGTTTTATAAAGTTGTTTGCAATTAATGTACACCTATGCCAGGCGGTATTCACCAGTAGGTAATGGAAGTGCACTTCACAACTTGTTCTTGTACACTCCCCGTGACAGTGCTCTTTACTAATTCACTTTTATTTTTGATTGTGCATGTGACCTGAGGAGTATTGTGCTCACAAATGTTGGTTCTACTCTCTTTGTTTGCTTTGCTTTGCTTTGCTTTGGAGATCTCACCGTGTAGCCCTGGCTGGCTTCTAACTCAGTATCAGACCAGGCTGGCCTGCCTGTTGATTCACAGGGATCCATCGGCCTCTGCCCTGTAAGTGCAGGGTTAAGTTAAAGGCATGTACCACCAGGGCCAAAAGTGGTGGGATTTTGTTTTGTTTTGTTTCACTTATTTATATACTGTGAAATCTCAGAAAAGTGGATGAAATTATCCATATTCCAGATTTTGTCACAAATAAATGACAAAATACACACACACAATGCAGAATTAAAGTCAAATGTTAATGTGTGAGCACTGTATAATCAGAATGAGTCTGGCTCTGAGTTGCTATGTCAGATATTAGTCAGATGATCTGTGTTGAAGGTAAAACTCAGAAAAAGTCAGAACCCATTTATAGGTTTTGATATAATAGACCTCTGTTCAGAAGTTGTCCACGATTTATGACAGGGTTTTAGATGAGTGGGAAACAACTTGCCTAGTATGTTCATCCTGGTTTCCATCCTCAGGATGGCAATAGAGTTATGCATGAGTCCATTCCTTTTGTTCCTTAAACTCTTCAAACTGTGCAGATTTCTGTTCTGTTTTTCTAAAAACCCCAAAGACTACATTAAATACAGTGTTTCATCTCACCATGCAATCATCTCTGAACATTTGAAGCCTATGTAAATGAAATGCTCTCACATTTTTCATAAATCTTCCCATCAGTTCTGCTTTATGTGTCCTTGAACTGGAAGATACTTTGTACATTGATTAAACTTAGACTGTAAATGATTTCTTACCTAGAAATTAAACAATACTTTGGAAAATATTTGTGTACATTTTGGAAAAATCTCTTTAGCTATGTTTTACTTTTAAAGTGCATGTATCTTTTTTTTTTTCAAATTGCAGTGGTAGCTGCTATAAATTTCCAATGACAAGAAGGAGTGGCTTTTTAAAGGGTGGCTACATGTTGGTACCAAAGATTTCTCTAACAGGAGTGAAGTAGTATTTACCTTATTAACGTAACAATAAATATTTATAAGGATTTTTAATACAGGGAGTAGTAGGAAATCTCTGAAGGAAAGGAAGAGAAGCTGTGTGCTGAATGTAAGTAAAAGTGTCCACAACATTGAGTGGAAAATTAACCACTTCCTGAAAAGCCAGCATGAGCGAAGGTAAGACCCTTGGCTTTTCTAATTTATTCAGCTGTTAGTACCCGGGAATAAACCAGTTGCTAAGGACTAGCTGCTGTTTTACGTTTGTTGGAACCTCTAGTGAAATCTTCATATGTTTTGGGTATTTTTATAAAAAAAATAACTACTTTCAGACTACACTGCCACATTATAACAAGAGTATTGCTTAGCAGTCAGTAAAGATGACCTATTTTGTCTTGTCAAATTAGTACGATTGAATTTATTCACCATAAAGAATTTGTGTGTCACCCTTGAATGTAATGCCTGAGTTAACGTTGAGTATCCTAAAACACGTTCCATATAGCATATACTCAATTGTATGAGACAAAAAAACGAGATAAATCTTAGAGAAGAATAATCTATACACTTATGGAACCTAGTTGAGCCTTTAGTAAATTTAAAAATGCAAGAAAATATGTTGCAGCAAATATTAAAAATGGAAGGCATACCCCTGTACCAGCCCCCGTGCTCTCATTCTGAGGACACCGCTTTAGTGTAGAGACAAACGCACGGACTCTGTCACTCGGTCCACAATCCACCCTCTAATATATTTTCTTTCTTGGGCGGTCTTTCCATCCTGGGTGGATAAGAGCGCCCCGGTGTTTTCTTTCCTCCACCGCCCTGCACTAACATTACTCTAAAGCCTGATAGCTTTTCAAGTAGGTTTATATATTAAATTCTCAATCCACAAACCCTCTGCAGGATATGATTATACCCTAGGGACAAAGACACAAAGTGTCCTGCTATATAGATAAAAAGACCCATAGAATCCCGTAAGACTATTCATGTCTACTTATCACCATTCCAGTCACCAGGATACAGGTCTGCTTTCTCCAGCTCCATCTTGATTTCCTTTTCCTTTCTCTCCTCCCTTCTGGTTTTCTAGCCACCCCCACCCCTGCCTACCTCTCCACTGTCTAATCATGTATCGCCTTGACATAAATCTACAAAAATATGTTTTGCCCTAAGTGAGGAAGAGTGAGTAAGCCTCTGCAGAATTCTCTAATGCTCATGCATATGCATCCTCACCAAGCCAATTCTTCAGAAGAAGAAAAATAAAGGAGAAGTTGTGCTTGTTGGGAAGAGGAATACTTGTGGGATGTTAGCCAAATACCAATTATAATTCTCCCTAAGTTTTATAAACCTAAGGTATTTGAAGTGACTTCTTCCTAAGCCAGTGGGAAGCACTACTGTTAGGGTAAAACCACATAATGGGCCTCATCTTCCGTTTCCCTGTCAGAATATTTTAGATGCCCTTTCCCAGTCCTCCATCGGTAGATGTAGTGAGGAGAGGTCAGTCAGGCCTTGAGTGAGCTTTCTTCATGTGGAGACAGAATATCACAGTGTTCACTGTTGTCTTCTACAGGCAGAGACTTTACCAAGACTGTTCTCATCAGTTTTTGACTTTGGTTCTGATGTGGAATACAGATGTTGACCAAATCAAGAATCAGGCCGAAAAACTCTCTGTGAGTATCAGGCTCACCTTTGAAGGAGTCCATTGTGCCAGGACCAGGTAGCAGGAGAGGCTTCCTGCAGCAGGCCCACAGGGAAGGGACAGGACTTGAGCTCAGGGAGACAAGGAGGGTGGTTGATGCAGTGAAGAGAATTGGGCCATCCTCCCTGGTTTGTTCTTCTTCCCTCCTGTGCAGAGATGACAAGGGTAAGGGGGTTTAGGAGCCAGCATGGTGGGCGTATCAGTCAGGGGATGAGCAGGTCCTTACTGTCTGCAGAGTGCAGGGGAAGGTATGGGATTGTGTCCTGAGGGGGGACACTTCAGGATCCACAAGGTGCAGATGGCAAACAGTGGGAGGGCCCCAAGTAGCCTTCTGACACAGTGATCAGGGATGCAGAATGAGAGCAGTCCCTGTGGCTGTGGCGGAGCAGGTGGGGCCTTAGCTGTCCATGGTTGGAGTTCAGACCAGCCCTGTCCCAGAGGAGAAGAGGGAAAGGTCTCCATGCAGTGATGGAATGGTGATGGCAACCGAGTCACGGTTAACCTGGAGATGAGAATGGGGTTTTAGGGGCAGGTAGTGGACTCACTGCTGTCTCTGAGGCTCTTTCTTCCTGGGGGAGGATGGAGCAGCTCCGCCTGGAGATTCTAAGTTCCAAAGGTGGGAGAGCAGAGGTGGGAATACTGAGGGAGATGAAGATGCTGTCCTTCCCAGGTCAAGTCAGGAGCATGGTCTGTGGAATCCCACCCATTGGGTCCCATTCATGGTCTGAAGCATAACTTCAGAGTTAGTTATGCTAACTCTGAAAAGTAATTTACACCCGTGCCTCCATTTATTGGGAGAGGAAGGAGAGGGAGAAGTCCCTATTTCACAGAATGCTTTCAAAAGTCTCTTTTAGGTGTACATTCTGAAATTGGTCTGAAGTAAGACTTATAGAATATAACCCTGTTAGCATGGCACTGTGTGCAAATAGAGTGGGTTCTTTTGTGGGGACTTGACAAATTATGGGGACAACTCAAGGTAGGCTCTAAAAACCCTGAGAGTGAGGCAGATTTGGGGGCCTCTAGTAGGTAGGTTTTCCAGTCTTCGGGAACTAATCGCAATATTTTGAGTACTGTAAAACAATATTCCTAGGAAGCAACTGGAATGTCATAATGTCAAAAATACTTTTTTCAAACTATGGTGTCTAAATGAAATATTGAATTATTTTTGGCAAGCTGTTCATTCTAATGAAATGTTATGTATGGCTTTATGTTTGTAGAAAATTGTTGACGAGCAACAAAAGCTATTTGAACAATTTCAAAGAATTCAAAAGCGGAAAATAGAAGAATTTAAGGAGTTATGTGATCGACATGTGAAGGTGTGTTGGACATCTTGTTCAGAGGGAAAATAAAGATATTGGCTCTCTTTCCTTCCTTACTGACATAGGGATTATACCCATAAATTTCCTCGTTCTTTTTCTTTTCTACTTCTTCTTCTTCTCTTCTTCAACAGTGTTACCATGCCAGGTAAACCTAACTACTAAATGAGCATCTCCTTTCAGAACTCATTCATGGTGGTGGGTTCCTTTCAAAGAGAAGTTGGTACATTGGTTTCAACATTACCCAGAGTAATACTTACAGAGTTTGGGGAAACGCTGAATTTTATAGCATGGCTTTCTCCCATAATCAGATTCCATCTGCATAGTGACAAGTCAAGGTAGGGAGTCTGTACATCCTTTGTTTCTTGACTCCTTGTGCCTTTTTGCATTATTGGACTGTAATTACATTCTTTTCCTGTGGACAATTAGAATGGTAAGACAAAGCCCGCAAGCATGATGGAGCAAAACAAAAAGTGAAGGTAACAGTTAGCATGTTGAGAATTATCTACTGTTTTAAGTACATCCTATCAAATCCTTCTCAGCCTCATTGAACATGGCCAAGTACATTCATGTAGTTATTCTGGGATTAATGAATTCTTGTATGCTCAAATTCATTTTCTGAGTTGTTGTTTAATGCCTGCTGTTCCTGTTAAATTTCCTTCATCCAAGCTAATTGATATAGGTCCAAGCAGCCTTCCAAGAGTCACAAGAATTCACTCTATGTTTTATAATACTTGATGAACACTGGGATATGTGTGTGCAGAACAGCTAATTCAAAGTGCTTCTGAATAGTGGGTATCAGGCTGTATGTAGTCCTTCTGGCGGGGAGGCAAAGCTTTTCAAAAATCACACTGCAGGTTTGAGGTAGCTGTTAGTCTGATCCTCATTCAGGGCTGCACTTCCTGAGTACTCTCCATTCTCTAGGTATGATAACAGTGTGTACTACAGAGGCCTCTCATCCCTCATCCTGCCTTCCTCCCACTTTCTCTCCCTCCCCACTCTTCCTTTCTTGTCCTTCTCCTCTGTCATCATCTTTAACTTCATCGTATTGTCTTCCTTCCCCTCTTTCTCCCCGTACCCCCTTCAGTGTGTATGCATTTACTATTCTGCCTGTGACATTCAGTTATTATAGCCGGACTGCATATTATAGCATCCCCATACAGCTGTACTACTCCTGTCTCTTGCTTTCCTGCTGAAACACTAATCTTTCTAAGGAGACATAGGCATTAAACTTCATTTAACCTGCATAGCTCAGCAAGTTGGTCATAAGCTCTGATGCTAAAGTTTTGTGTTACTTCTGGTTCTGCGTTCACCTGAGTTACTAAAATATGAAAGACATCATTTAATAATGGTTTTATAATTTTTATACCATATATCACAAGAGTTTGTTTATAGACAGTATCTCTCTAAGTAGCCCCGGATATCCTGGAATTCACCATATAGTGGCTTTACTTGAACTCGTAGCAATCCTCCTGCTGCTAGTTTCGAGTGATGTAATTACAGGCACATATCACAAGGGCTCTCTGCTTAGTACAACAGTTTTGATGTAGTGTGTCCTAATCCATTCATTGCTGAACTTTCAGTCCTGGTCATAAACATAAACGTAGATATCATGATCACACAAAATTCTGTGTCTCCACTTGTCGCCATACTATACTCAGCAATTCAGTTCCATATTTCTGTGAAGGACATTTTGATTTCCATAGAGTATACAGTGTACTTTTAATATAGAATGATTAATACCTACGCCATTTATTGTAATACATACTGTTTTTGAAGTGTAACTGTTCCCAGGTGCGAACGGAGATGACCAGTGGTTGCTTCTACTTCAAACATGGCTTTTGGTTTTTAGAATCTACAGGCTATTAAGCGTTGTCGCCGAAAAGCTATTGTTGAGGAAGCCAGGAAACAAATGAACTCCTTGGAAAGGAAACTTACTGAAAAAACTGTAAGTAGAATAATTTTGAACTGGAGTGTTGGGATTAATTTGAACACTAAATGTTTCTCTCCTATGATGCATGTCACATCTACAAAAATATTAATTAGGCCTGTGATAACTTCAAGGTTCATGTAAACCAGCAGGAAGAAAAGGAGGGTGTTCAACCATCTCTTCTGTCCCTGCTATTCTCATAACGCCTTGAAGAAAGAAGCTCAACCGCCATAATCAAAACGTACGATAGGAATGTTTGCTTGACCTAAGGAGACATGAACCAGCAATTGCAGTGATTATAAATTCCTTGTTCACATCTGTGAGGTGTCAGAAAAACTTGACTGAGAATGTTTTGTTTTTGAAATTTCCGGCACATGTAGTCTGAAATCATCAGGGACATATGAGGTCTCCTGTACAGTTAAAGCTCCTGTCCTGTGATTTCCTGTATGTATATCCTGGGAAATCTTTACTTGGCAGCATTTGATTTAATAAGCATGAGATTGTTACTGACTTGTTGGGATGAGTCGTTTTATTGTACTCTGTGGTTCTCTGACGTTCCTGACGTTTCACCCCCTAGCAGGCAGAAACGGCCCCGTGGGATAGTGGGAAGTGGAGGTGTGCTATCACCTGCGTGATCCTGCATGGACCCAGGTGTAGTCCAGGCCACTTGTCCCACTGTGTCCAGTTGAGGAGAAGCATTGAACACAGACTGGGTTCAGACTCTCCCATTTTCTACAAGTGGAACTGCATTCCTCCAGTGGGAATGAGGGCTTCCCTGCTTGGGTCACGTTACTGTCTAAAATTATTCACACCCACTTCCCCCTTTGTGCAAACTGCCTATGAGCCTGCGGGCCTTTAGGATTATTTCTTTAATAAAAATAATAATAACAATAATTTTGTTTTTTGTTGTGTAGTATTATTTTCAGGTATGAATGTCTCCTACTTGAGATATTGTACGTATCCTTACCAGACCTTAATATCCTACATAGTGTTTTCCCAATGGTGAATCTGTTTCAAACCTCCGTGTGTGGGGGTGGGGGGAATGGTGGGAATGTGAAATTCCTTTTGTGTGTGGTGCACAGAGGCACCTCCGTATGTAGGGGCCAGAGGTACTTCTGATACCTGGTTTATTTTATGGAACAAGGTCTGCCTCTCTGAAGGTGGAGCTCATCAACTGGCTTAGGGTTGTTAGGTCATTGGGCTCCAGGGATCCACCTGTCTCTGCCCCCTAGTGCTGCTGGTCCACACACTCACTGCTGTGCTGAGATTTTCCTTTAAAGTTTTATTTTGGTTATTTTATCTATGTGGATCTGTATGTGTCTGTGTGTCTGTCTGTGCTTCTGCTGTCAGATGCCCACAGAGGGTGGCAGACACCTAGAGGGGGAGCGGTTGTGGGCCACACGATGGTTGTGGGGATTTGAACTCAAGTTTTCTACAGGAGCACCATGTGCTCTTAAGCTCTGACCCATGACCAAAGTCCCCGAGCTGGGGTTTTCAAGGGTATTCTTGGAATCTGAACTCAGAGTCTCATGCTTGTTCAGCAAGCATTTACCTGCTGAGCCTTGTCTCCCAGGCCCCATGGACATATTTCTTTCTTAGGCGTTTGAGCTCAGATATTTTTCTGTTGTTGTTGTGCCCTGTCCACAAGGGTTCTGCATACCTAATGTATTCTGTGACCCTTAGTATTACATTCTGCAGCATCTGAATGTGTGGCTGTCTGTCTGCCTGCCTGGGTACAGCGCAACTCCTATGACAGTGTCCGACTCTGCTGGGAGCACCAAGGTACTTCACCCACGGATCTCCAGGGAAATTGGAACCCATAACAAGCAAGGTTCTCTTTTTAATAGAAAAGATGTCACAACGTGTCCTGTGATGCAGAGATTGAGAAACTGGTCGTGATCAAACAGCCTGGAGTTCTGAGCCAGCTGTTGCTCCTCCACATCTCCCACACACAGGAACGGTGGTACCTGAGAGTCTAAACAACCCTTTCACTATACCCATACACTCAGGGACTCCTCACTTAGCTCCCTCAACCAGGACTGGAGATATCTAATTGTCTAAATGACCCTTTCACTACCTGCAGAGCCCCAGGCTCCCCCAAGCTGCCACAACCAGGACAGGAGACTCATAATAGCACAAGTGCACTGTAAGCTGTCTCTGTGGCTCAGCACAGGCCAGATCCTTCCCGAGGCCCTTAAGCTAGCACAGGTAGCCTGTCCTCAGAACCCATCTTCTTTGAGGCAATGATATGTGCCCTGGGTGGCACCTGCTGTAATTATTCTTCCTTGTGCACTGGAGTTTGTGGTCCATGAGGAAACTCTTTTCTGACTTGCACTGTTTTTAAATATATTGGCAATAAACTGCCTGGCATCAGACCCCCTGAAGTTCGATCCCAGCTGACAATGTTGACCTGTACCGAGTTTTTATTCTCACCTTTTTGCTGAGCACTGCTTGCGGGGACACCTACTGAGACCCCCTCACCACTGTCTGCTGTACAAGCCAGTCACACTGCATATCCAGAGGTAAAGTCACGGGCAGTTTGTGACTGACATGTGAGCTGGTGAGTTTTAGAGCTCACAACTGTCGCTAAAATATCTACTCAGTCATGAAGGTGAATTGTCTGAATGCCGGGCAGGTTGGGCACACAGCTGAATGTCATCCTTGTGTAGTGAGGCCACATCTGTCATACTTCACAGCGTAGCCCATAAGAAGAAGGGCTACAGCCCTTGGCCTTGCAGAGGATACAGACCAGGGATGTGCTCTTTTGCTCCTCCACAGAAGTAGGTTTTCAGGGAAATGATGCAGGAGTGGAACTGTTTGCACACAGGCCAAATATCTGTGTTAGAGGGGAACTATTGCTTCTCACTGAGCTCTCTTCTGTGCCTGCTGGATCTGCCCATCAACAGTGGTGTCGCCCTATTAGTACAGCAACGTAAGGGAAACTTCCTGGGAAACACGAGAATGCAGCAGTCAGCAGTATGGGAGTGTCAACTCTGCCATAGTAAGTGATCTGAGATGGAAAATGGGTGTGGGTTCCCTGCATATATATATATTGGAAGCACAATTGTTTTCTTTTGGGTTTTTTCAAAATACACTACAACCCCAGAGGTAGTTAAGGCTTCTAGCCCCCATCATTTCCAGTGGATGTGCCTAAAAATCACCATCACCATCCCATCAAGCCCGAGGTGGAGACATCTGTAGGTCAGAGGGGTTTTCTGGATGTGGGAGGCGATGGATGATGGGAAGCACAGGTTTATAGAAAGTGGGGTGAAGATTGGCTCTGTTGCCCTGCAATCTTGCCTTTGTCCTGTGCACTGAGGCTATGGGGTATGAGTCAGCTGAGTTTGAGCACTTTGGTTAGGCAATACACTGTCTGGTTCTTGTATGGTGGCCTCTTTTCCAGACCATGACTAGATGGCCTGAGCCTCCTGGGCACCAACTTCATTTGAAACCCTGAGAGCCATAGGAAAGGGGCAAATAGAATCAAATTTGCCCATTTATGGAACTTTTGATGTGTGTAATCTCATAAGGGTAGGAAGCACTGTTTTTGCAATAACTAGCAATTTGATATAGTTTGTTTTTTCACCGTCTTTCCGTTCACAAGATGTATGTACTTCATCAGGAAGTGCCAATTCACCTGTGTTTTTATTATACCGAGTGGCTAATGATACTGTCATGGCAAGATATTCAGGTCTCTTGTTGGTGGTTTTCATGTCAACCAATGAATACACATGTTTGCTTCAATACCGGTTAAAAGAAAATCATCTACTAAATGCTATTAGAAGTTTAGTCTTGCTCAGGAATACAAGGACTTAATCATGGTCATGCTATTGATTAGAATCATTTAGTATTCATTTTTGGTTGACTAAGTCTGTGTGTAAGTGTGTGCAGGTGCATTTGGATTCCCAAGTATGGCACAGGATGGCCTTGCAGTAACTTGGAATTGTAATTGCAGGGGATTGGGAGCCACATGAAGTGGGTGCTGAGAACTGAACTCTTGTATCCTGCAAGCTCTGTGAGTACTCTTAATTACAGAGCTATCTCCCCAGTTCCCAAACTATCAACCGAGTGTGTGTGTGTGTGTGTGTGTGTGTGTGTGTGTGTGTGTCTGTGTCTGTGTCTGTGTGTGAGATCGATTTAGCTCATTTGAAACCAAAAGTACATATGTGATATATCACTGCTCTATAGAAAAGGCTGTCATTTAAAAGAGGAATTAGCATACTGGCTTTTTTCAGAGGGAGGGAAGGAGAGAGGGAGGGAGAGGAGAGAGATCAAGTTATCGATGATTTTTAAAGTGATATATAGATGTCTTTATGTGTATGTTTGTTTTGCTGGGAAATGAAGTCAGGTCCTCTGCAAGAGCAACAGGTGCTCTTAACCAGTAAGCTTTCTCTCAAACCCCCACTTATGCGTTTAAATGATACGTCTTCATTGTGCGATACCTTTTGGGGGGGTGTTCAAGCTGAGAGTCAAAAAGTAACACAACCTTTACTTGTTGAGTATATTTGATTTTTGGATCACTAAATAGCAATGGATTGGCTTTTATGATTTGGAGGACAGGACCCAAGCTTATCACACCATGAAAAACTGAGGAAAAGACAAGAGGATTTGTGAAATGGAAGTTAGCTACTGTTGTGCATCTTGGCAAAGTATCTTCAGGCACATAGATCTCTACTAGGTGCAAATATATAATCCTTTACATATGAATTTAATAATGTACACTCCCCTCTTTGCAGTTATTACGGGCTTTGCTTGGGTTCTAATTAATCATTTGGCGTAATTGAGACAGTTCAAAATAAAGTAAAAGTAATTCCTTCTTTGTTTTTAAATACTTGGTATAAATTGAAACACTTGCACGCACACTAGTTAATTTAAAGTGCCTTTGAGTAGTGCTTGTCTTGCTAGAATATTTCATGAAGCTCTTTCAAAATCAATGTGCATGTGATTACAGATAGTCTTTTTTCCCCCTGAAATTATTCACAGTGTTCTCGTCGTGATAGGACCTAGACTGTAAGAGGGGGACAGTTCCTGGGTTCCCTTCTTAGTGCTTTCCCCATTGCCGTGATACCCTAACAAAAGCAATTTGCAGAAGGATTTATTTTGTCTCACAATTATAGTCTGCCACGTGGCAGATGATTTGTATGGGGAGTTTGAAGTAGCCTGATCACATTGCATACTGGAGTAAAGAGCAATGGATGCATTCCTGCTAGTGCTTGGCTCACATCACCTGCCTAGGGAATGGTATCACACACAGTGGGCAATAAGTAGGCTGGCATCACCTAACACAGTCTAGAAAACTGACCCCACATGGAGAGATGTCCAGAGGCCATCTCCCAGATAACTCTTAACTTCTGTAAAAACGACAGCCATCATAACAGGTCCCTTCCTTCATGTCACGCCACTTATACTTTCAGTGTGTGCCTCGTTAAGCTTCCTTAGCTCCAGTTTTTCCTTTCCTCCCACCCTGCAGGAGGGAGGGTGATCTCTCTGGAGGACCTGACAAGGATTTCACACTTTCTTAAGCTCATCCCCTACTAGACAACCCCACTCCCTTTCTCTCTTCTCCTACTGGAATATTTTTTGACAATATTCTTTTGACAACTCAGTAGATCTCAAGCTGTCTTCTTGCCTAAGCAGACGGGGTAACCTTCGTGTTGTTCTTAAAAGGTGGGGGTCGCCCAAGTGCCAATCAGCAGACGAGGGAATAAGTAAAATGACCTATGCGTGCAGTGGACTATTTTTCTAGTGTGGGGAGGGATGGGGGAGCACTAGTTCAAGCTGCTATTTGGGAGAGCCATAAGAATTTTCTTTATTGTGGGTGAAACATCTTGAATCGAGGATGCTAAGAGAAAGATACATATACTCAAGAGGCCACCACCTTTTACTGAGCGACTACCTATAGGGACTGTCCAGCCTAGACAGGAGCTGATGTGGCCAAAAGCAGATTAATGGCACAGAAACCTGTAGCTATCTGTGGGGCACTTGCTCGAGATGCTTGGGGCTCTGAGGTTGAGTCTCCACACACAAAACAGGAGAAAACCTTCAGGCTTACCTTGGTGCCTCCGGTACTGTGGTAAGGAACAAGGAGCATGTGCTTAATGTGTAGGGGTACCAAAAGCATCTCAGCAGCCTAAAATTGTGACTTTCACCAAAGCATCACTGAGTCGCTCCCCATTACATCTCATTTCCTAGAGGAAGGCTCCTTCAGCAGTGCAAGAAGGAAAGGGTGACAAAGCCACCCTAGCAAGGGCTGTCCAGAGGCCCACTGCACACTCACTCACATTATCAATCGCAATGGGAGGGCAAGAGTGTTCTGAGATCACTGGAAGGTTGCTAGGTTACACAGCCTGGCGCACAGGGGGACGCTGGGCCTTGGGGTCAGAGTCCAGGCCCAAGGCCTAGCAGGACAATTGAGCACGGCCAGGTGGAGCCCAGCATGTCCAGGACCAGGCTGAGCAGCCCTCGAAGTCCACAGTCATCCTCATCATCTCGCTGCTGCTGCACCTCCAGAGCCGGGCTGACCTCAGTGAGCCTGGCCTAGCACCATCTCCCTGAGAGCGGCCATGCCCCTGCTGCTGAGAGAAAAGGTACCCATCTTCCTGACCACCAGCCTGGAGGTCCTGACCCACAGGCTGCTGGAGTTGGCAGGGATCAGACACAATGCTGAGGCGCCCAGAGGCTCATCATCCCGGAGCTGCTGGACATGGCTGTCTACAACATTGTGCTGCTCAGAGAACTGTCCCAGTTCCTCACCACCTCCCAAGTGGCCTGGGCTCAGAGTAATCCTCACAGTCGTTGTCATCGCTAGCTGCTAGCTGCTGCTGCTGTTGCCACTGACTGAGTGGCTCTGTGTTGCTGGCCGGCCCATCTGCCAGCCCCATCTAAGCATCACACTTCATCCATGAGTCCTTCCCACCCAACCCTTCCCGCAGATGACCCTGCGTGGGTGTCCAGCATCATAGCTCCTTGCTTTCCCCACTTGTGTTCTTATTAAATCTTTGTTGGAGAAACCCATAGGCTTGCTTCTCTAGTGTTTCCTTTGGTCTCGGGAAGGGGCCTGGGGTGGGTATGATGGTGGCAGTGTTGGAGGGGAAGTGGGCCTAGTTGCTGGAACATGGAGGGGAAGAAGGTGTTAGGTGCTGGGTGAGGATGGCCCACAGGCTAGTTCTCCCTAGGTTTTCCTTTGGACAGAGGAAGGGGTTGGATGGCGGGCGAGAAGGGTGGGGTGGGCCTGGTTGCAGGAACATGGGCTTGAGGAAGGTGTTAGGTGCTGACTTGCAGGTGGCCCACAGGCTGGTTTCCCTGAGCTGTTCTTTCATTCCCACCACCAGGTGGGGCTGGAAGGTGGGTCCAAGGGTTAGGTGGATGTAGTTGGAAGGAAGGAAAGGGAAGTTGGGTAAGTGCTGCAGTAAGGGTGGCCCATATGTTGGCTGCGGGAGATTTCCTTTGGGCATCAGGTGGGAGTTTGGGCAGACGGGGAGCCTGGCCTAGTTGCAGGAACACAGTAGTGTTGGGGTGTAGGTGTGGAAGGCAGACTCAGTGAGGGATGCCCTCTTGTCTCTGAATCGGTGTGGGCCAGCCTAGCCAGCTGCATCAGAAAGATTGCTCTTCTCATAGGAGATGGCAGAGCAGAGGGCAAAGGTGGGCTTTGGGTTGGGAGTGCAGATGTGAACCGAACCATGGCAGGTAAGGTCCAAGACTATGAAAGGCTCACTCGTAGCTAGTTTTTGTCACGATTGGTCCTCAGATGGTCAGCTAACCTGCCAGGAGGCTCCCTTGGCAATGGTTGTACATAAGCTTGATGGCTTCCACCAGGCCAAGGCAAGTAGTATCTTTCCTAGGCAGTTTTTAAGTTTGTTGAGACTATGAGAATTTTAATCCTTAATCTGGCAGCAGAAAAACCCTTTGCATACTTGCCCTGACCTGCACAACAGTCAATGGGGAACCTGGGATCACCTAGGAGAGAGTGTGGGAACAAGAGGCACAAAGAAGGCCAGCAAGTCAAGGGGTCTAATCAAGCTGACATATTTTTTCACATGCTAGTTTTAGATAGGTAGAAGAAAGAAATAAGGCATGGGAAAGTAAGGTATCGAACTAAGGGAACTTTCCGGGTAAAGGATTTCTCACAATACCCTTTGTGGAGAATTATATGGGGAGAGGGGATACCTAGGTACAAGAGAGAATGTTCTGCCAAGCAGGATCTGTTGTCTGGGTGACAGTTCTACTCAGCTAGCTACCTGACCAAAGTGAGATCACCTAATTTCTGGGAAAAGGCATTCACTGTGGGAAACAGAAATCTAGGCTGAGATCTGTGTAAAATGGCATTACTCAGGCTAAGGGAATTTCTTAATTCTGTTAGCTCCTGTCATATACTTGACTGTGCCTTGTTCTTGCTCTCCCTTCTATGTGTGTCACTCAAGCCCAGCCCCCACAGATTGTTATTTCCTTAGTAACCGGTTGTGGTAGACACCTTTTTCTTTTGCTGGATTTTATGGCCGCCTGTATCCCTCCTGCATCAGCGTTTTGCGTTTCTTTATGGCTTTGGCAGAGCGCTGCGGCGTCTGAGGCGGAAGCGGAGGTGATGAATTGTGATGCTAGCACGGACCAGGCGCAGCCTAGTGATAGTCATAACTGTTCTCCTCAGCCCTCCCTCAACCGGAAGTAACGCAGCGCAGCTAGCCGGTCAACATGGCGGCTGGCTCCGCGTCCTCCCTGGGAGGCGGCGCCTGGCCAGGCTCTGAAACTGGGGACTTCTTGGCCCGCTACCGGCAGGTGTCCAACAAGCTCAAGAAGCGCTTCTTGCGGAAGCCGAACGTGGCCGAGGCCGGGGAGCAGTTCGCCCAGCTGGCCCGCGAGCTGCGCGCTCAGGAGTGCCTGCCTTACGCCGCCTGGTGTCAGCTGGCTGTGGCGCGCTGCCAGCAGGCGCTATTCCATGGGCCGGGGGAAGCGCTGGCCCTGACCGAGGCGGCCCGTCTTTTCCTACGGCAGGAGTGTGACGCGCGCCAACGCCTGGGCTGTCCTGCCGCTTACGGGGAGCCTCTGCAGGCGGCCGCCAGCGCCCTCGGCGCCGCAGTGCGCCTGCATCTCGAGCTGGGCCAGCCCGCTGCAGCTGCTGCCCTGTGCCTAGAACTGGCTGCCGCCCTTCGCGCTGTGGGCCAGCCAGCAGCCGCTGCCGGTCACTTTCAGCGTGCTGCCCAGCTGCACCTGCCCCTGATGCCACTGGCTGCGCTGCAGGCTCTTGGTGATGCTGCCTCCTGCCAGCTGCTGGCGCGGGATTACACCGGCGCCCTGGCGCTTTTTACACGCATGCAACGCCTAGCACGAGAGCATGGGGGCCACCCGGTACAGCAACCCGAGCTGCCGCAGCAGCCGCCTTCTGGGCCCCAGCCACCCCTGCCGGGACCTCAGCCGCGACCTGTGTTGGGCTCGACCTTGCCCCTCCCGCTGCCCCCGGATCATGCCCCAGGCTCTGTTGCGCCCTCACCTGGTACACTCGGTGCGTTCGCTGACGTCCTTGTCAGGTGTGAGGTGTCCAGGGTACTGCTCCTGCTGCTCCTGCAACCGCCACCTGCCAAGCTGCTGCCAGAGCATGCCCAGACCCTGGAGAAGTACTCCTGGGAAGCTTTTGATGGCCATGGCCAGGATAGCAGCGGCCAGCTTCCAGAGGAGCTGTTTTTGTTATTGCAGTCCCTGGTCATGGCTGCCCACGAAAAGGATACCGAAGGCATCAAGAAGCTGCAGGTGGAAATGTGGCCACTTCTAACTGCTGAGCAGAACCACCTCCTCCACCTCGTTCTGCAGGAAACCATCTCCCCCTCGGGACAGGGTGTCTGATAAGTCACCTTCCTACTAACTTGTTTTATCTTTGGGGACAAGTGATGAAACATGTGGTCTAGCTTCTGTTTTTTGCTTGTTTGGTTTTGTTTTGTTTCTATTGCCACTGTGGTAATTGAGCTTTCTGTGCCTAGCTGGTTACTTAAATTAGTGCCCTCCAGTTCAATCCATATTGCATCAAATGAGGTAACTTCATCCTTAAGGCTGAAGGAAACCCCACTGTGTAATCTGCTTTCTTTATGCATTGGTCAGTTGCTGGATACTGTGTTGATTCATTTTCCTGGCTGTTCTAGGTATAGTGCCAATAAACATGGGAGGACAGATGTTCCTTTGGCATATTGATTTCCTTTTGTTTTATTCCTGGTGTGGTTTGGATTCATTAAGAAATATTTAGAAAAGATTAGAAATGTTTGTGTCTTGAAAATTGTGAGAATTTGATAATTTGGGCATATTCCCTCTTGTAATACCATTATTGCCTGGTTTCCATATAAACTAGCACAGCAGTCTGGGGAGTAGAAAAGCACCAGATGACATTAAATCCATCTCTGTGAATCTGAACATGAGGACTATGCTGATAAGCAGAACTGGCATGTTCTGTAATACATTGCATATTTCTTTTATCTTCTGCATAGTCTGCTAGCCTGGGTTCTTCCTGATGGGGTGACCAAAACCTTTCTCCTGCGTAGCACGTGATCTTTTGGTGATCCTGCCTTTATTGAGTTGCAGCAACTTTCTATTATCCAGAAGTTTTTGGCAAGAGATTAGTCAAAGTCTTTCGAATAGGTCCTGTTTCCTAACCAGGGTTCCGATTGCTCCCATTGTGTAACATAACACAACTACCCTGTACAATTAAGATCTGTCTTCACAGTCTATATCTAGTGTTCTATTCTGCCTTTCATGTCAGTGTCCTGAGAAATCTAATTTCTTAAAACTATAATTGTATTCCTTTACATATTCTTGCCTTGAAACCTAGAGCTACTAAATTATGTAATTCAGTGCAGCTGGGGCAAGTAGCAAAGAAAAGTTTCTGACTAAGTATTAAGTGATACAAGGCCAATGCTTTCAGAAAGATGGTGTTATATATTGAACAATGGTTTAAGGCACCCAGCTCATCTGGAAGGGTAGCATCCCAAGTTTCCTAAATATTTTCCAACTATGTTGTCACCATATTTAAGCCTGAATTAGACCACCATTCTGTAAAGCCACCTACTAATTGCCAATGGGGTTTATGTACAAAACCAATGAATTTGATGAATTCAATGCCTTACTCTGGTTCTTTTTGCTAACAACACAATACTACACAATTGGTACGAGCTGTAAGAATAGGTTTCTTTTGGCATATGCTTCAGGTCCAAGGGCTGCTGGTGGCTTCCTTGCTCTCAGTATCTGAAAGTGGTACAAGATGGTGATGGCAAAAGACTGGGAGATTCGAAAGACCAGCTTTCCTACAGGATCCACTTTCAGAATAGTGTATCCTAAAGGTCACACCTCAGTCTAACCATACACCGTACTTTCTGATATCTGCCTGAAATAATGAGTGTGTAAACAATGCAGTTAGTGATTCTTAGGTAGTTACTAGAGATAGATATTTTTTTTCCAGTGCTGAGGACTGAACTCAAGGTACTGTAGTTGCTAAACAAATGCTTTGCCACTAAGCTAAAACCTTAATTCCAAAGTTAATCTTGAACATAGTTTATAAGCAAGATAAAGATCCTTTCTGGATTCAAACTCTTATGTCACTTGGGAATAGACTCTCACTCAGTACCACTGATACCAAGGATCACCAACTTAATGGTGAGGGAAAATTACCAACTATATGCATGGGAGAATGGCTCTGGGAAAGAAATCTTGCTCTGCAAGCACGAGAACATGAATGAGAATCCTTAGCACATTAAAAAAAAAAAAAAGCAGGGCATAGCTGTGCATAGCTGTGACTGCAACACTGGAGAAATGAGTGAATCAAAAACTGTGTGTGCAACCACCCTAATGAAAATGTTGAACTTCCAGTTCAGTGAGAGACCCCGCCTCAAGAAAACAAGCAGGATAGTGATGACCCCTTTTTAAAGGCAGTAAACCAGAGACTTTGAATCTGCCATGCTCTACAACTCACATATATGGTGTTTCCAGCAGTGGAGATTTACCAAGTTCTGAAGGGTGACAAAGATCAGTGGCAGTCTCCTGTATTGCTTGTGGGAAGCCACTGACCACACTGAAGGGAAGACCATCAAATTTGGAACTGAACTTATTGCTTAATAGATTATGTGATACCCAGTGCCTTAAGATTCCTAGCTATGAAAAAAACACATGATTAAAGAGCAAGTTGGGGAGGAAAGGGTTTATTTGGCATATACTTCCAGATCAATGTTCACAATTGAAGGAAGTAAACAAGAGTTCAAACAGGGCAGGAACCTAGACTCAGGAGCTGATGCAAAGGCCATGGAGGGGTGCTGCTTACTGGCTTGCTCCCCATGGCTTCCTTCAACTGCTTTCTTATAGAACTTAGAGCCACCAGCCCTGGGATAGCACCAACCACGATGGGCTGTGCACTCCCCTATAAATCACTGTCGTGGTATATATATATATATATATATATATATATATATATATATATATATGGCTGGCCATGGGAAGTGGTTAAGAAGTGGAGCCTTATTGGAGGAAGTGTATTACTGTGGGGATGGGCTTTGAAGTTCTGTATTCAAATTCTACATAGTGCAAAAGAAAGCCTCATCCTAGTTGACTGCAGAAGAGACTCCTGGCTGCCTAAGAATCAAAATGTACAACTGTCTCCTCCAGCACCATGCCTGCCTCGACGCTGCCATGCTTCCTGCCACCATGATAATGGACTGAACCTCTGAAACTGTAAGCAAGGTAGAGATAAATCCTTTTTCTGATGAGAGTTTCCATAGCCAGGGTGTCTCTATGAAGCCCTAGAACACTGACTAAGACACTTTCCATTCTTGCCACATTCACTAATCCAACCCCACGATTCCAGCTACCTGTGATGTATATTCAAGTTTTGAACACATTCTACCATATGTTCCCTTACACGATACCTGACATTGGGCTACTCCAACTTAAAAACAGGTATGTAAAGGGTCACAGCAAACTATGGTAAATATTCAGTAAATATCTTTCAAATCAGTCTAGAACTGGCCTTATATTGTGAGAAATCCTTTACCCGGAAAGTTCCCTTAGTTCGATACCTTACTTTCCCATGCCTTATTTCTTTCTTCTACCTATCTAAAACTAGCATGTGAAAAAATATGTCAGCTTGATTAGACCCCTTGACTTGCTGGCCTTCTTTGTGCCTCTTGTTCCCACACTCTCTCCTAGGTGATCCCAGGTTCCCCATTGACTGTTGTGCAGGTCAGGGCAAGTATGCAAAGGGTTTTTCTGCTGCCAGATTAAGGATTAAAATTCTCATAGTCTCAACAAACTTAAAAACTGCCTAGGAAAGATACTACTTGCCTTGGCCTGGTGGAAGCCATCAAGCTTATGTACAACCATTGCCAAGGGAGCCTCCTGGCAGGTTAGCTGACCATCTGAGGACCAATCGTGACAAAAACTAGCTACGAGTGAGCCTTTCATAGTCTTGGACCTTACCTGCCATGGTTCGGTTCACATCTGCACTCCCAACCCAAAGCCCACCTTTGCCCTCTGCTCTGCCATCTCCTATGAGAAGAGCAATCTTTCTGATGCAGCTGGCTAGGCTGGCCCACACCGATTCAGAGACAAGAGGGCATCCCTCACTGAGTCTGCCTTCCACACCTACACCCCAACACTACTGTGTTCCTGCAACTAGGCCAGGCTCCCCGTCTGCCCAAACTCCCACCTGATGCCCAAAGGAAATCTCCCGCAGCCAGCATATGGGCCACCCTTACTGCAGCACTTACCCAACTTCCCTTTCCTTCCTTCCAACTACATCCACCTAACCCTTGGACCCACCTTCCAGCCCCACCTGGTGGTGGGAATGAAAGAACAGCTCAGGGAAACCAGCCTGTGGGCCACCTGCAAGTCAGCACCTAACACCTTCCTCAAGCCCATGTTCCTGCAACCAGGCCCACCCCACCCTTCTCGCCCGCCATCCAACCCCTTCCTCTGTCCAAAGGAAAACCTAGGGAGAACTAGCCTGTGGGCCATCCTCACCCAGCACCTAACACCTTCTTCCCCTCCATGTTCCAGCAACTAGGCCCACTTCCCCTCCAACACTGCCACCATCATACCCACCCCAGGCCCCTTCCCGAGACCAAAGGAAACACTAGAGAAGCAAGCCTATGGGTTTCTCCAACAAAGATTTAATAAGAACACAAGTGGGGAAAGCAAGGAGCTATGATGCTGGACACCCACGCAGGGTCATCTGCGGGAAGGGTTGGGTGGGAAGGACTCATGGATGAAGTGTGATGCTTAGATGGGGCTGGCAGATGGGCCGGCCAGCAACACAGAGCCACTCAGTCAGTGGCAACAGCAGCAGCAGCTAGCAGCTAGCGATGACAACGACTGTGAGGATTACTCTGAGCCCAGGCCACTTGGGAGGTGGTGAGGAACTGGGACAGTTCTCTGAGCAGCACAATGTTGTAGACAGCCATGTCCAGCAGCTCCGGGATGATGAGCCTCTGGGCGCCTCAGCATTGTGTCTGATCCCTGCCAACTCCAGCAGCCTGTGGGTCAGGACCTCCAGGCTGGTGGTCAGGAAGATGGGTACCTTTTCTCTCAGCAGCAGGGGCATGGCCGCTCTCAGGGAGATGGTGCTAGGCCAGGCTCACTGAGGTCAGCCCGGCTCTGGAGGTGCAGCAGCAGCGAGATGATGAGGATGACTGTGGACTTCGAGGGCTGCTCAGCCTGGTCCTGGACATGCTGGGCTCCACCTGGCCGTGCTCAATTGTCCTGCTAGGCCTTGGGCCTGGACTCTGACCCCAAGGCCCAGCGTCCCCCTGTGCGCCAGGCTGTGTAACCTAGCAACCTTCCAGTGATCTCAGAACACTCTTGCCCTCCCATTGCGATTGATAATGTGAGTGAGTGTGCAGTGGGCCTCTGGACAGCCCTTGCTAGGGTGGCTTTGTCACCCTTTCCTTCTTGCACTGCTGAAGGAGCCTTCCTCTAGGAAATGAGATGTAATGGGGAGCGACTCAGTGATGCTTTGGTGAAAGTCACAATTTTAGGCTGCTGAGATGCTTTTGGTACCCCTACACATTAAGCACATGCTCCTTGTTCCTTACCACAGTACCGGAGGCACCAAGGTAAGCCTGAAGGTTTTCTCCTGTTTTGTGTGTGGAGACTCAACCTCAGAGCCCCAAGCATCTCGAGCAAGTGCCCCACAGATAGCTACAGGTTTCTGTGCCATTAATCTGCTTTTGGCCACATCAGCTCCTGTCTAGGCTGGACAGTCCCTATAGGTAGTCGCTCAGTAAAAGGTGGTGGCCTCTTGAGTATATGTATCTTTCTCTTAGCATCCTCGATTCAAGATGTTTCACCCACAATAAAGAAAATTCTTATGGCTCTCCCAAATAGCAGCTTGAACTAGTGCTCCCCCATCCCTCCCCACACTAGAAAAATAGTCCACTGCACGCATAGGTCATTTTACTTATTCCCTCGTCTGCTGATTGGCACTTGGGCGACCCCCACCTTTTAAGAACAACACGAAGGTTACCCCGTCTGCTTAGGCAAGAAGACAGCTTGAGATCTACTGAGTTGTCAAAAGAATATTGTCAAAAAATATTCCAGTAGGAGAAGAGAGAAAGGGAGTGGGGTTGTCTAGTAGGGGATGAGCTTAAGAAAGTGTGAAATCCTTGTCAGGTCCTCCAGAGAGATCACCCTCCCTCCTGCAGGGTGGGAGGAAAGGAAAAACTGGAGCTAAGGAAGCTTAACGAGGCACACACTGAAAGTATAAGTGGCGTGACATGAAGGAAGGGACCTGTTATGATGGCTGTCGTTTTTACAGAAGTTAAGAGTTATCTGGGAGATGGCCTCTGGACATCTCTCCATGTGGGGTCAGTTTTCTAGACTGTGTTAGGTGATGCCAGCCTACTTATTGCCCACTGTGTGTGATACCATTCCCTAGGCAGGTGATGTGAGCCAAGCACTAGCAGGAATGCATCCATTGCTCTTTACTCCAGTATGCAATGTGATCAGGCTACTTCAAACTCCCCATACAAATCATCTGCCACGTGGTAGACTATAATTGTGAGACAAAATAAATCCTTCTGCAAATTGCTTTTGTTAGGGTATCACGGCAATGGGGAAAGCACTAAGAAGGGAACCCAGGAACTGTCCCCCTCTTACAGTCTAGGTCCTATCACGACGAGAACACTGTGAATAATTTCAGGGGGAAAAAAGACTATCTGTAATCACATGCACATTGATTTTGAAAGAGCTTCATGAAATATTCTAGCAAGACAAGCACTACTCAAAGGCACTTTAAATTAACTAGTGTGCGTGCAAGTGTTTCAATTTATACCAAGTATTTAAAAACAAAGAAGGAATTCCTTTTACTTTATTTTGAACTGTCTCAATTACGCCAAATGATTAATTAGAACCCAAGCAAAGCCCGTAATAACTGCAAAGAGGGGAGTGTACATTATTAAATTCATATGTAAAGGATTATATATTTGCACCTAGTAGAGATCTATGTGCCTGAAGATACTTTGCCAAGATGCACAACAGTAGCTAACTTCCATTTCACAAATCCTCTTGTCTTTTCCTCAGTTTTTCATGGTGTGATAAGCTTGGGTCCTGTCCTCCAAATCATAAAAGCCAATCCATTGCTATTTAGTGATCCAAAAATCAAATATACTCAACAAGTAAAGGTTGTGTTACTTTTTGACTCTCAGCTTGAACACCCCCCCAAAAGGTATCGCACAATGAAGACGTATCATTTAAACGCATAAGTGGGGGTTTGAGAGAAAGCTTACTGGTTAAGAGCACCTGTTGCTCTTGCAGAGGACCTGACTTCATTTCCCAGCAAAACAAACATACACATAAAGACATCTATATATCACTTTAAAAATCATCGATAACTTGATCTCTCTCCTCTCCCTCCCTCTCTCCTTCCCTCCCTCTGAAAAAAGCCAGTATGCTAATTCCTCTTTTAAATGACAGCCTTTTCTATAGAGCAGTGATATATCACATATGTACTTTTGGTTTCAAATGAGCTAAATCGATCTCACACACAGACACAGACACAGACACACACACACACACACACACACACACACACACACACACACTCGGTTGATAGTTTGGGAACTGGGGAGATAGCTCTGTAATTAAGAGTACTCACAGAGCTTGCAGGATACAAGAGTTCAGTTCTCAGCACCCACTTCATGTGGCTCCCAATCCCCTGCAATTACAATTCCAAGTTACTGCAAGGCCATCCTGTGCCATACTTGGGAATCCAAATGCACCTGCACACACTTACACACAGACTTAGTCAACCAAAAATGAATACTAAATGATTCTAATCAATAGCATGACCATGATTAAGTCCTTGTATTCCTGAGCAAGACTAAACTTCTAATAGCATTTAGTAGATGATTTTCTTTTAACCGGTATTGAAGCAAACATGTGTATTCATTGGTTGACATGAAAACCACCAACAAGAGACCTGAATATCTTGCCATGACAGTATCATTAGCCACTCGGTATAATAAAAACACAGGTGAATTGGCACTTCCTGATGAAGTACATACATCTTGTGAACGGAAAGACGGTGAAAAAACAAACTATATCAAATTGCTAGTTATTGCAAAAACAGTGCTTCCTACCCTTATGAGATTACACACATCAAAAGTTCCATAAATGGGCAAATTTGATTCTATTTGCCCCTTTCCTATGGCTCTCAGGGTTTCAAATGAAGTTGGTGCCCAGGAGGCTCAGGCCATCTAGTCATGGTCTGGAAAAGAGGCCACCATACAAGAACCAGACAGTGTATTGCCTAACCAAAGTGCTCAAACTCAGCTGACTCATACCCCATAGCCTCAGTGCACAGGACAAAGGCAAGATTGCAGGGCAACAGAGCCAATCTTCACCCCACTTTCTATAAACCTGTGCTTCCCATCATCCATCGCCTCCCACATCCAGAAAACCCCTCTGACCTACAGATGTCTCCACCTCGGGCTTGATGGGATGGTGATGGTGATTTTTAGGCACATCCACTGGAAATGATGGGGGCTAGAAGCCTTAACTACCTCTGGGGTTGTAGTGTATTTTGAAAAAACCCAAAAGAAAACAATTGTGCTTCCAATATATATATATGCAGGGAACCCACACCCATTTTCCATCTCAGATCACTTACTATGGCAGAGTTGACACTCCCATACTGCTGACTGCTGCATTCTCGTGTTTCCCAGGAAGTTTCCCTTACGTTGCTGTACTAATAGGGCGACACCACTGTTGATGGGCAGATCCAGCAGGCACAGAAGAGAGCTCAGTGAGAAGCAATAGTTCCCCTCTAACACAGATATTCGGCCTGTGTGCAAACAGTTCCACTCCTGCATCATTTCCCTGAAAACCTACTTCTGTGGAGGAGCAAAAGAGCACATCCCTGGTCTGTATCCTCTGCAAGGCCAAGGGCTGTAGCCCTTCTTCTTATGGGCTACGCTGTGAAGTATGACAGATGTGGCCTCACTACACAAGGATGACATTCAGCTGTGTGCCCAACCTGCCCGGCATTCAGACAATTCACCTTCATGACTGAGTAGATATTTTAGCGACAGTTGTGAGCTCTAAAACTCACCAGCTCACATGTCAGTCACAAACTGCCCGTGACTTTACCTCTGGATATGCAGTGTGACTGGCTTGTACAGCAGACAGTGGTGAGGGGGTCTCAGTAGGTGTCCCCGCAAGCAGTGCTCAGCAAAAAGGTGAGAATAAAAACTCGGTACAGGTCAACATTGTCAGCTGGGATCGAACTTCAGGGGGTCTGATGCCAGGCAGTTTATTGCCAATATATTTAAAAACAGTGCAAGTCAGAAAAGAGTTTCCTCATGGACCACAAACTCCAGTGCACAAGGAAGAATAATTACAGCAGGTGCCACCCAGGGCACATATCATTGCCTCAAAGAAGATGGGTTCTGAGGACAGGCTACCTGTGCTAGCTTAAGGGCCTCGGGAAGGATCTGGCCTGTGCTGAGCCACAGAGACAGCTTACAGTGCACTTGTGCTATTATGAGTCTCCTGTCCTGGTTGTGGCAGCTTGGGGGAGCCTGGGGCTCTGCAGGTAGTGAAAGGGTCATTTAGACAATTAGATATCTCCAGTCCTGGTTGAGGGAGCTAAGTGAGGAGTCCCTGAGTGTATGGGTATAGTGAAAGGGTTGTTTAGACTCTCAGGTACCACCGTTCCTGTGTGTGGGAGATGTGGAGGAGCAACAGCTGGCTCAGAACTCCAGGCTGTTTGATCACGACCAGTTTCTCAATCTCTGCATCACAGGACACGTTGTGACATCTTTTCTATTAAAAAGAGAACCTTGCTTGTTATGGGTTCCAATTTCCCTGGAGATCCGTGGGTGAAGTACCTTGGTGCTCCCAGCAGAGTGGGACACTGTCATAGGAGTTGCGCTGTACCCAGGCAGGCAGACAGACAGCCACACATTCAGATGCTGCAGAATGTAATACTAAGGGTCACAGAATACATTAGGTATGCAGAACCCTTGTGGACAGGGCACAACAACAACAGAAAAATATCTGAGCTCAAACGCCTAAGAAAGAAATATGTCCATGGGGCCTGGGAGACAAGGCTCAGCAGGTAAATGCTTGCTGAACAAGCATGAGACTCTGAGTTCAGATTCCAAGAATACCCTTGAAAACCCCAGCTCGGGGACTTTGGTCATGGGTCAGAGCTTAAGAGCACATGGTGCTCCTGTAGAAAACTTGAGTTCAAATCCCCACAACCATCGTGTGGCCCACAACCGCTCCCCCTCTAGGTGTCTGCCACCCTCTGTGGGCATCTGACAGCAGAAGCACAGACAGACACACAGACACATACAGATCCACATAGATAAAATAACCAAAATAAAACTTTAAAGGAAAATCTCAGCACAGCAGTGAGTGTGTGGACCAGCAGCACTAGGGGGCAGAGACAGGTGGATCCCTGGAGCCCAATGACCTAACAACCCTAAGCCAGTTGATGAGCTCCACCTTCAGAGAGGCAGACCTTGTTCCATAAAATAAACCAGGTATCAGAAGTACCTCTGGCCCCTACATACGGAGGTGCCTCTGTGCACCACACACAAAAGGAATTTCACATTCCCACCATTCCCCCCACCCCCACACACGGAGGTTTGAAACAGATTCACCATTGGGAAAACACTATGTAGGATATTAAGGTCTGGTAAGGATACGTACAATATCTCAAGTAGGAGACATTCATACCTGAAAATAATACTACACAACAAAAAACAAAATTATTGTTATTATTATTTTTATTAAAGAAATAATCCTAAAGGCCCGCAGGCTCATAGGCAGTTTGCACAAAGGGGGAAGTGGGTGTGAATAATTTTAGACAGTAACGTGACCCAAGCAGGGAAGCCCTCATTCCCACTGGAGGAATGCAGTTCCACTTGTAGAAAATGGGAGAGTCTGAACCCAGTCTGTGTTCAATGCTTCTCCTCAACTGGACACAGTGGGACAAGTGGCCTGGACTACACCTGGGTCCATGCAGGATCACGCAGGTGATAGCACACCTCCACTTCCCACTATCCCACGGGGCCGTTTCTGCCTGCTAGGGGGTGAAACGTCAGGAACGTCAGAGAACCACAGAGTACAATAAAACGACTCATCCCAACAAGTCAGTAACAATCTCATGCTTATTAAATCAAATGCTGCCAAGTAAAGATTTCCCAGGATATACATACAGGAAATCACAGGACAGGAGCTTTAACTGTACAGGAGACCTCATATGTCCCTGATGATTTCAGACTACATGTGCCGGAAATTTCAAAAACAAAACATTCTCAGTCAAGTTTTTCTGACACCTCACAGATGTGAACAAGGAATTTATAATCACTGCAATTGCTGGTTCATGTCTCCTTAGGTCAAGCAAACATTCCTATCGTACGTTTTGATTATGGCGGTTGAGCTTCTTTCTTCAAGGCGTTATGAGAATAGCAGGGACAGAAGAGATGGTTGAACACCCTCCTTTTCTTCCTGCTGGTTTACATGAACCTTGAAGTTATCACAGGCCTAATTAATATTTTTGTAGATGTGACATGCATCATAGGAGAGAAACATTTAGTGTTCAAATTAATCCCAACACTCCAGTTCAAAATTATTCTACTTACAGTTTTTTCAGTAAGTTTCCTTTCCAAGGAGTTCATTTGTTTCCTGGCTTCCTCAACAATAGCTTTTCGGCGACAACGCTTAATAGCCTGTAGATTCTAAAAACCAAAAGCCATGTTTGAAGTAGAAGCAACCACTGGTCATCTCCGTTCGCACCTGGGAACAGTTACACTTCAAAAACAGTATGTATTACAATAAATGGCGTAGGTATTAATCATTCTATATTAAAAGTACACTGTATACTCTATGGAAATCAAAATGTCCTTCACAGAAATATGGAACTGAATTGCTGAGTATAGTATGGCGACAAGTGGAGACACAGAATTTTGTGTGATCATGATATCTACGTTTATGTTTATGACCAGGACTGAAAGTTCAGCAATGAATGGATTAGGACACACTACATCAAAACTGTTGTACTAAGCAGAGAGCCCTTGTGATATGTGCCTGTAATTACATCACTCGAAACTAGCAGCAGGAGGATTGCTACGAGTTCAAGTAAAGCCACTATATGGTGAATTCCAGGATATCCGGGGCTACTTAGAGAGATACTGTCTATAAACAAACTCTTGTGATATATGGTATAAAAATTATAAAACCATTATTAAATGATGTCTTTCATATTTTAGTAACTCAGGTGAACGCAGAACCAGAAGTAACACAAAACTTTAGCATCAGAGCTTATGACCAACTTGCTGAGCTATGCAGGTTAAATGAAGTTTAATGCCTATGTCTCCTTAGAAAGATTAGTGTTTCAGCAGGAAAGCAAGAGACAGGAGTAGTACAGCTGTATGGGGATGCTATAATATGCAGTCCGGCTATAATAACTGAATGTCACAGGCAGAATAGTAAATGCATACACACTGAAGGGGGTACGGGGAGAAAGAGGGGAAGGAAGACAATACGATGAAGTTAAAGATGATGACAGAGGAGAAGGACAAGAAAGGAAGAGTGGGGAGGGAGAGAAAGTGGGAGGAAGGCAGGATGAGGGATGAGAGGCCTCTGTAGTACACACTGTTATCATACCTAGAGAATGGAGAGTACTCAGGAAGTGCAGCCCTGAATGAGGATCAGACTAACAGCTACCTCAAACCTGCAGTGTGATTTTTGAAAAGCTTTGCCTCCCCGCCAGAAGGACTACATACAGCCTGATACCCACTATTCAGAAGCACTTTGAATTAGCTGTTCTGCACACACATATCCCAGTGTTCATCAAGTATTATAAAACATAGAGTGAATTCTTGTGACTCTTGGAAGGCTGCTTGGACCTATATCAATTAGCTTGGATGAAGGAAATTTAACAGGAACAGCAGGCATTAAACAACAACTCAGAAAATGAATTTGAGCATACAAGAATTCATTAATCCCAGAATAACTACATGAATGTACTTGGCCATGTTCAATGAGGCTGAGAAGGATTTGATAGGATGTACTTAAAACAGTAGATAATTCTCAACATGCTAACTGTTACCTTCACTTTTTGTTTTGCTCCATCATGCTTGCGGGCTTTGTCTTACCATTCTAATTGTCCACAGGAAAAGAATGTAATTACAGTCCAATAATGCAAAAAGGCACAAGGAGTCAAGAAACAAAGGATGTACAGACTCCCTACCTTGACTTGTCACTATGCAGATGGAATCTGATTATGGGAGAAAGCCATGCTATAAAATTCAGCGTTTCCCCAAACTCTGTAAGTATTACTCTGGGTAATGTTGAAACCAATGTACCAACTTCTCTTTGAAAGGAACCCACCACCATGAATGAGTTCTGAAAGGAGATGCTCATTTAGTAGTTAGGTTTACCTGGCATGGTAACACTGTTGAAGAAGAGAAGAAGAAGAAGTAGAAAAGAAAAAGAACGAGGAAATTTATGGGTATAATCCCTATGTCAGTAAGGAAGGAAAGAGAGCCAATATCTTTATTTTCCCTCTGAACAAGATGTCCAACACACCTTCACATGTCGATCACATAACTCCTTAAATTCTTCTATTTTCCGCTTTTGAATTCTTTGAAATTGTTCAAATAGCTTTTGTTGCTCGTCAACAATTTTCTACAAACATAAAGCCATACATAACATTTCATTAGAATGAACAGCTTGCCAAAAATAATTCAATATTTCATTTAGACACCATAGTTTGAAAAAAGTATTTTTGACATTATGACATTCCAGTTGCTTCCTAGGAATATTGTTTTACAGTACTCAAAATATTGCGATTAGTTCCCGAAGACTGGAAAACCTACCTACTAGAGGCCCCCAAATCTGCCTCACTCTCAGGGTTTTTAGAGCCTACCTTGAGTTGTCCCCATAATTTGTCAAGTCCCCACAAAAGAACCCACTCTATTTGCACACAGTGCCATGCTAACAGGGTTATATTCTATAAGTCTTACTTCAGACCAATTTCAGAATGTACACCTAAAAGAGACTTTTGAAAGCATTCTGTGAAATAGGGACTTCTCCCTCTCCTTCCTCTCCCAATAAATGGAGGCACGGGTGTAAATTACTTTTCAGAGTTAGCATAACTAACTCTGAAGTTATGCTTCAGACCATGAATGGGACCCAATGGGTGGGATTCCACAGACCATGCTCCTGACTTGACCTGGGAAGGACAGCATCTTCATCTCCCTCAGTATTCCCACCTCTGCTCTCCCACCTTTGGAACTTAGAATCTCCAGGCGGAGCTGCTCCATCCTCCCCCAGGAAGAAAGAGCCTCAGAGACAGCAGTGAGTCCACTACCTGCCCCTAAAACCCCATTCTCATCTCCAGGTTAACCGTGACTCGGTTGCCATCACCATTCCATCACTGCATGGAGACCTTTCCCTCTTCTCCTCTGGGACAGGGCTGGTCTGAACTCCAACCATGGACAGCTAAGGCCCCACCTGCTCCGCCACAGCCACAGGGACTGCTCTCATTCTGCATCCCTGATCACTGTGTCAGAAGGCTACTTGGGGCCCTCCCACTGTTTGCCATCTGCACCTTGTGGATCCTGAAGTGTCCCCCCTCAGGACACAATCCCATACCTTCCCCTGCACTCTGCAGACAGTAAGGACCTGCTCATCCCCTGACTGATACGCCCACCATGCTGGCTCCTAAACCCCCTTACCCTTGTCATCTCTGCACAGGAGGGAAGAAGAACAAACCAGGGAGGATGGCCCAATTCTCTTCACTGCATCAACCACCCTCCTTGTCTCCCTGAGCTCAAGTCCTGTCCCTTCCCTGTGGGCCTGCTGCAGGAAGCCTCTCCTGCTACCTGGTCCTGGCACAATGGACTCCTTCAAAGGTGAGCCTGATACTCACAGAGAGTTTTTCGGCCTGATTCTTGATTTGGTCAACATCTGTATTCCACATCAGAACCAAAGTCAAAAACTGATGAGAACAGTCTTGGTAAAGTCTCTGCCTGTAGAAGACAACAGTGAACACTGTGATATTCTGTCTCCACATGAAGAAAGCTCACTCAAGGCCTGACTGACCTCTCCTCACTACATCTACCGATGGAGGACTGGGAAAGGGCATCTAAAATATTCTGACAGGGAAACGGAAGATGAGGCCCATTATGTGGTTTTACCCTAACAGTAGTGCTTCCCACTGGCTTAGGAAGAAGTCACTTCAAATACCTTAGGTTTATAAAACTTAGGGAGAATTATAATTGGTATTTGGCTAACATCCCACAAGTATTCCTCTTCCCAACAAGCACAACTTCTCCTTTATTTTTCTTCTTCTGAAGAATTGGCTTGGTGAGGATGCATATGCATGAGCATTAGAGAATTCTGCAGAGGCTTACTCACTCTTCCTCACTTAGGGCAAAACATATTTTTGTAGATTTATGTCAAGGCGATACATGATTAGACAGTGGAGAGGTAGGCAGGGGTGGGGGTGGCTAGAAAACCAGAAGGGAGGAGAGAAAGGAAAAGGAAATCAAGATGGAGTTGGACAAAGCAGACCTGTATCCTGGTGGCTGGAATGGTGATAAGTAGATATGAATAGTCTTACGGGATTCTATGGGTCTTTTTATCTATATAGCAGGACACTTTGTGTCTTTGTCCCTAGGGTATAATCATATCCTGCAGAGGGATTGTGGATTGAGAATTTAATATATAAACCTACTTGAAAAGCTATCAGGCTTTAGAGTAATGTTAGTGCAGGGCGGTGGAGGAAAGAAAACACCGGGGCGCTCTTATCCACCCAGGATGGAAAGACCGCCCAAGAAAGAAAATATATTAGAGGGTGGATTGTGGACCGAGTGACAGAGTCCGTGCGTTTGTCTCCACACTAAAGCGGTGTCCTCAGAATGAGAGCACGGGGGCTGGTACAGGGGTATGCCTTCCATTTTTAATATTTGCTGCAACATATTTTTTTTTTGCATTTTTAAGTTTACTAAAGGCTCAACTAGGTTCCATAAGTGTATAGATTATTCTTCTCTAAGATTTATCTCGTTTTTTTGTCTCATACAATTGAGTATATGCTATATGGAACGTGTTTTAGGATACTCAACGTTAACTCAGGCATTACATTCAAGGGTGACACACAAATTCTTTATGGTGAATAAATTCAATCGAACTAATTTGACAAGACAAAATAGGTCATCTTTACTGACTGCTAAGCAATACTCTGGTTATAATGTGGCAGTGTAGTCTGAAAGTAGTTATTTTTTTTATAAAAATACCCAAAACATATGAAGATTTCACTAGAGGTTCCAACAAACGTAAAACAGCAGCTAGTCCTTAGCAACTGGTTTATTCCCGGGTACTAACAGCTGAATAAATTAGAAAAGCCAAGGGTCTTACCTTCGCTCATGCTGGCTTTTCAGGAAGTGGTTAATTTTCCACTCAATGTTGTGGACACTTTTACTTACATTCAGCACACAGCTTCTCTTCCTTTCCTTCAGAGATTTCCTACTACTCCCTGTATTAAAAATCCTTATAAATATTTATTGTTACGTTAATAAGGTAAATACTACTTCACTCCTGTTAGAGAAATCTTTGGTACCAACATGTAGCCACCCTTTAAAAAGCCACTCCTTCTTGTCATTGGAAATTTATAGCAGCTACCACTGCAATTTGAAAAAAAAAAAAGATACATGCACTTTAAAAGTAAAACATAGCTAAAGAGATTTTTCCAAAATGTACACAAATATTTTCCAAAGTATTGTTTAATTTCTAGGTAAGAAATCATTTACAGTCTAAGTTTAATCAATGTACAAAGTATCTTCCAGTTCAAGGACACATAAAGCAGAACTGATGGGAAGATTTATGAAAAATGTGAGAGCATTTCATTTACATAGGCTTCAAATGTTCAGAGATGATTGCATGGTGAGATGAAACACTGTATTTAATGTAGTCTTTGGGGTTTTTAGAAAAACAGAACAGAAATCTGCACAGTTTGAAGAGTTTAAGGAACAAAAGGAATGGACTCATGCATAACTCTATTGCCATCCTGAGGATGGAAACCAGGATGAACATACTAGGCAAGTTGTTTCCCACTCATCTAAAACCCTGTCATAAATCGTGGACAACTTCTGAACAGAGGTCTATTATATCAAAACCTATAAATGGGTTCTGACTTTTTCTGAGTTTTACCTTCAACACAGATCATCTGACTAATATCTGACATAGCAACTCAGAGCCAGACTCATTCTGATTATACAGTGCTTACACATTAACATTTGACTTTAATTCTGCATTGTGTGTGTGTATTTTGTCATTTATTTGTGACAAAATCTGGAATATGGATAATTTCATCCACTTTTCTGAGATTTCACAGTATATAAATAAGTGAAACAAAACAAAACAAAATCCCACCATTTTTGGCCCTGGTGGTACATGCCTTTAACTTAACCCTGCACTTACAGGGCAGAGGCCGATGGATCCCTGTGAATCAACAGGCAGGCCAGCCTGGTCTGATACTGAGTTAGAAGCCAGCCAGGGCTACACGGTGAGATCTCCAAAGCAAAGCAAAGCAAAGCAAACAAAGAGAGTAGAACCAACATTTGTGAGCACAATACTCCTCAGGTCACATGCACAATCAAAAATGAAAGTGAATTAGTAAAGAGCACTGTCACGGGGAGTGTACAAGAACAAGTTGTGAAGTGCACTTCCATTACCTACTGGTGAATACCGCCTGGCATAGGTGTACATTAATTGCAAACAACTTTATAAAACTGTTAATGGGTCCTAAAGATAGAGCAGGATATTTTATTGCCATCGTCTGTATTTTTAGCCTGAAAGCAATCCTACTGGATCTGAATCCAATGTAGTTAAAACACCATGTCTCTTGTGGAAAGGAGTGTCCTCTGCCTCAGAATTTACACAGAAAGTGTGCTTTGTGGAAGTACATTACCAACCGTGAAAATTCCTTTAACATATCACCTGGGTTTGGTCCGCCTATTTCAGGGGAAGAACTGCTTTCCTCTTCAGTTTCAAGGGTTGGAGTGTTTCCTACATTGACAAAAAAAAAAAAAAAAAAAAAAAAAAAAAAAAAAAGAAAAGAAAAGAAAAGAAAGAAAGAAAGAAAGAAAAAAGAATAACTTCCAAGTATTTTCTGTCATTTTGATCATCCTACATGAAGAAATACCTGCACTGCGGGTTTGCACTAGACGTATACATCAAAGTTTCTAGAACACATATAAACGGAATCGTGTGTGTGGGGGTGAGATACAATTAAGGAAACCTTGGTGACAGTTATGCACAGGGCCTCCAGGTTTACATCATTGTAAACCATGTCCTTACTGAGACCTGTTGGGTATAGCAACTGCACAGGCCAGGAGAAGCTCTATGGCCCTTGCAGCTCCCCTAAAGGGTAAGAACACCACTTGGGAACCATAAGTCCCACAAACGCTTTCTGAAAATAGTTTTTATGTTAGAAATGCCATGTGTTTCCCAATAAATGACCCGTACTCCACCTAACTGCATCAGACTATATACTTTGAGGACAGGGCAGGAACTATCTTGTTGGCATCCTGACTTTTTCTGGTTTTTCGACGAGGTCTCTTGTGGTCTACGCTGGCCTTGAACTTGCTGTGTAGGTGAAGATGACCCTGTGCTTCTGATCTTCCTGATCCCACCTCCTGTGGATTAGAGGCTTGGGCCACCATATCTGGTCTTAGGCAGTGCTGGGAAAGGAACCTAGAGCCTCTTGCTCCTTAAGCAACTGATCTACATTCTGGGTGCCTCCTCCCTCACCCCGCCCCCACCCTGTTGTGTTGTACCTGGGTTATCTTCACGTAGCTGCCGTATATCTTCAGATGGCAGGTCAGGAGTCACCTTTGGTTGCTTGGGAGGTCTGCCCTTGATTTTGGATGCCATGACCGTAGTCTCCCTATGCTAGACAGGAATCATGAACATTGTATGTGCAAAGATACGTTATAGGTATCAGGAAAAGTTAAATGAAAGCCACGGGAACGGGTATCAGGTTTCCACGGAGTTAGGCCTGAGTGTCCCTTTCTACTTGTGTTGGAGGAACAGGAAGGGGTCAACAAACAAAAACAGAATCCAACACCCCCCTCTCCCGAAACCTGCAAGGGTCTCCTGTCCCAGCCCCTCAGTCCCATCCTTCCTGGGCCAAGGGCGAAATGGGGGGTTACCCTACCCCCACCCCATCCTTAGTTCCTTCTGCTCCTCACAGTTCAGGCGACATAAGCCAGCGTCCCACCCCCTCTCTCCGGATACTTGGTGCTAGTATCTGGTCAGAAACACTGTCACTGTATGAAAAGAACTGTTTCTGCCTGTAGGCGGCACCTTCCTTTGAGAGTGTACTCCCCAAATAGAATCTAGGCGCACCTCAGGGCATCCAGCGACCCATGAAAGCTAGTGGCAGGCAAAGGGTCGGCCTGTAGGTACCCAGCACTTCACCTGCCACCCTCCACACACTCCTGCTCAGTCCTACCGGGACTTTATCCCTCAGGTCCCTCTCCACAACATCCTCGGGGGCCTCGTCCAGTCCCAGGTTGTAGTGAGACTCCAGAACATAACCTCACAGGTTAGCCTCTTTCTCACCTGCTCCCCATCCCCAGCCTCCTCCCTCAACGGCCTCGAATCAAGGGCAGCAGCATCACTTCCATTACCCCGGGGTCCTTTGCCACAGCTTTGAATCAACCCTACCCTCAGTCCTCTTCCCACAGGGTCCTTTACCACTGCCTTAGGGTCAGTACTTCTGAGTCCGTAGTTCTGAGTCACCTTCCTCTGAAGCTTCCTCACCCTCTCCACAGAACCTCTTTTTCCTCACAGCCAATAGCCGCTAGTAGCTTAGGCCCCGCCTTCCGGCGTATGTGCGTCTCTGATTGGCTGGAACAGTGCGCATGCGCTTGAGGCTGATTTAACTTTGCCTGCTCAAGCCCCGCTCCCAGTAGAGAGATTGCCCTATTGCTGATGCCTTCCTTACTACGTGCCTAGTACCCACCAAGGTTTTCCGTAACAAGTCTTCACAGACTCTTCAGTTTGGCAAATGACCCAAAGACAAGGAATAAAACAAGACTAGACCACACTTCCTTCTGTATTGATAAGTTGATTCTCTAGCATCTTCCTTCAATCCACACTTTTGGCCAGAGGAATGGCTTTCCCGCCTAGTCCTCCTGTCGTAAAACTCCCTTTCCTGAGCTGGAGAGATGACCCAGTAGTTAAGAGCACTTGTAGCTATTATATAGCATGCGAGTTCAGCTCCCAGCACCCACGTGGCAAAGTGCTACAATCGGTAATTTCAGTTCAGGAGATCCATGCCTCTTCCAGCTTCCTCAGGCTCCTACATACATGTGGTGCACATACATTTGCTCAGGTATGCATACAATAAATACTTTGTTAAAAAGAAAAGGAAAAGCACTGGTTACTTGTGGGAAGGAGGGAATAGGCTTGCCTGAGTCAGTTTATCAGATTGTACCCTCTCTGTAACCTCTCATAATACTGAGTTGTTATCTTCTCTTATGAGTGTTACCCACTTAAACGGTCAGTGTGGATAGATTGACTTTTCTTCAATTTAGGAAGGTATGTGCCCACCCAATGGCCTAGATTCAAAATATATAAAGAATCAATCAAACAAACAAACCTGGATATCTAGAAAACAGACAACCCAATGGTACAGATCTAACCAGAATTCTCACTAGAAGGAACTCAAATGGCTAAGAAGTGCTTAAATGTTCAGCATCATTGGCCATCAGGGAAATGCAAATCAAAACAACCCCAGATTCCATTTTACACTAGTCAGAATGGCTAAGATCAAAAACACAAGTGACAGCTCATGCTGGCAAGGATGTTGAACACAGGGAGCACTCCTCCATTGATGGTGGGATTAAAATGTGTTCAACCGCCTTTGAAAGCAATCCGAAGGTTTCTCAGTAAATTAGGACTAAATCTACCTCGAGATCCAGCTATACCACCACTTCTTGGCATACACCCAACATATGCCTCAGTCTATCACAGGGATAATTGCCCATCCATACACCGAAAGGATGCCCCAGTCTATCACAGGGATAACTGCCCATCCATGATTATTGCTGCTCTCTATCTAACAGTGAGCGATTGGAAAGATCCTAGTGACGTCCCTCAATGTAAGATCGGATAAATAAAATATGATACGTTCACACAATGAATTATCACTCAGTCTTTAAAGATGAAATCATGAAATTAGCGGGTAAATTGATGGATCTATAAAAAAAAAAACATCGTGTGTGCGGTACCGGAGACCCAGAAAGACAAATATGATATATAATTATACAATTCATAGAACCACAGAGTTTACATATAGAGTAAGAGACTGGGGAGGGGCAAGGTACAGAGAGATTTCATTAGGAAAGGGAAATAAAATTAATAGTTACAGATGGATGCATTAGCTGGAATTAGAGGATCAAGTGGGGAGGAGTAGGAGAGGGATGTAGGAGTGAATGTGGAAAATGAGAGAACTCTAATTAAGGGCCATTTGAGGGGTAGTATGGAAAACTAATACAGTACAAGCTTCCTAAAATAAATACGTATAGGAAGGATATCTCAATGAAATCATCAAACAATGTGGGAGACAGAGCCACCATGGATGTCTCTGACCACCAAATGAAGCTTTGAGTCCCCAGATTATGTTACGTCTAAGTGAGTTGTTGGACAAAAAGGCCCCATGGAAATCCCCTAACAACCCAAGCTGTTGCCAAGAATATCTAGGTTGTTCTGCAAAAACTAATGGCAAGACCGTTCTGCTGAAGACAATGTCTACACAACTCACTGAACATGAAACACTCGAGTTGGTGCCTACCTGGAGACCCCATCACTCCTACGTTCTAGTTTCTTCAGTTCTGCACACTACTGAATGGGAAATGTAAACACCGACCCTGCACACCACTAAAAAGAGTATAAACACCAACCCAACCACATACCCTTTGATCTACAATGGTGTCCTGCCTACCACATACACTCGGGGAAGGGAGGCACAAAGCCTGTGGGAGTAACCAACTAATATCTGATCTGACTTAAGGCACACACCACAGATGGAACCCATACCTGACACTGCCTGGGTGACCACAGACTTGAGACTAGATAGCCCAGATTCCTAGGGTCAAACTGAGTGCTACTGTTCTAAAAGCACACAAACAAAATCAAAACTCAAAATACACACACAACCAAAAACATGTCATTAAATGCTTTACTCATAGATTAGTGCCTTGCTCAGCCATTGCCAGAGAAGTTTCCTCCTATCGGAGATGGGAACAAATACAAAGACCCACAGCCAGACATTATTCAGAGAGTGAGAGCCCTTGGAACACTCAGTCCTAAATGATATGTCTCCATACAATTCCTCCACTCAGGGCTTAGGGAATTTTGTGGAAGAGGGAGCAGAAAGACTGTAAGAGCCAGAGGCTCTGGATAGAGGACACCAAGAAAACAAGGCCCTCCAAATCACTAGGATTGAAGCTCGTATGAACTTGCAAAGATGGAGGCAGCACGCACAGGGACTGCCAGGGGCTGCACCAGGTCTTCTGTGTATATATTATGGCCTCCACTTTAGTGTACTTATGGGATTCCTGAGTGTATGAACACGTGGGCCTCTGATTCTTGTGCTTCTCTTGGTCTCTTTTCATTCTGTTTGTTTGTTTAATATTCTTAATTAATAGTTTTTGTTTTATCTTTTTATATATAATACGTATTTTTCTCTGGGTACCAACGTAGCTTTGAATATATCAAGCTATCGAGTCATCAGCATTACTGAAGTGGAAAAATTAATATTCTTCACCACGTGAAGGCACGTAAAAATGAAAACAATAGTTAACTACATCTACTTGGTATGTTTCTGATTTGTGGTATTTAATGCCCTTTTTAATAGCAACCGTGACATTTAGCGATTAGTTCGTCAGTCCATGTAGGATGATGTCATTATACAACAAGGTGTGTTGAGCCTACCATTGAATGAGAAGGAAGGGTAGGCAGGGAAAAGACCAGGAACGAGAGAGGAGGAAGGGGCTGAGGAAGCAGACTTAGTCTTTTCTCTCAGCACATCTCTATATGCGTACAGGTTGTTATGAATTTTTTATAAGGGAGGGAATTGTACTTATTTAAGTGGGTAAATTTTAACCATGCCAATTGGATCAGAATTTATTGTGTGGTGTTTTCCTTTACGCGGTGACTCAATGCCAAGGGAATTGTGAGAGGGTAGCCACCACTGAGTCCAAGGGGTGGCCACAGAGAATGTGAGTAGAGTTCCTGGGTTTCCCAGCTACCAGAGGGGCAGTCGGGAGAGACACTAACAAGAGGGAGACCGCCATTCTTCGAGATGAATTTAGGATAGTTCTATAAAAACCTTCAGCTCCGGAACTCGCATAGGAGAGACTGCTCAGGTCAGAGAGCTGGGGGAAGCATGGAGCAATAGTGGGCTGGAACCTATTGCTGTCTTTTTTTTTTTTTTTTTTTTTTTAATTTTTACTACAACAAGTCCATAAGAAGATATTCTTTTGGCCGCAAGTATTAGCTCTCTTGAGATCCTATGTGCCAATTCAACTTACAAGAGTATAGGATTAGAGGAAGCCAACCCCACTAAGGGCATGTATTCCCAACACCATTGTGTTTGGTGGGGGTGGGCGTGGTCCGTTATCTTTGGGTCCCAATCCAGGTTTTTTTACATTCTAGTCTTCATGCTGGTACTTAGAAAACTCTTATAAGTCTGTCTCTTTTTCTGCAAAATTTAGAAAATAGACTCTAATTCTCAACATTATTGAAAGAATGCACAGTTATTGTGTGGATGTTTTATGGAGTGAGAATTTACTGATATAAATCTGATTGACAAATTGCAAGTTTCTAGAGTTTTGATTTTGTCGGGCTAGTGGGAATTGTCACAATAACAAGTGGCAATTGTGACAGTTGTGGTGGTTGCTGGCTATTGGAGCAGAGTTCACAGCAGAGTGTCACCAGAGTGTCACAGGAGAGAGGCTGCTGGGAGGGACAGAGTAGCTGGGGTAGAGTGGCATGGTGCCCTGGAACCCATCGCCACACCCCACAAAAGCCATTTGGCTCTACGATGCTGAGACAGCGAGGGTTGGTGGTTCCCTTTCCAAAATTTACCACAACACTTTTTGAGTTCTGATTTTACATACTCCCTGTTTAATTCTCTCTCTCTTTCTCTGTACAAATTGATAACATTTATAGTCTGGTTCTGAATATGTGTGGAGCCTGCAAATCAAACAGAAGAGTTGGAAAAAGCTTAAAATTAAACAATACTTGCAAAATGAATTTGTGAGCCTCTCAACACATAATAAAGCCATGAATGACTGTTTTATGATTAATATTTTCAGCTCTTGCTTTTTTATTTTCAACTCTTTGCTAATCTACATCTTACTGTGTGCCTGATATCCTGTAAAGCTCCAATTTGGGTTTTCATCTTCCAAGCAGCAAACTCAGTTTTTCAACCTCACCACTCCAGAGTGTGTGCTTCCACATTATTAGTTTGTGGAGATGTTTTGGGGTTTATGAACATATATATATATATATATATATATATATATATATATATATATATATATATATATATATAATGCATATATATATATAATGCATATATATATAATGCATATATATATAATGCATATATATATAATGCATATATATATATAATGCATATATATATATAATGCATATATATATAATGCATATATATATATATATGCATTCCTCTGTGTATATGCTGTGTGTGCATCATGTGGGAGAACCTATGTAAACATGGCCCACAGTAATCAAAAGACAAATTTGCCTCCCGTCTTATTTAAGAGCATCTCTTTGTTGTTCATTTCCATGTGTGACAGGACAGACGGTCCATGAGCTTCTGGAAAAGCTCCTTTCTCCATCTTACATCTGACAACAGGAGTGACACGATTGCAGATGTGTGCCACCATACTCGGCTTTGCATGGGTTTGGCATATCTGAATTTGTCTTCATGTTTGTGAAACAAGCACTTTGCCCACGTACCCAGCCCATGTTCAGTTTACTTTTTAAAAGTCCTCCTGTTTTTTAAAAAAAATCCTGATGATATGAGATAATACATTGCTGATAATGCCCTAGAGTCCCTGTTAAACTTCAGTCAACTACTGGATTTTTTCCATGTGCTATTGCTGGGTTTGTGTTTGTGCATTTCAAGAAATACAGAGATTAAATTCTAAAGGTTTGTGGGAATCGTGTGATGACTTTTTCAAAAAAAAAAACCAGATACTGTGGTGGTTTGAATGAGAATGGCCTCCATATGCTAACAGATTTGAATATTGGGACACTATGCAGTGGCACTATTGGAAAGGATCAGAAGATGTGGCCTTGGTGGAGTAGATGTGGCCTAGTTGTTACACAAAGTACGCCAGATTCGGGTTTAATTTGGACCAAAGGGGTGTCACTAGCAGTATGCCTTGAGATCAGAGAAGGTCAACACAGGCCTTCTGCAGCATTTATTTCTGATGCCTGCAGATCCCGATGCAGAACTTTCAGTTTACCTCTCCAGCTCCATGTTTGCTTGCAAGCTTCTTACCATGCTGTCAATGGATTTAAACCCTTTAAACTATAAGCAACATCCCAGCCCCCCCCCCAACTAAATGATTTCTCTTGTAAGAGTTTTTATGGTCTTGGTGTCTCTTTACAGCCATAGGACATTGACCAAGACATACCATGTTAAGTAACTGATTTTACTGGAGCATTTCCAAACTTCTTTGTTCTAATTCACCACTCCTTATTTGCCACTCTTCATAAAACCTGATCTCCTTCCAGCTCTTCCCCTTCTTTCCCCAAATGTCTTTTATTGTGTTTCATGTGTATTCCATTGATTCTCACATACCCACACCTGACACACACATTCAAATCATCAATAGTAATGAGAACACCCACTTATACACTCACACACAGGCACACACAAACCAGACAAACACATTAACCTCTGTCTCTCTCTCTCCCCCCCCCCCCCCACACACACCACACTCACTCACATTATCAATCACAATGGGAGGGCAAGAGTGTTCTGAGATCACTGGAAGGTTGCTAGGATACACAGCCTGGCACAGAGGGGGACGCTGGGCCTAGGGGTCAGAGTCCAGGACCAAGGCCCAGCAGGACAGATGAGTACAGCCAGGTGGAACCCAGCATGTCCAGGACCAGGCTGAGCAGCCCTCAAAGTCCACAGTCATCCTCATCATCTCGCTGCTGCCGCACCTCGAGAGCCAGGCTGACCTCAGTGAGCCTGGTCTAGCACCATCTCCCTGAGAGCGGCCATGCCCCTGCTGCTGAGAGAAAAGGTACCCATCTTCCTTACCACCAGCCTGGAGCTCCTGACCCACAGGCTGCTGGAGTTGGCAGGGATCAGACACAATGCTGAGGCGCCCAGAGGCTCATCATCCCGGAGCTGCTGGACATGGCTGTCAACAACATTGTGCTGCTCAGAGAACTGTCCCAGTTCCTCACCATCTCCCACGTGGCCTGGGCTCAGATTATCCTCACAGACGTTGTCATCGCTAGCTGCTGCTGCTGTTGCCACTGACTGGCTCTGTGTGGCTGGCCGGCCCATCTGCCAGCCCCATCTAAGCATCACACTTCATCCATGAGTCCTTCCCACCCAACCCTTCCCACAGATGACCCTGCCTGGCTGTCCAGCATCATAGCTCCTTGCTTTCCCCACTTGTGTTCTTATTAAATCTTTGCTGGAGAAACCCATAGGCTTGCTTCTCTAGTGTTTCCTTTGGTCTCGGGAAGGGGCCTGGGGTGGGTATGATGGTGGCAGTGTTGGAGGAGGGGAAGTGGGCCTAGTTGCTGGAACATGGAGGGGAAGAAGGTGTTAGGTGCTGGGTGAGGATGGCCCACAGGCTAGTTCTCCCTAGGTTTTCCTTTGGACAGAGGAAGGGGTTGGATGGTGGGCGTGAAGGGTGCCTGGTTGCAGGAACATGGGCTTGAGGAAGGTGTTAGGTGCTGACTTGCAGGTGGCCCACAGGCTGGTTTCTCTGAGCTGTTCTTTCATTCCCACCACCAGGTGGTTCCAAGGGTTCTGTGGATTCAGTTGGAGGAATGGAAAGGGAAATCGGGTCAGAACTGCAGTGACAGTGGCCCATATGCTGGGTGCCCCATACTTTCCTTTGGGCATGAGGTGGGAGCTGGGATCATTTAGACTCTCAGGTACCACCGTTCCTGCCTGTGGGAGATGTGGAGGAGCAACAGCTGGCTCAGAACTCAAGGCTGTTTGATCACGACCAGTTTCTCAATCTCTGCATCACAGGACACGTTGTGACATCTTTTCTATTAAAAAGAGAACCTTGCTTGTTATGGCTTCCAATTTCCCTGGAGATCCGTGGGTGAAGTACCTTGGTGCTCCCAGCAGAGTCGGACACTGTCATAGGAGTTGCGCTGTACCCAGGCAGGCAGACAGACAGCCACACATTCAGATGCTGCAGAATGTAATACTAAGGGTCACAGAATACATTAGGTATGCAGAACCCTTGTGGACAGGGCACAACAACAACAGAAAAATATCTGAGCTCAAACGCCTAAGAAAGAAATATGTCCATGGGGCCTGGGAGACAAGGCTCAGCAGGTAAATGCTTGCTGAACAAGCATGAGACTCTGAGTTCAGATTCCAAGAATACCCTTGAAAACCCCAGCTCGGGGACTTTGGTCATGGGTCAGAGCTTAAGAGCACATGGTGCTCCTGTAGAAAACTTGAGTTCAAATCCCCACAACCATCGTGTGGCCCACAACTGCTCCCCCTCTAGGTGTCTGCCACCCTCTGTGGGCATCTGACAGCAGAAGCACAGACAGACACACAGACACATACAGATCCACATAGATAAAATAACCAAAATAAAACTTTAAAGGAAAATCTCAGCACAGCAGTGAGTGTGTGGACCAGCAGCACTAGGGGGCAGAGACAGGTGGATCCCTGGAGCCCAATGACCTAACAACCCTAAGCCAGTTGATGAGCTCCACCTTCAGAGAGGCAGACCTTGTTCCATAAAATAAACCAGGTATCAGAAGTACCTCTGGCCCCTACATACGGAGGTGCCTCTGTGCACCATACACAAAAGGAATTTCACATTCCCACCATCCCCCCCCACACACACACGGAGGTTTGAAACAGATTCACCATTGGGAAAACACTATGTAGGATATTAAGGTCTGGTAAGGATACGTACAATATCTCAAGTAGGAGACATTCATACCTGAAAATAATACTACACAACAAAAAACAAAATTATTGTTATTATTATTTTTATTAAAGAAATAATCCTAAAGGCCTGCAGGCTCATAGGCAGTTTGCACAAAGGGGGGAGTGGGTGTGAATAATTTTAGACAGTAACGTGACCCAAGCAGGGAAGCCCTCATTCCCACTGGAGGAATGCAGTTCCACTTGTAGAAAATGGGAGAGTCTGAACCCAGTCTGTGTTCAATGCTTCTCCTCAACTGGACACAGTAGGACAAGTGGCCTGGACTACACCTGGGTCCATGCAGGATCACGCAGGTGATAGCACACCTCCACTTCCCACTATCCCACAAGGCCGTTTCTGCCTGCTAGGGGGTGAAATGTCAGGAACGTCAGAGAACCACAGAGTACAATAAAACGACTCATCCCAACAAGTCAGTAACAATCTCATGCTTATTAAATCAAATGCTCCCAAGTAAAGATTTCCCAGGATATACATACAGGAAATCACAGGACAGGAGCTTTGACTGTACAGGAGACCTCATATGTCCCTGATGATTTCAGACCACATGTGCCGGAAATTTTAAGAGAAAACCTTTCCAGGTATTCCTATCCACAGAAGTGAGGAAATTAATAACCCTTGTCTAGGTAAGGTGTATTCCAGTTCAGAATCACATCTTACTTTGAGAGGGACATTCAATTGAAAGACCTTGTGAATGTTTTCTGTAAATGACATTTCCACACATGCAGGTCACATTAGGTGCATCTTTCTTTCTAGGGAAGTTTGATGCATTCTACTAGCTTAACTCTTTCTGTGGCAGAGTCTTTGAAAGAGCATACTCCCTTTGGAAGCTGAAAGTCATTTCTACGGGCTCCATCACTGAACACACTTAAGAACAGGATATAAAAGAAGACTGCAACTTCTTACTTATTTATCTGGACATGACAAGGATGGTTCACTTGTGTGCCTCCTCATTTGGAAAAATGATACTCAGGTATGAAAATCCCCCATGGCAACTCCAGTGTGTGCTAATCCTTAATTTCAATCTTACTAAGGAAAGCCTGCTGTTTCTACCCGAGGGCTGGAGCTTCCTACACACGCATACGCACTGCTGTCGCACAGATCCTTGTGTTTATTTGGGATTTAACAGAAAGGGGCATTGTCAGGAACAGGAAGAGACCTCGAGAAATCTAGGCGATGATGCTGCAAACATCACCACAAGTAGCTTTTTAACCCAGCTGATTTCTGCGCCCTTCATACTGACTTTTGTGCTCCAAAGTATTATGAGAATAACATATCCAGGAGAGACAGGGGAGCGGCAGCAGTCTCTTGCTGGCTCTGTAAAGTAAAGAAAACATTAAATGGGTGTGAGATAAAGGGCACCCCGGGGTTGGGCTTCCCCCCATTTTCGATGTGAAAGGCTCGGTACTTACATGCATCATCAGAAGTTTTCTTTCCAGGGTGACTATGAGACATCTCAGCTCCTCAGCAATGGAATTTCCCCGAGAATCCCTCAGCACCTGGAATTTCTGAGGGGAAAGACACATGCAGAAATCAGCCCTGCTCATCTTCTTTACAAATGCGAACATCAACACTTCAAAGAGACCAAATGTGGCAAAAGAGATGGTGTAATGACTCCAAAAGAAGCATGTACCCTGTACAACATGAAGATCGAAACACCCACCAATGTGGCACAATCTCTGCCACTCCTCAACCCACTGCTAAACATTCAGATTGTGAGGTAATAGCTGAAGAGGTGGCCCAGGGGAAGGGTGCTTGTCTTCCATGCCTGAGAGCCTGGTATGACTCCCTGCACAGGACAGATGAAAGCCAACAAAGCCAAATGACACCAGAGAACAGGAAGCATGAGCCCATTCGTGGCCACTCACCCAACTCTTTGCAAGATGGAATAGCTTGTCCTGTACAATGACCACTGTGCACCAGGAACTTAAAAACCAAAGCCTCCATGCTCACATTCGCTTTATCCCTGATTGAAATGGCACACACTACATCTAAATGGCTTTGCTAAATACTGTGGGAGGATTACAAACTTTGTAGGACTTCTTCCAGAGTCTCGTGATGCAGTGACCACAGAAACTGGAACCTTGGAGAGCTCTCAAGTTTGGAAAGGGCGAACAGGTTTCTGGTCCATTGTGTAGTAAAAGAATGATATTTCAGCAGGGACAGAACCCTCCCCCTTTCTCTCTCTCTTTCTCTCTGTCTCTCTCTCTCTCTCTCTCTCTCTCTCTCTCTCTCTCTCTCTCTCTCTCTCTCTCTCTCTCTCTCTCTGTGTCTTTCTATCTCTTTCTGTGTGGTGTGTGGTGTGTGGCAGGGAGGGTGGTTGTAGAAGAGAATCATAACAAAGCAAGGATGAATTCTGTCAACTCCATAGTTTCGGGTCATCTGAATTACTCTGGATAAACAAAATTTAACTGCAACTTGAGTCAACCAATTCACGTTGAGTCTGAATGAAAGTAGAACATCCAGTATTTAATTGCTTTGTATGAGAGCTAAAAACCTGAAGACAGCATAGGCCAATCAACGTGCCTAAGAAGAACTTACAAAGACTATTATGGAGGGTAACTCTCAATTCACAACCTCTATGCCTTGCACTTACTTTCTCACTGGGAGCTGTTTTATACTTCTAACATGAAGTCATGTTTCAGTCCTAACAATTACTGGAATTGTAAATGGACCAAGCAAGTTAAGGAAGTACAAATATTCTTGTCATTACTCTGCTTAAGAACATATCCAGAATTTGAAAGGGTGCCATTTCTTTAGTTCCTTCCATATCGAAGATTGCAATTTTTCTAGAGGAATCATAATGGCAACTTTTGGACTTTAAATAGGAAGGCACCACATTTGTTGGTTTAAAATATGTGCAAAGAGGGGCCAGTGAGCTCACTTGGTGAGCTTGCCACCAAGCCGGACAGCCTGTATTTGATCTCTAGAGCATGTAAAGGTAGAAGGAGAGAACCAACTCAACAGATTTGTCTTACCTGTACTCAAAGGCAAGCAGGTACCCGAACATGCATATCACACACTAATTTAAACATTAGGATAATTCACATCCACAATGTAGTCCATTGGAAGGCTAAACCTCTAGTGCTTTTACATCTGGGTTGGTTCTGTTTTGTTCTGTTTCCCTTCATGAAAAAATGACTTGCTGATAGTTTGAGAAAATGATTTGGGACTTGCTGGAACTCTAAAAAGGAACATTTAAGCACAGTTTCCCCTTTAGGACAAGGTGTGGTTAAATTGGTGGCTTCCATCAATTGTGACAAAAATCTTTATAGAGATAGACAGGAAGTGCTGTACACAGCCTTGGGTGATGACATGAAGATATCCTTTTAAATAGGATGGCAAAAATTGCACCTTGATTGGTAGAGACAATGAAGCTTCTCTTTCCAAGGAAAATTTTGTTTGACAAAATCACTTTCCAAACACCAGTGGTTTTTGTAGGTTGGGAGGATAACTACAAAGGAAGCACTTTAAGAGAGGCACCAGAGAAGAAAACTGTTCTCTTTCATATCTTTCAGTGTGGGGGGATTTAGTTTGTTTTACCTGTTATCCAAGCTCTCCCTGCCTCCCCCCCCCCAACCTTGGTAACAACACAGTATAGGTAAGGGTTGCCTTGAATTCTCATTCCACCTGCCCCTGCCTCCTAGGTAGTGGGATTAAAGGGAGTACTCCACTTGTATCTGACCTGGACTTATGATTCAGCCAGGCAGAGGCAGGTAGATCTGTTAAAAGCCAGCCTGGTCTGCAGAGTGAGTTCCAGGATTACACAGTGAAACCTTGTCTGGCAAAACAAAAATACAACTCAAGCCTCTCACATATTTTTTGAAGATTTTTTTTTGTGTGTATATGAGTGCACTATAGCTGTCTTCAGACACCAGAGGAGGGCATCAGATCCCATTGCAGATGGTTGTGAGTCACCACGTGGTTGCTGGGATTTGAACTCAGGACCTCTTCAAGAGCGCTCAGTGCTCTTGACCACTGAGCCATCTCTTCAGTTCCCACATATTCTGTAAGTATTCAGCCACTAAATTCTATCCACAGGCCCCTAATCCCTGTAATTGAGCTTACTTTACAGCAGCTCTTTGCAAACTAGGAATGATCTTAGCACTTGTAGGGCTAAAAAAAAGTATGAATGATGAGCAAGCCTGGGCTACAAAATTTGATCCTATGTCAAAAACTGAATAAGATGGCTTAGTGGAAAAGAGATTGTTGCTCAAGCCAGATGGCCTGAAGGGTCCCATGGCCCATGATAGAACCAACTATAATGTTGTCCTCTCACCTATACATAGGTATATGCCCCCCCCTTTTTTTTTTTACTGTTTGACAAGGACTTTCTCTATAGCTCTGCTATACCTGAGGCCAGGGTGGCTTTGAACCTGTAGCAGATGTTCCTGTCACTGCCTCTCTAGTGTCAGTTTTTTTTTTGTTTTTTGTTTTTTCTCCTATTTTCAGCAAAGGAAACACCATGACTTTTGTGTCCTGTTTTTATGACAGAAGTAAAATCAGATACGAGGTAATTTTCCTGGTTTCCTCATTCAATGTAATGTGATAGGAAAGCATGTGTTATTTCCTCCAAGGACTCTAATGGCCTTTGGTAGTCTACCTAGACAACAGTGCTCTGCAGTGAACCTACTTTCTGCTGTGGAGAGGCGAAAAGGAGATTATCCTAAATGATCATATAGGCCTAAATCAGTTAATTGAGAGGCCTCATGCGAAATCCTGGGTTTTGCTGGCTGGGCTAGCCTTGCTGACTTTAGTGAACTCGAGGTTCAGTGAGAAACCTTGTTTCAAAAATAAGGTACAGCATAATTGAGGAAGGTACTTGATGCAATCTACCCTTCATAAGCACCTGTACCCCCCCATACACATATGTGCATACCCACACAAAAGAAATTCTGGCTCTAATGCTGAACTTGGTTGAGCAGGAAGTCCTGTAATCTCAACTACTTAGCAAGCTGAGATAGGATCACAAAGGCTTATGTGGGCTACAGACTGAATTGAAAGCCAGTCTGGGCAACTTAGTGAGAATCAAGAAGAAATGTGAAAAAGTTAGGGTTATAGCTCACAAATGAAGTCCTAGGGTCAGTCCCTAGTACCTGACTTTAGGGGAAGTCTGCCAGAACAAGACAAGCCAGGATGCAAACCCCCATGATTTATTGGGGGTCCCAGGACTCTTTGAGTACTTAATATGCTGAAACCATCTCTAGTGCCTTGTCACTTTTACTGAGTATTTTTCAGCCAGGGAAGGGAACACTGAAAACAATGTATTTCTGCACATGAACTTCAGCTCCTACAGAATGTCACACACCCAGGTAGAATTTAGATTTCTCAGCCTTCACAATCACACGAGCCAATAACTTGCAATAAACATAATATAATATGGGCTAAATATGATACAGTCTATGTGGGTATCTTAGTGGTAGAGCACTTGCCTGGATTTTTTTGTAGGGGTACTGTTTCCCTACAGCAAACAGTGATTCAGGGAGACAGAGAGGAGGTAGGGTCCTCTTGTTAAAGCCTTCAAGGAAAGAGCATGAGCATGGCCCTCCGAACTCTTCTCTAACAAATCTCCTCTTTAGGGTTCCACCACTGCTGCTTACAGTACCAGGAACTGGGGAACCAAGCCTTTACCCTCTGAGTCTTTGGGAGACATTTTGTAGATACAAAGCCCAAAGATAACTTCTCATTATCCAGAAACTTTATATTTGCAAATTTATCCCTTTCTTCAAATTTGTGACTTAAGGGCTGGAGGAGGGATGGCTCAGTGCTTGAGAGCAATGACTGCTCTTCCTGAGTTTAATTCCCAGCACCAGCCAAATGGTGGTTCACAGCCACATGTGATGGGATCCAACGCCCTCTTTTGTCTAAGAACAGCTACAGTGTACTCATATAAATAAAAGAAATAATTCTTTAAAAAAAAGAACATCTCCAGAGAGTCTGAGAAGACAGCTTCGGTGTGTAAAAGTATCTCTTGACAGACAAAAATGCAGCATTACGTTGCTTTGCAAGCATAAAGAGCAAACCTTAGCTCTTCAGCAATCATACTAAAAGTCAGGCATGGTGGCAATTAGACCTGGAGCAGAACAGGCCAATCCCTAGGACCCGGTGAACAGCCAGGCGAGGCATGGTGGACAGTTAGTGAGGCATCCTGTTACCAAAAGATATGATAGAGTCTGGCACGCTGGTGCATGCCTATAATCCCGGTACTCAGGAGGCAGAGTCAGGGAGGCGGATCTCTGTGAGTCCACACTGGTCTATATGGTGAGTTCCAGGGCAGCCAAGGTACACAGTGAGACCTTGCCTCAAAATTAAAATCACACAAATGTAAAGCTAAAGGAAAAAGAGATATGATGAGGAGTTTCTGTAAAGGTAGACCTCTGACCTCTACACACCCACGCACAGACAGGCACACGTGTGTGCATGTGTGCACGAGATACCTATAAGGAAAATGCATTCATTGTGAGGCAAGAGGGGATGATCAGACACGCATAACGGCCCTGCCTTTACATTATGAACAGCTCCACACAAAATTACCAAGGCAGCCTGTCCTGCCTCGAATGATTCTCCTAACCAGGAGTGAATCCTAAAACTAAAAATTGACTTTGTACTTAGATTTACATAGAGCAGGAGGAAAATGCTGAAAGGGGCTTGCAGGTAACTTTCCTAAGGTGTTAACCAAAGTACAGAAGGAATACCAGGATATCTAGTGTGTCCCCTCCAACCCCCACCCACCCTGTATACGTGGCTTTGAAAAATGTTCAACAGACCTCCAAATATTCTTCACAGAGTGATTTAAATTCCTCCATTCTGTTCTTCTGAAGAGTGAGAGATTCATGAATAAACTTATGTTGCTCCAGAAACATGTTCTACAAAGACAATATCAGATGTAAGAAAAGGCCAGGGGGCAAAAGCACAAAGCTTACAGAAATACAAGTTCGTACTGTATATATGCAAGACAGACAGACTGATTTTCAATGGAAACAGTGACCACATTTACGAGATTAACCTAATGGTAGGACAATAACCTTCATAATTTGAAGCCCACTCATTTACTGGGAACTTTTCCTACTTGACAGTACTCAAAACATTGCTATTAATTACCAAAGACTGGAAAACCTACCTACGAGAGGCCTCCAAATCTGCTGCAATCTCTGGACTATTAGGACCCCGGAGACAGCAGTGAGTCCACTACCTGCCCCTAAAACCCTATTCTCATCTCCAGGTTAACCGTGACTCGGTCGCCATCACCATTCCATCACTGCATGGAGACCTTTCCCTCTTCTCCTCTGGGACAGGGCTGGTCTGAACTCCAACCATGGACAGCTAAGGCCCCACCTGCTCCGCCACAGCCACAGGGACTGCTCTCATTCTGCATCCCTGATCACTGTGTCAGAAGGCTACTTGGGGCCCTCCCACTGTTTGCCATCTGTACCTTGTGGATCCTGAAGTGTCCCCCCTCAGGACACAATGCCATACCTTCCCCTGCACTCTGCAGACAGTAAGGACCTGCTCATCCCCTGACAGATACGCCCACCATGCTGGCTCCTAAACCCCCTTACCCTTGTCATCTCTGCACAGGAGGGAAGAAGAACAAACCAGGGAGGATGGCCCAATTCTCTTCACTGCATCAACCACCCCTCTTGTCTCCCTGAGCTCATGTCCTGTCCCTTCCCTGTGGGCCTGCTGCAGGAATCCTCTCCTGCTACCTGGTCCTGGCACAATGGACTCCTTCAAAGCTGAGCCTCATACTCACAGAGAGTTTTTTGGCCTGTTTCTTGACATGGTTTGCATCCGCGATTAACTTTTTATTCAATTGTGCAACCTGGAGAGAATAGTCTTGGTAAAGTCTCTGCCTGTAGAAGACAACAGTGAACGCTGTGATATTCTGTCTCCACATGAAGAAAGCTCACTCAAGGCCTGACTGACCTCTCCTCACTAAATCTACCGATGGAGGACTGGGAAAGGGCATCTAAAATATTCTGACAGGGAAACAAAAAATTACATGGGTTATTTCATATCACACTGACAGTATCTGTCCTGTCTTGTCTGAGAGAGAAATCAATTCACAGCTCTTAGTGCTAGAAAACTCTGCAAGAAGAACCATTGCTGTACTAACATTCCACAAGTATCCTTCTCTGATGGGCACAGCTTATGCATTCTCTTCTCTTCATGAAGAGAGGTAGAATGAGGATGGACACACCGGACAGTCAGAGAAGTCTTTGGACACCATCTGACTCTCCAGTGAGGATTTTGGGACACCTGCATTGTGAACACTGCTCTTGAAATCTGTGACACTTTGCATGTGATTTTCATCCCATTTGGCACTGAAGAGACAATGGACTGCAGGCTGTATGTCCCAAATGCAGGCTGCATGCACCCAGGACCTTTGTACAATACACACGCCTTCCTTACTGGCACACTGGTTCAACTGCCCAGTGTCAAAACAGTGTAAAGACATTTTAATTCATCCTTAGGAAACACAGCTGACTTCAGTTACCATGAGAGGCTATGAGAAAAAACAAAGTCTGTTCTACAGAAAAACCAAGGCAAATCCACTTGCCACACCAAAGCAAACACACTTGGGAAGAAAGCCTCTAGCCAGCTTGGTCACTGCTTTATTCCCCTTTATGGAGCTCACAAGCCAACCTTCAACAGCTCTGGAAACAAAGTGTCAGGACCTCACCTTTGTTCACACTGGGTTTGTATAATGTCCTTAACTTTGACCTCCATGGCGAGGAAAGATAATGTAACCATCCTTGAGAATCTTTCTCTGTCTTCCTGAAGAACCTTATTCATTGGCTCTGGAAGGGAACATCATCTTGTTGAGCATTAGTGCAAAAGTCCCTCAACAGACAGAAAAGATCTACAGATGCAAATGTTATCTGCCTCCTTTCTTTCATCCAAGAATTTCAGTGGCTCTGACCTTATTGTGAAATTGAAGAGTTGGACTTCAGTGTCTCGATATTATATAGAAAACATAACAGAGGGGACTTACAAAACGGGAATCAAGCCACTGTGTAAATTTCTTTTTACATCTTCTAGATGTCATTTATAAAGTATGAATTTGATCAATGTCCTAGTGTGCTCCAGCTCAAAGACACGTTAGGAGTGACTGTTGGGCTGCTTGTGGCAAGACACAAAAGTGGTCCATTTACAAAAATCTACAAAGGCTCAGAGAGCACTGCACAGCGAGATGACAAATGTTGTAATTACTGTATCCATTGAGACTTCTTGACAAATTGGATAGGGTAGATACCCTGAATGACATAAACGGAAACTGGCTCATGGGAAAGTCTGTGGCATTGGGGATGGTAGACCGAAGCTTGAACACACCAGGCAAATGCAGTCCACCACGATACACTAGCTTCCTATGCTGAGTCCTGAATAGTTTCTAGGTGTAACTCTCCATCAGAAAATCATGCAGACCTCCCAGCTGGCACAGTTTGTGATTTGATTTCAATAGTTCATGTGACTAACCTGTGACAGATCTAAATGCAGGATGCAGGACTCAACTGGTCATACTATATTCAGAGGCTAACACTACTGAATTAAGCTTTCTACATCTTGTGTTAGCTTTTTGCAAGATAAATTGTGGGCAGGTATTTAAAAAGGAGTGGCCCTCTACTAGCTCACACTCCCGAATAAGAAGAACTAGACTAGAACACAAATGAGTGGAGTGATCACAAAAGAACACACAGGGCATGTGCTCACAATGGAGTGGATACTAGCCCGTAAGCTAGCAATACCCAAGAAACAATTCACAGTCCATATGAACCTCAAGAAGACGGAAGGCCAAAAAACAATGTGGATGCTTTGCTTCTTCTTAGAAGGGGGAACAAAATACTCACGGGAGGAAATACAGGGACAAAGAGTGGAGTAGACACTGAAAAAAGGTCATGCAGAGACTGCCCCACCTGGAGATCCATCCCATATGCACCCATCAAACCCAGACACTATTGCAGAAGGCAAGAAGTGCTTGCAGACAGGTAGGTGCCTGATATAGCTGTCTCCTGAGAGGCTCTGCCAGAGCCTCAGTGATACAGATGAGAATGCTTGCAGCAAACCGCTGGACTGAGCACGTGGTCCCCAATGGAAGAGCTAGGGAAAGGACTGAAGGAGCTGAAGTGGATTGTAACCCCATAGGCAGAACCAACAATATCAACGAATCACCCACACAGCGTTCCCAGAAACTAAAATACCAACCAAAGAGTACTCATGGCAGGACCCATGGCTCCAGCTACATGTATAGCAGAGGATGGCCTCATCTGTCATTAATGAAAGGGCAGGGCGTTGGTCCAATGAAGGCTCATTTCCTCAGTGTATGCGAATGCCAAGCATATGAGGTGGGAGTTGGTGGGTGGGAGTAAGAGAATCTTCATAAAAGCAGGGAGAAGGGGAAGGGGAATGAGAGTGAAGGAGACCGGGAAAGGCACAATCATTTGAATTGTAAATACTTAAAATATCCAAATTTTAAAAACTAAATAAAATTAAAACAGAGAAAAAGATAGATCACTTGTGTAATTGGAAAACAGGTAATTTCATCTAATTTTAAAATATCTGAACGTGAGTAGGTAAGAATAGTCACACTGCAGGTGCCATACTCCTCATATGGACAATTAAGGTGAAGTAGACACTTGGCAAGCTAATACATACTATTTTGAAACCAAGTGTTTGAGAACAAGGCAGTAAACACACTTTTCTTGTCTGCCACGTGACAACTCCCTTGCCTTGGATTCTTTGGCTCAAACAATTTTCTCAGATTCCTAATGTCTCCTAGAACATACCTTCAAATTGTTGGAGTAAATCCTGTTTGTTCCTCCTGCAAAGAAATCACATTAACTCTTTACTTCAACATGTACATAGGGCCACCGTTGTTGCTTGAGCAGAAGTGGAGAGTGCCAAACAGCCTATATGCAGTTCACAGTTCAAGAGCAGATATTGACTCTTCCAGATGTCCAGAGACATGCATGTGTACACATGTGCTGTCATAAGAGGTAGAAGTGTGTGTGTGTGTGTGTGTGTGTGTGTGTGTGAGTGAGTGAGCGTTCAGGGTAGGGGTGGGTCCTCCTCTACCTATCCTTAACTCATTCCTATCAAAAAAGTTGTGTGACAGGACTTGAGGTTAGCTGTCAGCATGTGATTTTCATCTTGCATTTTGTAGCACACTGAATTCTGATGGTTGAAGCATGAACATGGTTAGGCCTTCAAGCTCCACGCACCGAACACACTCCTGTGATCACACACCTTACACCTACTGCACTCGTTGGTTTGTTTACATCTCCTTTAATTTTGTTAGGCTGTCTCCAGAAAGAACTTCTCTGCCACACCTCAGCCCTCAGTTCTGGGCCTCAAAGGTATTTAGTGGCCATGTGTAGCTTCTTCTATGTGGGCTGAGGATATGACCTCAGATTCTTGTGTTTGTACATTGGGTACTCTTTCACTGAACCATCTTTCCAGCCTGACTTTTCTAAATGAGTGTTATGAGTTGGGGGGAGGAAATGTGATCACCTGGCCCTCTTCCTTTCTCTTCCTGAGGAAATGCTGTCCTCCCTGCCAGCATCAAGGACTTCTTTGTCGGCTGTATTAAAGACAAAGAGGAAAATATTTTGAGACAAAGTGTGCTGCTCCCATCACCCCTCACAGAAAACAGATTCACTGTGGGGTTTCTGGATCCCACAGCCACCAATGCTAACTTATGTCTCAAAAGAAGTCATGTACATGCACAAACAGAGCACACACACAAATACACACCAGTGTGAGGGGGGCACACGGAACTCGGAATCATCCACAAACACACAGACACACCCAGCTACAAGGGGGGAGAGAATGTGTTACAGGGGGACACAGAAGTGTGCACACATAAGCAAAGACACAAACACACACACACACACACAAGTGATTAGGCTTGAGTCTTGGATCACCTTGTGTAGGCACCTGCATGTGCCTTCCACATGTGACCCATGTGTTCCCAGAGAGGCCTACTGCATACTGCCTGGAAAGAACTGTCTTATGAGCCTTGTAGGTTTCATGAGGAGTGGGAATATCAGGTCGGGAAAGCGAAAGCCACAAACAAGCTTGAGCAACAGTTAATGGCATCTGAAACCTCTTACTGTTGGGAGAAAAAAATTTCCATGCACCACACCCACTCAGGGTTCCACCTGCCAAGGGATTTTAGGATGTCTCCTGGGGGTGGACACAGCCCTCTAGCAGCTCCTCTGGAGCAGCTCCTCTGGACAGTCTGTTTGTGTTGCTTTATGATGCTAGTGTGTTTGGTTTTTGTTTTCTGCTTTGTACCTGCAGAGATTGCACCTCGGTCCTGGCTGTCATCCGAGGAGAGATCTGGATCCATCCTTCGGTGCCCGCCAGCACTGGCAGTGGCCTGCCTTTTCCTGCTTGACATGGCTAGAAACTTCTTGGGTTAGATAGGACTCCTGGAAGTAGAAATGCCGGGTAGAACTGTAAGATGGCAATGGCAAGAGGGACCCAGACTCCACAGGGTGTGGCCGGCCTGGTGTCCTGGTCCTTGTGCTGGAGCAAAATGAGGAAAAGAGCATGCCAGCAATGTCCTGACCTGCCCCATTTCTCTACTGGACTTGGAGCTCCAGACCCACTACCTCTCAAGATCAGTACCCTCTGCTGTTTCCCAACACCACCACCACCACCACACACATACAATACCTGTAAAACAAGGCACCTAAGGCTGGTGTCTGGTTGGGAACTCTAACTCGCTGATGTCCTACTCAGTCACTAAGGCCATGTCTTACAGTTCACATGCTGCCCCATTTAGCCCTCCTAATCTCTGCAGCCCCTAGCCTTGCCCTCTGTGGCCTTGTCTGATATCATTTAGAAAGTGAAATTCCTGGGTGTCTTCACCAGTTTGCCTTGGACCCACTACTCTGTGATCCAATCGTTCTATTGCATAAGGTGAGGCACCTCTCTGAGCCCTGTCCCAAGCAGAGTGACTCTTACCTGAGTTCCTCAATAGCCAATCATCCACCCAGGGTACTTCTAACCTTGGAGCCTCCTGCTTCTCAGAGGGGTGAAGGTCATACCTATGTAGGCACCACCTCCCAGTGTACATCTCTCAGACTGGTTGGGAAGACTTGTCCTCTCTGAGTTAAGTGGCTTCAACTAGTACTTGTGGGATTTGGACAGGGGATGTTGCCCTTTGGTGAAGGGGACCCTGGGCCTGTAGGGGTCCTGGCCCTTACCCGTACAGAGAGGCATTTGTGTTGAGGGAGGCAAGGCCCACGGCAGCACACAACCAGGACCCAGATGTCCACTGAGGACCCTAATCGGATACACAGAGCACACGTGGAAGGCCACTACTTCCTTTTCTCCACTTCACTGTCACAGCCAGCTCTCTTCAAACTTGCCACCCTCCTGGAACCCCTTTCATCCACTGCCCTCACGGGTCTAATTTATCACCAGGTGGGATGTCTTCCACACCTCCCATCCCAGATAGACCTGGTCCCTTCTGCCTCAAGATCCCACATTGCTCCCCAAAGGATCCGAGGCCCCAGGCTGATTGTGCTTTCTCAACATCAGAGGCTCAAGACTGACTCTGTTGATACCCTGCCACTTCACCCAGGCGACCACACCTCCATACATCCCACTGAGAGGCTCCTTCCCCTGCCCCTCAGATAGAGGCCCCACCTCTGGAATGGGTCTCTGCTTAGCAGGAACAGTACTATGCAGGCATGCCTGAGGATGCCTACAGGTAGTACTCTCAAAGGTGTGAGGCCTGCCCATCACCCATTCCCAGCTTGGGCCCTCTGCTATGCATGTGCTTGTGCAAAGACCCCTGGGATCCCTCTTCCCCTGCAGACTAAATGTCCTGTCCAGATATTGCTTATGGAAGCAGCACAGGAGGTTCCAGGAGTCGACCATTCGGGACCCAAACAAAACAAAACAAGAACAAAACGACCACAAAGGAAACAACAAGAACAAAACCCAAACAAAACCAGAGAAGAAGGGAAACCAACCCCAATCTGTGAGAGATGTGTAGAGGTGCCTACTCCCTCTCGCAGGCAGCCCACCCACCAACTGCCCCATCCACCGCGCGGTGGCCCTGCTGCCCTCATCTCCCCACTTCCCTTCCCTGGGTCTGGCGCCTCTCACAGCCCTGTGTAAAGTAAAATAAAGCCACCTCACAGGCTCCCCAGGACCCTCACGTTCAGTGGTCCAACTGTCCACGACGACAAGGGCTTCAGTCTCTCCCAGTGCCACTAAACCACCCCGGGGGGGCACCACGGAACGCACCCCGCAGAACGCGTCACCCACCAGGCCGCTCGTCCTGGACACAGCCTCCTTCCACTCAGAGGCTCATCAGGCTTCTTCTGGCCCACGTCCTGATATAACGCTCTCTGATTGGCTGGGATACCACTTGCACATGCGCACTGGATCCCGTCCCTCTGCGCGGGCATCCAGGGGCCCAGCCTGCCTCATCCACTCACACTTGCTTTCCTCTTGAGCGGTGGCCCGTGGCTTCATTCCACTGGAACACCGCCTCAGCCCGTTTTGCCCATCTCCTTCTGTTTTGTCTCTGGCTGGCTTCACCAGGAAGAAGGCTGAACGTGGGTCAGAGAGAGGTCCTTGCGCCCTGTGAGGCGATGGGATGCGCATGCGCAAAGACGAGGCGCTCGTACATGCAGGCCCAACCGAGCTCAGTCGACGCATGATGCCTAGGAAAACCTGTCAGTCTCCCAGGCATACTCTGGTGCAGCCATTGCGCATGGCGTGCCTTTTCTCTACAGTTGGCCCTTCTGTCGCGGGATGGCCTTGGCTGTATCTCAGAGGCCTCCAGCGTTCCGTCTGTTCCTAAGCAGTACACATCGGGCAGATGTTGGGAACCCCGAGCCCCTACCTGGACCCCAGTGTCCGACTCGTTCTTCCCAGGCCCTCTGTTCCTCGACCTCTTCTAACCCTCCAGGGTCTCCAAGTCCAGTCTTGGGTTAAAGGTCGACTCAGGCAGATTATGACACAGCTCCCCTTGGGCAAGTCTCCTTGTGATCCTTCCCCAAGGCCTGTGGCCCAAGCCTTACTCTTCTTAACTCAGCATAGCTGACGATGCCCTTTCACCCAGTTCGTCCCCTAGGCGACCCAAAGCCACCACACCACTGAGCCACTGAGCCCGTCCTTCCCTTCAGACAGCAGTCACAGCTCCTTCCTCCCAGCCTTTCCAAAGATGTGCATCCTTTCCGAGGATGTGACTGACCCATAGCAGTGGGGCAATGAGAGCAAGACGGTATTGGGAGACTTCTGGTTTGCTTCAGCCAGGGCATTCTAACACCTGCAAAACTTGGGATCCGGTATTCAAGCACATCTCATACAAACCAGGACACAGGTGAGGCTCTCGAAGAAATTCCACAAAGGTCCCTAAACCTCAGCCTGAACCCCGACTGCCTGCCCACAACTCAGCCTGCAGGCCTTGCAGTGGGACACACCTCCTACCTCCACAGGCTACAGGCCTGAGTCAGACTCTCCCTGCTCTCACAGGCTCACAAGACTCTGCTCAGGACTCTGGTGGCACACTTCTACCACCCTGCATGTTTCATCCTCTCTTGGTCTACTTTTAGTCAGGCAGGAGGGGGGAGGTAGGGGTCCTTCCTACAAAAGAGGCTGCTAAGTCTCCTGCAGCCATGCAGTGCCAGAACACAGCCAGAAGCAATGGGCAGGAGGAGATGGGTCCTGTTGAGCAAGCTCAAGTGTGACAGTGCCTGTGCCAGGGGCACCACAGCAAAGCTGACAGTCGAAGTGAGTGCCTGAAAACCACAGGGTGGGCCCCCTCCCCCAGGCCAGGCATGGATGGCAGGCAGCAGGTCACCAAGTTAAAGCTCTGGGGCAGAGCTGGGCAGGGTGTGCCTACTTGCGGCTTGGCAGCTTTCCAGCTAAGGGCCACACTACTGCAAACCCGAACTACAAGAAGAATGGGCAGAGTTTTGCTGCCGAAGTTGCAGCTTGAGATGACATAGCTTAAAACAATGCAGCTGGCCAAAACCTTTTGTGTTTTTTTGTTTTTATTTTTTTTGTTTTGTTTTGTTTCGTTTTGTTTTGTTTCTGGTTTGAATGTCTTTTAATTTTTTTTCTTTTCGGTTTGTCCCTTTGAGTGGAAACAGTTAATTGTCAGTGGTTCCTCTGTGGCACATATTGACTGAGTAGAGCCCACTATCAGATTAAAATCTCTAAAGCCAAGTAATTTATCTCAAACCTTACTAGGAGATCCACACTCAAGTATTCCAGGAAAATTATCAACCGAGCCTAACAGAGAATTGGCTGAGGAGGAAGAGATATGACATGGGAAGAAGATGGGCCACTTGGATCCAGAAGTCGATTGCGTTTAGTTTATTTTGCCTTCCAAAAATCATGGTCATTCTCTATGACTTTAGTCTTGAAAGCATAACTAAGTTTATCGAGGCCCATGTAAAATTAACCAACTAGCTCTTACATGTACCTTTTTTTCATGGTCAGTGTGTTTTCCTAATTTATGAAAACACAGAATTATGATTGATGACGGGTGTCAAGGTTCTATTCTACTCTATTTTGCTCTTGAGGGACTCCCTGTTAGCACGCTGTAATAAACAGGGTAGCTTCTGATAAAAAGGAACCTAATTAAAGGTCTCTGTTCTTAAACAGTGCCATTGCAAAGAAGAAGGAAAAGGCCAACTATGGATGATGGTATATTTTCCAGGAAACACATTGCAAGCTAACAAAATGGGTGAAAGTCATTTTAGTACATTTCTTCTTTATTTACCAATTAATATATGTAATGTATCATTTCCATATGAATCTGGTACAAAAATGAAAAGGGAGATAGATACACACCGGGCTTCTTTCTTTTTTCCTTTTCATTTTTTTTTCTTTTTTTGCAACCTGCTCTTAATAAGGTATCAACCTCTCCTCTGGCCCACCAGCCAGCATCAGCAGTGGAAGAGCAGCCAGATTAGGATATGGGGGAATTGGACCTGTTCAGCAATAGTTCTTTGGGGGTAAGCGCCATCTTCTTTAGCAGCAGTTCAGTCCTATGGTAAACACCCAATAGGACTCAGCATCTACAGAACAGGCCTTTCTGAAAGCAGACAGACACCAGGCATGAAGCAGCAGCTACAGCCCAGTTCTTTGGGCAGGCAGACACCAGGCAGGAGTGCCAACCGCACTGAGGCGAGGTCACAGAAACTGGAAACTGCTGCAGGAACCGCACAAGCGGTGTTTAGGCGAGATTCTCTCTGGCCTCATCACGAGTGGGGATCAACAACACAGTGTAAAGCGAACTACTACATGCTTGTTGTTAGTGTCCTTTCACATCTTTGCGATATGAAAACATCCGTTCACCTGTATGTGCTTAAGGAAAATTTCTCTGTCATGTCTGCTCTAGCAAGACCTTCTGTCACCTGTGTGCCTCAGCAAGCCTGCATTTCACAGAACTACCTGTCCAAAGAAACTAGAAAGTTTCCTCTTCAGGAAGGTGTATGTGTTGCCCATCTTTATTTGGTTTTTGTTTGGTCTTCAATTCATGTAAAAGAGGGAAGATCCTTTATTTGAGACTATCTGTGTTACTGGCCATTCCAAAATTATTGTAAATTGGCATCATGTCATCTCTTGTATGAAAAGTCCTGCCTATGACATGTCCTAGCATTCAGCAGTCTCTGAACAAATGTATTTCCTTCACAGATGTGAAATTAATTCCAGGGACTTGCATGCGGCCCAGTGGACCCATGCAGTTTGACACCTTTTCCTTGTACAAACATAGAGCAGAGAATCACCATTAGGAGGATTGTGCACACTGTACATAACGTACGTGTGTTAATGCAGAAATGTACCTACAATGTTACCTTTAAGGTTTGTGTGTTTCAGAGCAAATGGACCAGACACAATGCCTGGCTGACAGCTTGCAGGACAAGCTTGCCCAGGCCCTGTCTTCCACCACAGACGGTCCTGAGCCCCTAGAGGACAGAACACCTCCTGGGGCGGTGGGGGTGTCATTCTACAGAATCAGAAGAGTCTGTACCTGCTGACTGCTGATAGACTGGCATTTTTCGGGAGAGGAATGATGTTTCTATGCCAGTGAACCTGGGCTGATGGAATAACACACACCAGTGGCCAAAGAAATTTGGCAAGATCTCCTGGGCAGATGTGCGACCAACTCCCCTAACTCAAGATACTAAAATCCTCTGATGTGTTGGTTCCTTCCCACCTTGGCTCATAACTGACTACTGGAGCCGTAATCCTCCAGTTGTCCTGCCTCATCCTATTTCTAGAATGGCGGGGAAGTTGCATTGGAATAAAAACCACGACCAAGCAGTTTAGGGTGCAGAACCAAACCGTTCCCAACCTAGAGGCTGATGATTATGACGACACCACCCTCACTAGAAAACAAAAAGAGGGACTGGGGGGCTAGTAAGCTATGCACTTGAGGAGCCATTCCGGAACAAAGGTGAGATTGAGGCATGGCCCAACCCTGAAAACCCGAACCTGAGACCAGGAGGCGCAGGACTGTCTTCCTCCCTGCTCTGGGCCTGTGTGGCCCAGGGGGTGTAGCCTGTGAGAACCCCAACTCCACCACACAGGTAGTCACACTGGCATTTGTCCAAGTTGCAGGTTTAGCTTCCTCTCTACCTATAAGTATGCATCCAGCGTGCACCTGAAATGACTATTCATGCAAATGAAGTATCCCCAGCACCTCAGCCTATGATGTACAGTGAGGCCCCCAAACCCTTACCCACTCCCCAGGGTCTATATAGCCCTGGTTAGCCCCAACAAAGGAGAACTGTTCCTGTGAAAATGGTCTGAGAGAATGCTCTTTGTCCCCAGCATTCACACCTGCCGACCAGGGTTCTGCTGAAGCCACCTGGTCCAGCTAGGTAGGCTTCATTCTTCCCAGTCCGGCCCAGTGCACAGCACCTGAACACCCCGAGGGCAGAAACAATCCAGGAAGGCAACAGACTGGCCATTTGTGTAGGTGTATGATGGGCCCTGAAGGCACACGTGCAAGCATGCCTGGTCCACCAGGCCTCCATAGGGGGGTGAGAGATTCAGTCATGTATTTCTGCTCCAACTAAAAGATTTAAGGCTGTGTGTCTGCTTCCTCCTGTTCCCTTTTGTCCACAGAGTTCCTTCTGTTATTCCTTTTGTTACATAACATACTTGCAGGTAAGCCTTCTTGGATTCATGAAATGCTTGCACATCCAATCATCCCTCATTCCGTATTCTCCCATGTTTCTCTATTTCTGTTTCACATTCTCACTTAAGAAAAGGCTCACAAGTTGAACCTCAGCTGATAAGGAACAGACAAGCACCTCCTTCGGAGGAAGAGAAGAAGCCATCTAGGCTATGTGCTCCCCACAACTCACAAGACTCAACTTCCCCCCACCTATCTGACTGCTTTCAGTCCTTGGCTTTCCTTTCCCTTTTTATGAGATACATACCAGGATTATTCTTTCTGTTCCAAACAGTGGGGCCCCGTTGCTGTGACTTTGAGGTGCTGGCCCACCTCCACCTTCAAGGTACCCATGACATTGAACACACATTCATTCTTGTGTTAGGTAGATCTCTCCAGCCACAAGCTCTCTTAATGGGCTATTTTTCTGATGGCTATGTCCTCAGCTTACTGAGGCCGGGGAAGGTACTTGGCCACAGTGCTTTCACAATTCCTCAGCTGGGCAGGTGACTCTGGGATCAGGAAAATGTGACTGGCCCTGGCCCCGGCCCCTATAGCTGGTGTGAGACATGAGGTGAACAGCAGGAGAAACCGCACCTGACTTCTATCATACACCATTCTCAGGCTGGTCCCTGGCTCAACTACTGTCCCATTTTCTTGGCCCCAACAAGCTTCAGGTCCTGGCAGCCTGGACATCTGCCCCATAGTAGCCTAGCCCAGGGCTACCTACATCCAGTTAGCCAATTAGGTGATCTAACATAGTCATACTCCACTGCAAGCCTCCTTCCCTCCCTTGCAGTGAGCATCAATAGCTAGTTACACTCTGCCTGACTGGGTGTACTTTTCTGATTGCCCGGAGAGGTGTGAATGAGCAATATGGGGAGCTTGCCGCTGAGGTGGGCCAGCAGGCCTGCGGTCCTGACATTGTCCTAGAGTAGCCATGAGATTGGGGAAGGGGAATGAGCATGGGGGTCCATTAGGTGTAAATTAGTAGGACCCACAATAATCCTGGTGCAAGATCCAGGTTCATGTGAATGTGTAGCTCCTGGATATCACCCAAGAGGCTTGGGGTAGACACCCATAACTAGATACGCTCTACCGGACTGGGTGTATCTTTCTGATTGCCTGGAGAGGTATGAATGAGCAATATGGGGAGCTTGCCACTGAGGTGGGCTCAGCAGGCCTGCGGTCCTGACATTGTGTCTCTCCTGCTTAAGCACTAGCCTGAGGTGGCTCCAGCATGGGGATCCATCAGGTGTACATGAGCCAGTAGGACCCACAATAAGCATGGTGAAACTTGGGGGTCCATGTGAATGGGAGCTGAGAGGTCAGTGTGGCCCCCTCTTCCTTCTGGCCCCCTGTAGTTAATGAAAGGTTTGGATCCATCCTGGCCACTGTGACCCATCGCTAAAACCTGGGCACAGGATCCCCCAGTATGCATTTTTCCTGCCTTGCCATGGTCACCGCACTGCCCTACTCAGAATCTTCCTCCTCAGAAAGGGAATATATGCAACCAGTCCCTGTCTATCCCAAGAGTGTATCTCTCTGACTGGTTGGAAGTGGGGATATCAGAGGATATTCTAGCACCTGGGCATTCTTCCGATGGGCCTAGCACATGGCCACGTGGGTGTACATACATACATATTAGGCATGTATGACGGAGACAAGCAATGGAGGCTTATGTGTGAGCCAGACCAGAGAGGTGAGGACACATGAGAGGCAGACCAGATGCATGTGTGAGGGGAGCCCCGCAGGTGCCCACAAGGGAGGCTCTGCAGCATGTGCTTGCATGCATGAAGCAGGGAACGACGGGCCCCATCAAGTAGGCCTTGTGCAGGCAATCCGAGGCTTGGCGATGAGAGATTAAAGCAGTAGTTCCCCACCTTTGAAATACAGTTCTTCAGGTGTGGCGACCCCCACTCATAACATTATTTCATTGCTACTTCATAACTGTAAGTACCCTACTGGAAGGAATAGTAATGCCAATCTCTGTACTTACCAATGGGCCTTCCGATCTCCATTGGCTCACTGCCACTCTCAAAAGGTGCCATCTCCAGTTTGATCTCCCTAGTCCGGGTACCAATATCAGTGGTACCAAGTCTCGTTCCTAACCCTCCCTGGCTGGCTCCCAGAAGCACATTCAAGGCAAAGACTGTAACCAGTTCTCTTTCTCCAATTAGATTGAGTCTTCTCTAGCATACCAAAGACCTCGGAGCCCCGATGATACAGGAGTCGAGGCATCGGCTGAACTAAGACACAAAACCCCTTGGTGTGATTCAGGGCCTGTAGATGTACACAAGGGGTCAATCCTGAAGAGCAAGCCCACCAGGTATCCTCAGGGTGAATCAAATACACATCCGGTCTACCATACTCATGAGTAGAGTTATAAAGAAACACGTCCCCTAGGAGGACAGTGCCTAGTCCTTGCCCTGACACTTGTTGCAAGGTGAGAGTGTGTTGGACCTCCAACGGAAGCCCTCATCTGTCTTCTGTGACCCGAGGCAGCTATTCTCTCAGAATATGGGGGAACTGCAATATAGCAGAGCCAACAAGAGGTGGGAAGGGGAGGCTTGGTTGAGTTTGGAACTAGGAAAAGACTTTTCAGTAAGGTTTAGAAGCGGGTGCACATTGCCCTGGGGATCCTGATTAGAGAACTAATTCTCTATTATCAAAGCCATGCTGGTTACTGCAGTAACCCCAGTCACTACCTTGGGCCACACCTTAAGGCTTGGCATAGTGTGTCGAGAGGCCGGAAATGCTGGGACTGAAACAGAGTTAGGCCCGATGGAGGTGGTCAAGGCCTCAATCCGCAAGTGGACAGTGCACAGAAGCCCATTATCATAGCCTAACTGATATAGCCTTAGTCTCTAGGAGTTTCTCTTTTCTCGAGTACGTGTTCCTTTTCCTGCTTCAGTTAATCAGATGGAGAGGGGGTTGTAGGAGAAATTACAGCAATGCCCTTCTCCTACTCAGCTACCACTTCCCCGGGTGATGTCACGGAAGGTGACCAGAACCCCAAAAGACCCGGAGGCCCTACTGGTCCGTGGACTCATGTAACAGCCTCTGCGTGTTATTCCCCCACACCACCACTTGTGGAATTCCTTCTTACAGTAATTAAATACCATGAGGAGTGGGAAGCAGGCTCGCAACTCCACGCACTACAAAAGTAGCCATCAGTTTCTGCTCACTTATGGGCCCATGCCCTAGTCTGCTCATTTCTGGGGCACACATAGCCCAGGTTCACTCCTTAGCTGAGGGTACCCACACCCTTATCCTCATCCTCCCAGACCACCCCGGGGACAGGGCTTCAGGAATCATGTGTGTACACCCTTGCATTCTGCTAGTTCTTCTCCCAGTTCCTGAGTTGGAATATCCCACGTGTCCAAACTGGCAGCTAATAAACACAAATCTGGGGTTAAAGTGGACCACCAGGAGTAAGGGTGTGCGTGCTTCATTACATGTGGACCACACCTGTAGCTGATAGGGCCTGCCATGTAAGTCTAGCAGGGGAATGGGGGTTGCTCAAATTCTCGAGATGTCCAACCACAGACAAACTAGTAGTCAGTTCATAGTTTTGGGGGTATCTTGAGTTTTAGGGGGTTGTAGGTCTTTTTGATTTTCCAACTGGAGATGTCAGACGGCTCAGGTCTGGAGCAGGTTTCACATGGGAGGTGTGTCCAGGCTGCGATCCCGTCCACCTCGAATGCTGTTGATGTAATCAGCAAAACCAGGTACGGTCCCTTCCAGGGTGGTTTGAGGGTCAGGGTCTGATGGCGTCTCCTGTAGACCGAGCCTCCGATTTGGAAAGGGTGAACAGTCTCCGGGCAGCTGGAACATAGGCCACGGCCAACTGAGCCCAGACTTCTCTTTGAATTGTCTGCAGAGCCTTAGGTCTGACACATAAACCACTATCATTATGGCAAGTCAATTCAAGAACATCCCTCAATAGGGTAAGAGGAGTAGGGGTCCCATGTAGTATCTCAAAGGGGGTCAAGTTGAAGTGGGAGGGGTGTTCCTAACCTTAAAAGGGGATGAAGGAAGGAGATCCACTCAGTCTGCACCAGTCTCCAAGGTCATTTGAGTTTAAGGTCTCTTAGAGTTTTACTCCATTTTTTTCCCACCTGCCCTGAACTTTGGGGAAGGTATGCACAATGAAGTTTCTAATTGGTCACCAAGAAATGAGCTAATGTCCAACTTACCTGGGAAACAAAAGCTGGCCCATTGTCTTATCCAATTACCTCCGGGGTGCCAAACCTAGGGAAGATCTCTTCTAGAATCTTCCCTGCTACCACCGCCGCCGCCGTTCCTCTCTTTGTGGGGAGGTTTTCACCCATCCAGAAAAGGTATCTATAAAGACTAATAGATATTTATATCCATATGTTCCTGGATTAATCTCAGTAAAGTTTACTTCCCAGTAAAGCCCGGGTATGTCCGCCCTCGGCCTTTTTCCTTTTTCTACCTTAGTTCTCCATGCATTCACCTTCTGACACGGCACACAGTTATCTACTACTTGCCCACTAGATGCCTCAAATCTGGCACAAAAGAATTTGACCACAAGGTGGTCCTCAGAAGTTTGTCGACCTCTAGATGAGTCCATCGATGCATTTGCTTCAAGTCCAGGACTGTGTACCAGGTTCTGGATGGGGGCAATGAGCTCAACAGGATATAGGGTTTAGGTAAGTGAGGTGGAGATCGGCCACCCATTTGTTTACCTCTCCGAGATCTTGAACTGGCAGGCAGTCATTGGTTCCAGGTTTCCGAACCTGTAGGAGAAGTGTGTTCCAGTCTGACTGGCACTTACACAGAACCCTGAGTTGGAGTACCCAGATGATGTGTGGCATGATCCCGTCTCGTGCATCCTTTGACATGGTGTACTGACGCACCCCTATTGGGCTTACCTGGGCTTTCAGTTCTAGATGGACAGGGACGGGAGGGGGTTGGTTCTTAGCCCCGCCTTTCCTGCAGTACCCCCCCCCCCCGCTTCTGGATAAGTCTGCAGCCACCAGTCCATTTTATCCGAGGCAGGTAAGATACTCATTGATACTCATGCTCCAAGTGAAAGGTTAGGACCTGTACGGGCTCTGCTTTTGACTCTCTAACCTGTGGTCCATCAGGGTGGAAGTGAATCTGTGCTCCCATCTTAGTCAGGAGGCTTCTCCCCAACAAGGGGCAGGGGCAGTCTGGCATTACTATGAGTGAGTGGGATGCCTGGCCCCCTCTGAGATTCACAGATCCTCGGGTAGTCCATGAATCAATGTTTGGTGCGGGGAGCCCCTTGAACCCAAGGCTTTTTGTTTGACATGGGTCCTTCTGTTGTTAGCAGGGCAGAGCATTGAGCCCCTACAGTATCTACAAGGAACTGGATAGGTTTCCCCTCCACTTTCAAGGTTATCCGGGACTCAGGGAGTGGTTCTGAACCCCATCCTTCCTAGATCCTGTCTTCTCGTATGGTAAGAACTTTGAGGCCACGGGTCCAGGGGTCCCTTGTTGGGGTCCCCTTTTCTTATTGTTGGGACAGTCCCTGGCCCAGTGGCCTTTCTCTTTACAGTAAGCACATTGCACATTGATCCTTGTCGAGAGGCTCCTTCCTAGTGCCAGACTTGGTTCCTGATTCCCTGTCCCTCACCACTGTGGCCAGGACCCTCTGTAAATTCCTTTCCTGCCCATTCTTATTCCCTCCCTCCCTCCTCCCCCCTCTCACCCTCGATGCCTCTCCCCCACTCCCCCTCTCTCTCATCTTCTTCCTTTCCCTTTCCATGCTCTGTCTCCTCCTCTGTCGACAGAAATTATGGCAAAGTTTCTCAACAACCTGCACTAAATCCCACAACGACTTATCCCATCGTCTCTCTAGCCTCTGAAGCTTTTATCTGACACCTATACACTGGTGTATAAAGGTCCTAGTCACAGTAGCTTTGTGCTCCGTGCTGCTTGGCTCATGGGGTGCATATTGGCAGGATGCCTCTATGAGCTACTCTAGAAAGGCTGAGGGCGACTCATCCGGTCCCTGCTTAACCTCTCGAACCTTTGTCAAATTGGTGGTTCATCCTGAAACCCTCGTGATACCTGCCAATGGAGCCTGGTGATAGACTTGCCTGTGCTCCCTACCTTCAGGAGAGTTGTAGTCCAGGCTGGTTTTGAAGAGGGAATCCCTGGTCTAAGTCAGCAGGGTTCTGAGTGGGAGTCCCTTTTGCCCCAGGGATGTTCTTTCTGGCCTCTAGAATAATAAACTGGTAAAGAGAGACTCTGCAAAAGTTGCTGGCAATCATCCCAGGCAGGCTGATGTGTGAACAAAACAGAATCTAAAAGGCCAGTGAGCCCCCTAGGATTATCAGGAAAAGGGGTATCTAATAGAAAGAGGTGAGAGGAGGAGGAGTCCTGCAGAATCTCCTAAACAGTGTGGGGTCCTGCAAAGCAAGGATCTGGGTTGAAGGGGAAGGCCAAAAGGGCTGGACCCATGGAGGAGGGTCCGACACCAGATTCTCCCAGAGCAGGAGAATGTAAGGAATTTTCAAGGAGAGCCCTAGAAAATGCTCTGGTAAACACCCACCCAAAACACTGGAACCACAAATGGTGACACAGACACATGCTGATAAAACCAAAGCTAAGGACAGGTAGCTTTCAACCAGTGTTGAAGACAGCATCAAAATGAGTCTGGGTGTGTCTGGGAAATGCCACAGCACCACAACTCGCTCAGACCGGACACATTAGGCTCTGGCTCTACTGTGGGAATCGTGTTAACAGTTTAACACATCTGAGCACCCGAACGTGCTTGTTCAGCATGTTTCAGTGGCCTGTTGAGTTCATGTTCCAGTTGCAGTGGAACTGGCTCTGTGACCTCATGAATAAATGAAAGCATGCACATGAAACGGGTCTCATCTTTATTCCCCTGAAATAAGTAAGGTAACATTCACTTTGGGGAAGTGACAGAGAACCATCCACAAAATCAAATGACATTTGCTTCCAAAATGTAATTGCCACTACTGGGCAGAATGTATCTATCCCCCTTGCATTCATGGGCCTGGACATCATGCACTTAACTGTTGCTACTCATAGAACTGCTGGGGCTTCACTTAATGGTTAACAGAGTCTCAGTCTCAGTTGTAACAAACAAAGTAAAGAGAAAGGAGCTGCACCGACTGCTAATAGTGTCTTCTTAGCATGCCCAATGATCCCTTCCCTGTTCATCGCAGGTGTGAGCCTCAGATGGCGTCCTCAGAAATCAGGGACTGAACGTATGTTTCAAGGACGGATACATCTTGCTCTTGCTGTTTGAAAAATGGAGATTTAGAGAATCTTCATCACGTTTCTGATAATAGGAAGCCGGCTAATAGGAGGCACACAGCGATACAGACACAGGACTTACAGTTTCCATGATAACTCTGTCCTGCACCTTGGAGATTTCCTTCTCCACTTTAGTTTTCTGACCGCCAATAAAGGTTTTGCCATGTTTACTCAAGTCCTTGGCTTTCTGAAACAGACAACAACAAAAGAAGGTACTGGATCCTGAAGCCCTGACTTGACACCTCACGTCATCTGATTAAAAAAGTACTGACTTTGCCTATCCAAATGATCCTTGTTACAAATTAAAGTAAGAACAGTGGCTACTCCGGTGCATCTAGATAAACTCTCCTCATAAAGTTGCAGTGCCACAGTTGAGCTCAGTACCACTGTGAGAAGAGAACAGCTAAGGCACTTATCTCAGAAAAAGGATGGATGAGAAGGTAAAGGCCACCGAGACCAAACAAGGAATAAGAGGCCCAGGCATGTAATGGAGACCCCCGGGGTTTCCCAGGGGAAGGAGCCATTTGTTCACCGTGTCCATGGAATGTAATTTTCACAGAGAAGACACAGCATGCAACTGCAGGCCCCTTTAAGCTAAGTAAAGCTGAAGTGAGGACTCCTGATCCCCTCTGATCATCTCTCAAAGAACACTGCAGTGGTGGATACAGAGGAGGAAGGACTAACCATGTCACCTTCTGTCCATAGACTACAAAACGGCTCTCCAGTCTCTGCCCTATTCCCAGGGGAGCTTAAGGGCACAGGACTTGTATGCTGGCTGAAAATGGGTGTGGAAGGGGAACCTGCTGGCTCTGTTACTGAAGAGGACACACATGGCGACTTCCAGTGGTGAAAACATAGGATTTCCATAGGGAAGGCAAGGCACAGGGCTCTATCTGGGCCAAGAGCAGAAGCAAAGCACGGGCAGGGACCAGGAGACACTTCAGGGGAAGCTGGTACACGGGGAGGAGGGAAGACAGGACAGAGGCACCCAGTGGAACTTTGGAGGAGGGGTGTTTGCAGAGGACACAGGAAAGAGGGAGAATTAAGAAGGAAGGCCACTGGGAAATATGGAAGAGGAAAAGGCCCCATTTCTGGACAACAGCTCTCCAGAGCCGGGGTCTAGGGAAGTACAGAAGACTGAGAGAAACAGCAGAGGGGCATCAAGAGAGCCAGTCTCCACTCAGCAGCTCCCATGCTAAAACTAAACTAAACTAAAGATCATCAGTTTCCCGGGGTAAACAAAACCTAGCCTTGTCCCCACGTTTAAGCAGAATATTCCAAGAAGAAGGTGACTGCCGATTTCAAAGCCAATTACTTTTCCCACAGATTGAGAAAGGACCATTCTGTCTCCTGCTTTTACAGACACACGGTGAGACATAAGGATGTGTTCTGTTCACATGTGCAATCTCTCAGACCTTCAAAACATTGTCACACATATCCTTAGCGTCTTCAAGCTTGGTTTTGTGATCCTCTATAGCCGTCTGTAAAATCTTCAGTTGCTGCTGAGTTAAAAACTGAAATAGAGGAAATCCATGGTAAAATGACGGTAAAACTGGACATCCAACCCTGCTGCTTACAATAACTGCGTCCCAAGCTGTTTTGTGGGTTCTATCATTCGTGATCGAGGTTCAAGTCATGACCCTCAATGCCAAAAACAACATGACAATGTCTGATCGGTCACAGGGTGAGACATTCTGTCGTAAATGGGCAAAGTTCCAATGAAATAGCTACTCATTTTGAAATTTAAATGAGATCCATCTAATCTGTAGATTCCTACCCAGCAAAACAGAGGACAAAGCTTCTATTGTGGCTCCTGTTTTATGAAGTATTAATTTTTTTTGTCAAGCTCAATGCACACAGAGATTAGCTTCCAAGGGAACACTTCTTTCCAATGGAGTTTTTCACCTAAAACTTCCTTATCTGTCAGTGACTCCCCACATTGTGACACCCCGAGAAATACATTCTCAACATGGAATTAGAGAGAAGACGATTAACAACGATATATCAGCTCCAGCTGTGAGCATTCCACAGAAAGAATCAATTGCAAAAGCTGAAACCACTCAATACACAGGTCTAAAAGGTCCACAGTCTGATTTCTCCCACATCTGCTCTCCCAACTTTGGAACTTAGAATCTCCAGGCGGAACTGCTCCATCCTTCCCCAGGAAGAAAGAGTCCCAGAGACAGCAGTGAGTCCACTACCTGCCCCTAAAACCCCATTCTCATCTCCAGGTTAACCATGACTCGGTCACCATCACCGTTCCATCACTGCATGGAGACCTTTCCCTCTTCTCCTCTGGGACAGGGCTGGTCTGAACTCCAACCATGGACAGCTAAGGCCCCACCTGCTCCGCCACAGCCACAGGGACTGCTCTCATTCTGCATCCCTGATCACTGTGTCAGAAGGCTACTTGGGGCCCTCCCACTGTTTGCCATCTGCACCTTGTGGATCCTGAAGTGTCCCCCCTCAGGACACAATCCCATACCTTCCCCTGCACTCTGCAGACAGTAAGGACCTGCTCATCCCATGACAGATACGCCCACCATGCTGGCTCCTAAACCCCCTTACCCTTGTCATCTCTGCACAGGAGGGAAGAAGAACAAACCAGGGAGGATGGCCCAATTCTCTTCACTGCATCAACCACCCTCCTTGTCTCCCTGAGCTCAAGTCCTGTCCCTTCCTTGTGGGCCTGCTGCAGGCAACCCTGACACTAGAGAAATGGCATGGCAGTTTCAGCAGATCTGTTCCAAGCTGAGCAAACCACTCACACTGAGGTGTTCTTCTTGGTCCTTTGTGCTGCCCACCTCATCCAGCCACTTCTGGTACAGGGACCCAAACGTTTCGCAGTATATGGACTTAAGCTCCTGCCTGTGAAACAACACAGTTCTGATTACAGAGCATGGTCACACTGGGTGGGGGCAAGCCACTGTCACACACTCATCATTGTGAAACAGGAGCTAGAAACAAAAGACAAACAGGGAAAGAGTTGCTTTCTCATGGGAGGTGAAATGTGACACTCACTCCAGAAGAATTAAACTGCTAAGAGAGACATCATTTCACATGTCTTCCCTCTCAAACCATGAGGATGCATTAGTGTATACTTCTCCCAAGATTGCATTTCTGGCTTAAAAGTAGACTCAGCTTCCCTTCCCCTTACAGAGTAACCTATAAATCCCGAGAGCCTAAGACCATATCCTGAAAGCAACATATCCTATGGGTAGTTTACAGACAGCCAGAGCACACAGAGCCCTTTGCCCAAGTGGTACTTACAAAGGAGAACTCTGGTGATACCTCCTGAGAGGTACAGTTTTGTAGACCACAGAGGACTGGCTTGCCCTACTAGATGTTACCTGTACTGTTATCTGAGAGGGGAGGGATGGCAGTCTTGCACCCAACACATCTCGGTTCCCATTGTTTATGCATAGGACCAGGTCATAGAGAAAAAGGCAGTGCTCCGCAAAACCCATCATGGATTTGACTCTGTGTACCATCGAGGGGGCAGACAGGAGAGACTTGGCTAGAGTGAAGGCTTCACAGATCTCCTTTATGGAAGATGGTCACATCATGTTACCTTGACTGCTCCTGAGCTTTCAAAATACCCTGGAGGTTTTCATTCAGGATTCTGAAAGACTCATTCACATCCTCTTTAAACTGCTTCCTCTTTTCCTTAAGAAAGCTGGTGACATCTCCTGTGAGAGAAAGGAAAGGGCATCACCTTACATCAAATATCCAGAGGAAGAAATGCTTTTTCATCCCAGACACACCACCTACAGGGTAATATGAATAACTATGGGCCTGTTGTCTCTTCTAGCCTAGGCTGGTCTCAAACTTGATACATAAATGAGGCCATCCTCAAGTTCCTTTTTCCCTCTCTACTTCCTAAGTGCTAGCAATACAGGCGTGGGGCATGGAGCCTGACTAAAGAATGCCGTGGACAAACAATTTTCTCAACACTTCAAAACCCCAGCTCTTATTGTGTAGCAGAAAGAACAATGCTGTCAGACTTCCCTGCTTGTGTGAACTGACTCTACATGCTAAGAATTGACTGTGGCTCTCTGGTAATGTTGTCTTGGTCTGCCTATACAAAGAATATAGCCTGACTTGGTCGGAGGGACATGTTGTACACTGTGGTTGTTACCTTGGATGACAGAAAACAAGCTGGTGTGGCATGCACTTGCTTTTCTTCCCGGTGCTGCCTTGGGAGTTCCCTGACAGGCTCCTAAGCGTCTACAGACTAAAGGCTATTTTTACAAGCTCTCCTTTGACAGGGGTTCATGGTGGAGAGCAACTTTGGAAAGCCAGAAGCAGGATTTAATTCACAAGTTGGAAAACGGCTGTTGCAATCTCAGGCATTGCTCCTGCAGTAAGTTAAAGAGCAGAGATTTATCTGCTTTCCCATCACCTCTAGTGACACTCTTCAGAGATGCAGTAAGCAGGGAGCAGGAAGCAGGAAGCTCTCCTCACAGCCCAGGTGACAGCTCCATTTCCCCTGATTACAGTAGTGTCTTAAAAGGTAAGGTAAAGGTAACCCCTGAAGGCCAATGGACAACTTATTCTTTGGCAACATCCTGTGAGTCACAGAACTGTTCCAGAGTTCTGTTGTCTCTCAGGGACCACACTCTCAACCTGTGTAAGTCAGAGGGTTGGAGAGAAAGCTCTGGGACTACAAGACCTGCTGGAACCCACCTTCGTATTCCTGCATCCTCTTCTGAATAGGCTCTCTGTGGGAAAAATGACACAGCATCCTTAATTGAGGACAAGCATCCTAAGTGTGCATTGAAGGAAAAAAACAGAGGCTTTGCCAAGGCTAGAGCTTCTGTGGGGGTAAAGTCGGGTTTTCCTCTCTTTGGGTCATTACTTTTATTCCTTCATCCTTGTTTTAGTACTGAACCAAAGAGTCCTCTGCAGATACATATGGGCACATGGCTCAGGGTTACTTCCTGGAGCACAAGTGACTGAAAGCCTATACTGTATCCTCAGACATCCCACCCCAGGCTGGGCTTGGGAGGCTCAGGAAAACTGCGCCCCAGGTGTTCCCTGCCCAAATGCAGGCAGCTGCACAGAAGTATCTCCTCTCCTCAAGCGGTGGCTTTGTGTCTGTTGTGTTCTGGCAGCATAGGGGATTGTATACTAAATGTTTACTGAAATCCATTCCTGGTGCACCGGAGGCTTTCACAAAGGTGTACTCACCATGTGTCGAGCACTCTCCAGCCATATTCACTCTCCTCCTTCCTCAAGTCCCTCCTGCCAATCCTCCTACATCACCCAGACAGTGTCTCTTCAACTTTCATGCCAGGTGGCCATGTGCAACCTCCAGAGTCTGCCTCTCACCACTTCCCCTCAGCCCCTGCAAACCTTCCCCTCACCTGGGTAATGCTGGCCTCTTCCCGGCCTCCCCTCTGGGTTCAGGTTATATCATTTGATGGACATATTTGTAATCCAGGAACCCCAGAGGAGAGAACCCAGGTAGAAGTAGACTCTTTGAGGCTGGCTTATTTCACATAACACCACATTCCCCACTTACATCCATTTTCTGGCAAGGGAACATTTTGCTTTGTATACCTGCAGGCAACCACACTGAAACTACCTCGTGGGGAAGGCCAACTAAACCTTGAAGACATCACCTGGCCTGTTGCATGTCTGATCTTGAGGAACGGCCGCCCATCTCACTGGTACCAACTGCTGGATTGTCTGCTGCGTCTAGAAGGAAGGAAAGATCTTTGCAAACGAAGCATACTATTCTCCTCATCACTCACTCCACAGTTGGTTGAGCCCATGTCCAACACAAAGGTTTGGAAGCAGTCTTCCAGGAACTCACGCCCCTCCCCTGCCCCACCAACACAGGAGAAACTCAGCCTGGCCCCAGTCGAGAGACAGCAGATGCACGTGTGCATACAAAACTTACAAGGAAATTCCCTGTGACCCTGGGCGTCTCCAGAGACATGCTGGCTAAGACCAATGTCTCTGTGAGCCTTGTATCTCTGCCATGCACTGGGAATGTCAGGTGGGGACCAAAACCCAGAGCATGCTTCAGGATAAGAGGTCAGACACTGAATCTGCATCCCTCTGTCCTCTGTGCCCTCCCTCCCAACCCACCCAGCCACAACACCATGGAAACCCCTTTTTAGTCTGAGACTGCCCCCATGCTGCATGTGCCAAGTAGTAGAGCGTACCCATGGTTGGGCCCCATAATCCCCATCAGTTATTACCAGGGTTGGCTGCTTCTGGGTTCCAGTCATCTGATGGCAGGGTCTTATCTACCCTCCTGCACTTGGCACTTTTCTTCATGGTCTTCTGTGCCTTGCTTGACATGGCTGGGACCCTCCTGGCTCAGACAGGACTCCTGAAACAACGGTGGGATGCACGGACAGTAAAGATGCTGAATTTTATGACTGTACATGAAAACAGGGACCAGGACACCACAGGCTGTGGCCATGTGAGCTGGGGCAAAGAGAAGGTGGGAGGGTGACATCGATGCCCTGCAAGGTCCAATCACATCCTGTCCCATCATTCTGGCTGGAAGCAGAGCTTTCTACAACCCAGTAGCCCTTGATCTAAGCTCTTTCTCCTGATTTTTTGTCACCAGGATAGGACAAGCTTGGCTAGACCCCAAGCCAAGTGATCCAACGTTGGTGTCTAGTCACAAGCACGAATCCAGCAATGGCCAGTGAGGTCACCAGAGCCGTGCCCTGGTTGAGCCCTGCTGTGGGGTCAGGTGAAATTCCTACCCGCTCTCAGTCTAGATGCTTCTGGAGAAACTCGGGGACCCAGGCCTCCAGGAGAGGCCCAAAGAATGCCCCAGAGGCAAATACAGAGATTCCCCAATACACTCACTCAAGATGACACGCAGCCTGTGGATATAGACAAGGATATGGAACCCGGGGATGTGAAGCATGCAGGCAGGCTCGTCTCTTCAGCAGAACAAATGTATACGCCCCCTTTCCACCCAGAACGCTGGGAGTGGATGTTGTTAGGAGCCTGGTGGTCTGTTCCACCTGTGGAGTCAGGTGACACCAGAATCCCCCGACTTTTTGGTTTATCTTGAACTCCCACCCCCTAGACCTTCATCCTTAGTTTTGTTTGCCAGTCAGTAGAGCCCTGTGAGACCCGTGGAACTGTGTCACCAGACAAAACCTGGGAAGGTTCAGCGCATACAGAAACCCTGCTATATACTCATATAGGAGAATGGGAGGTGATTCATCTGCTCCCGCCTGGTTTCTGTCCTGGAACATGTGACCACAAATCCCCCACCCCTTAAAATCTTGATCACCTAGTCACATAGCACAGAACACCCAGTTCTTCGTGCTAATGTGGTATCCAGATAGATGGGCCCCCAAGGGTTCAGCCAATAAGCTTCCCTTCACCAACATTCCTTCCTGCAAAGTGTATTTAACCTCTGGTCCACCCTGAGTGAATCACGTGCACCCATTTTCCATGATGAACAATGAATAAACAGTTTGGACAAGCAAAGACTGTCTCCTCAAGGACCACTGTGGGTAGAAGCCCTTGCCTCCTAAGTCTCCTGCAGAAGGCCCCTCCTCTGACCTTTGGACAAGAACACTGGCCCCTGAGCTAGGCCAAAGTTCCCCCTCCCCCCTGGCCCTGGGCTTATCACTGGCTTGTGCAGCCTCTCTTCTTTCCAGATCTAGCCAATTCCCAGTGGCGCCTGGATGACCAGGAGTTTGGGAACCCCTGCTTCACTGGCCTCTGCACTCCCTCTGTCTTACTCACCTGGGCCGGGCCCCATCTTAGGCTACATTCCTAGACCATCACCTGTTCCCGAGTCTGCCCGAGCAGCCCCAAGCAGTGTTCGCACACCCCAGCTGCGAGGTGGAAACCAGAACCCCTCTTTAGGGGAGAACCCTTCTTTACGGGAGACGTCAAAATGTACTTTATGGCCTGGTAACCTCGACACTATCTGCAGGACTGAAACCACACCAGATCCCAGGCCCCCAAGAAGCAGAATACATCCTCCTGGCAGATGTCACCTATACTTTGCAAAAGGCTTTCCATGCACTTAGGCCCGAGTTGTCGTTCTCCACAGGGAACCGGGGAACTCTTCTTTCCCCAAATTGCACTGTACTTAAATATGTCTAAAACAAACTGCCCGGGGTCAGACTCTAGTAGCTTGAACCTGCACTGGCTAACCAAGGAGAACTGAGGGTAGTACAAGCTACTGAGACATCACTTGTGGAAGTGTACTACTGTGTGTCCCTGATGTCTAGACTCAGCTAGGGAAATACACCTCCTACAATCCCCCCAAATCCCTCTTCCCCTCGAGGGTAATCACGGCTACTGAGAAGTCACTTGAAGACATGTACAACTGTGGGTCCAGGTATCTTGTCACTCAGCTCAATAATTAATTAAATAAAAATAAATAAACAAATAGAAATAAGCCTCCCAGCACCCCACCCCCAAACCCCTCATGCCCTAAAGTGTGGTCACAGCTTGTGAGATGTCACGTTCAGAAGTACATTCCTGCCACGGGATGCACAGGCACTAAGCAAGGGGGAAAGCCCCCAAAGGCGCGCCCAAAATGCACTCTTCCTCTCGAGGGTAGTCAAAGTTAAGGAGACATCCTTTCTGGAAGTGTTCCATTACAGGTCTCAGGACACCTTGTCACTCAGCTAGGGAAACCCTCCTCACAGCAGTCTCCCTCAGTGATTATAGTCACTTGCAGAAGTATACTACTGACGATTCCGGATATCTCACCACCCTAGGGAAATACAACCCCTAAGGTCCCCCAAAGCCCCTCTTACCCTCAAGGGTGGGCACGGCTATTGGACGTCACTTCCAGGAGGGGTTTACCTTGGGGCTCGAGATACCTCCTCTCCCAGCTAATGAACTATGCCTCCTCTAATACTCCAAAACCCTGCTTACACTCCAGAGGGGGCACAGCTACGGGACATCACTTCCTCAAGGCTCTCACCATGGGTCTCAGGAAACCTTGTAGCTCAGCTAGGGAAACACACCCCCTACGATCCCCCCAAAACCCTCTTATCCTCGAGGGTGGGCACGGCTACTGGACGTCACCTCCAGGAGGGTTTAGCGTGGGACTCGGGGCATCTTGTTGCTCAGCTGGGGAACTACACCTCCTGCAATCCCCGCAAACCCCTCTTAGCCTCCAGGGTGGTCACACTTCTTTGCCATCAGGTAAGGAAGGGTTTTACATTGGGTCTTATGATACCTTTTCGCTCTGCTAAGGAAACACAGCCCTTACAATCCCCAAGCCCTCTTACCCTGGAGACAAGGCTGAAATGTTGGACGTCAATCCCGGGAGGTTTTTAACCTTCGCTCTCTGGACACCTTGTCGCTCAGATGTGGAGTTACCCCTCCTACAGTTCCCCACGCCCCCACCCCTCCTACCCTCGAGAGTGGGCGCTGCTTGTGGACGTCACTTCCGATGGGTTTTTACCTTGGGTCTCGCGATACCTGGTCCCTCAGCTAGGGAAATAGGTAGCCCTCTGGCAACCCCACGAACCCCACTCACCTCGAGGGGGGCACGTCATTGGCTATCACTTCCGGAAGGGTTTTACCTTGGGTCTCGCGATACCTTGTTCCTCAGCTAGGCTCACACACCTGCCACAGTCCCCCAACACCCCCCTTACCCTCGAGAGTGTCCTGGGCCAGGGAGACGACACCTCCGAAAGGGTTTTACCTCATGCCTCAGCATGCCTTGTCGCTCACCTACGGAATTACACCTCCTACTGTCGCACCAACCCGCTCTTACCCTTCAGGGTGGTCACGGCTAGTGCGAAGTCACTTCCGGAAGTGCTGAGCCACAGTGGGAAACGTGTGCACATGCGTGACACGGGCCAACCTGGTTCCGGGCAGAGGCCCACCTGACAATCACACATGTGTGACATGGGGCTTGGGGTTGCTCGCTTGTCAACCACAACAACGGCAACAGAAATCGTTGTGTTAAGGTTTTCAGGGGACCTGAAGAACCCACACCACTTTCAAGGGGCCCTGCTGTAGACACACAGACACAGAGAACTTCTGCAGTACCCACGGACCCCAGAAAGATGCACGCAGAACGCCCCAAGTCTTTCCCCAAGCACGCCTGCTGCCCCGTTCACTCGGCTCAGTCCCTCAGACCCTCACAGGACCTTGTTACACAGTCCTCCTGGGGCCCACCTAGGTCGCCCGGTATGGAATTCGGGCACCAGACGTCACCTCACTGAGACGATCCTAATATCTGGTCGCTCACCTGCAAGAACACACCTCACCACGGCTGCCCGAAGCCCTGCTTCCCCCGGAGGGTGGTCAAAGCAGGTTGGCCCCCACTTTCAGAGAGTATTCCACCTCTGTGGAGAAGCGTGGGTGCATGCGTCGCTCCTGTCCAGTCCTTGTCCTTGGATAGGCTTGTTGGGGGTTCAGGAATCGCCACACAAACCTCGTGAACGCTGATCTCAGCTAAGTAAGAGTAGTTTATGGAGTGCACACCTCAGTGCTGGTCAGACCAGGGACATAACTCAGAACTGTCCGAAAGATGACAGCGGGTATATTTTTCTGTCAGCTTATAAAGGAAAAGAAAACAACAAAACCCACAATGAGTTCATGTGCAGGAAGTGCTGCCTGCTGGTCAGCTCTGACTCAAAAAATGCTAACAAATGACAGTTCATAATGACCTTTGATTTGATGGGTCCTATGGAGTAAAGCTGTGTGGAACTTCTTGCGATTGGCAGACTTCATACAGAACATTCAGAATATACAGAACATATCAGGCTATGAGGCCAGCATGTCCTTGCCCTGAGGCAAGTGGCTTCTCTGTGTCAATGCCTGGCAGGCATGTTAAAGCAACGATATGAAATAGCTGGTAAGCAAAAAACAAACTGGCTGTTCTGCGTGTGGGGGGATCAGACCATAACAGGCCCACCAGCAACCGTGCACGAGGGAACAGGAAACGGTGCCCTTGCGGCCTGGAAGGACCCAACGATTTGAGTAGGGCCAAGTGTCGAAGTGTGGACCTGGGTGAATGTCTCCCGTGCCCAAGGACTTCAGACAGGGCCATGTGGCAGATCCCTAGTCCTAGGACAGGCACATGTGCTGTCCTGCCCACCCTCCTCAGTCCCTGCTTCTTTGTATCAAAGCTTTCCCACACCACCCTTCCCGCCTCCTCCACTCCACTGTGGAGTTCAGATTCCAGACCTTCACCTCAGGACTCTCCTGGGCCTCAGTGCCGAATCACTCACCTCCAGGGACACACATAGCTCGCCACAATCCCTGAGACCCTATTTCTCCTCCTGGGTGGTCGGTCTCAGGTCTTCCTCCTTTCCTCGTGCCCCGTGGAAAACCTTGTCTCCCCTGTGTGAGCCGGGCCAATGATGCTCCATCTTGCGCCCCACTGCCATAGCCAGCACAGCCCGTAATCACGCACGATGGATGTGGACCTTCCAGTTGTGCATGCACAAAACTGGGTCTCACCTGGGAAGGGCCTAAATGACCGGAAAACTCTGCTGCCAGTTTTCTGTCACCTTTAAAGCCCGACTTCATGGAACTTGTGTTCTGAGTCCCCATGTTCCGTGCACACACCGATGCCGTGGTGTTGAAGCACGCTCAACAGTGGTCCACCGCCCTTGCTGGAGGTCCAGGACAGGCAGACCACAATGTGTTCATGCAAGACAGCAGGAAGCATGGACCTTTGCAGAATCACTGAGGTGCACAGAGGGTATCGAAAGGGCCAGGCAGAAGGTCCCTTGTCGATGCAGGGCAGAGGTGCTGTCCACCCCCCCAACACCCCCCCACACACACATTTTTACAGTTCCTGGCACCTTGACAAAACTTTCCAAGGATGGCCCTCTGGGCTTTGTGAACTCCAGGGTGGACCCGAGGCCCGTGGCATCACCTCATTGGTGGCCCTAATAGCAGTTGCTCAGCTATACAGACATCCTTCACTACAATTAGCTGAGGCCCTCCTTTTCCAGGGCTAGTCCTCACGTGCAGAAAGTAAGGATGTTAGACTCTCCAGAAAGGCAGAAGAGTACTTCCAGCCTTTCTCAGGTGACATCCCAGTTTGTGCATGCACAACCCAAAGCTACAAGTCGAGCAGGAGACCGGGTGAAGTGACACCCACCAAACAGGCGCACAACTGGAACTTGAGCTTTGAAGATGATGTGCATGCTGGACAGCTGTCTTTGGTTGTGCCTGTACACTGGGCCGCAGGAAGCCCCTCTGGTCTAAGTATCGCTCGTGGCTGCTTCTCCGGGGATCCGGGTGGCCAGTGGAGTCTGCAATAGTACAAAGGGGGCAGAAACAGGAGGCCCCTAATCCCATGGTCACTGTACAGACTCCTGACCAACCTCTTTAGGACTGCCGTCCTCACGGTCCCCTTTCTGATCTCCTCCAAGAGCTTGGTCTGATCCAAGGAACAAGTGCAACTCCTGGCTATCACAGTATTGTTCAGCTCCGGCTCGGACACTTCATGGTCCTACTGCCTTCCCCCAAGGGCTGTGGATCTAAGTTGGCCGTGCTTCACCACCACCCCATCTGTGCATGCACAAAGCTCAGGACGCGTGTTCCATGAAGTCAGACCTTGGAGGATGCGAGAAACATACAAGGACAGCAGTTAAACCCAGCAAGCCTCCGCCTGACTATCTGGGAAGGAAATTAAGAATTACTGTGAAGGCCCTGTTGCTGTGGGAATTTTCATTGCCGTGTCCACTGTGGGGAGGACCTTTGTGATCATCAAGATGGCAAATGTTGCCTCAGCCCATCTCAGGGTCACTCCACCCCTAGGTAGATGCCACTTCCCCGAATAGGGGCATTCAAGCCAGTACAGGCCGGCTCGGCAAAGCTCAAGACAGCCCAAATCACAGTAGCAAAGTCCTGAATCATCCCACATGATGAAGAGATGGGCCAAGCATGCCACATCCACAGAACAGAATAGTATCCAAGCCCTCAAAGGAAATGCGCATTCACTTTACGGACACTGAAAGCATTTTCACTGAAATCGTTCCGACCAAAGTCGGAGTTCTGTAAGGATCCATATATGAGTTATGAGCAGAGTAAGAAAAAAAAAAAAAAAAAAAACCCTGAAGAGGTGTCGGTCCCAACTGGTGTCATCTATTCTGGTGACAAAATATCTCACTGGATAAAGGCATAAAGGATAAAGGCCTAGTGTGGCAGGCATGGCTTGGGACTGCTTAGTGGAACACAGTTTCCTCTGTGCCTGAGGAAGAATATGGGTGTGTGCATGTGGGTGGTGGCAGCGGAATGAGATATCTTGTGTAGCTTGGAGCATTTGGATTCTTGCTTCCTAGTAGAAGATGCTTGTTTGGGTTGGCTTGGGAGGTGTGGCACTGCTGGAGGAAAAGTGTCACTTGGTGGGAGGGGCGCTTGGCTTGGGAGGTGTGGCACTGCTGGAGGAAAAGTGTCACTTGGTGGGAGGGGCGCTTGGCTTGGGAGGTGTGGCAATGCTGGAGGAAAAGTGTCACTTGGTGGGAGGGGCGCTTGGCTTGGGAGGTGTGGCAATGCTGGAGGAAAAGTGTCACTTGGTGGGAGGGGCGCTTGGCTTGGGAGGTGTGGCAATGCTGGAGGAAAAGTGTCACTTGGTGGGAGGGGCGCTTGGCTTGGGAGGTGTGGCAATGCTGGAGGAAAAGTGTCACTTGGTGGGAGGGGCGCTTGGCTTGGGAGGTGTGGCAATGCTGGAGGAAAAGTGTCACTTGGTGGGGGGAGCGCTTGGCCTGGGAGGTGTGGACGAAAAGTGTCACTGGAAGGGGGGATTTGAGGTTTTCAAAGCCTCCTGCCATTTGAAGTTGGCTCCCCTTCCTCCTTGAGATGCAGGGTAAATTTTTTTTTCTTTGATGCTGCTGCCACCTGAACTCCTGTGCTGCTTTCTATCCTGTGCAGGTCCACGGTCCTCCCTGCTTTCTGCCAAATGACCCGGAATGCTTATTTGCATCAGGAGGAACAAACAAAGTGCCTGCCTTCTGAATTCTGGCAGTGAAAAGGGTGGTCCTCTGAGGCGTGGGCCCTGGTCTTATTATTTTAGAAGGCAGGAGGCGACCTGTGATCTCTTGTCTTGCCTTGTTCCAGCCCCTCTGTGTTCAAATCCAAGGCCCAGCTGGGACCCTTGGAACGCCAGTATCATCTTTTGTACTGTGTGCACCCTTACCTACTTTCATGTGTGCAGCTGCAGGGGATGGTGGGAGAACCAGGTGACAGGGATGTAAGTGAACAGTCAGCCTCCTGGGTGGGTGGATTAGTACTTCCTGATTTCCTCAGAGAACTGGCTACTAGGAGGGAATGTTTTCCTATGACACTGTGGTTGCCATGACAACGGGGACAAGCCATTCTTTCCTGGTTACAGATAGGTTTGCGAAGGACACTCACAGACTGGAGGGGTGGAGTGACTAGACAGACTCGCAAAGCGCGTAGGTAGGTGCCTGCAGCCAACCTGAGCGTGTGTGAGAGCTGAGTCTGCGAGTCTGTGCCTTGGGAGCGTGTGTGCTCTTCCCTGGGACTCGGAAGGAAGGTTCCTCACTACTACAGTTTGAAGAGAAGCCCCAAGGACTGGCTGCTCACTCAGCCCTGTCTCTTTGTCCTCAGGTGACACTTCTTTGCTGCTAGCTTTATCTTTTCAGGCCCCGAGAGCATAGTTCGCCATGTAAACGGACACCTCCCTCTCTGTTTGGCAACGATTGTCACATGTGCTCTCCTTGACAGGATGGCCCCGTTTGTGTGACAGCACCTTACCCTGGATAGTTGCGGCTCCCATTGTCTGAGAGAGAAGCGGGGAGGCATTTAAGAGGAGGTAAATGCGGAAGGGGGTAGGGTGCGGGTGGGGGGGAAACCTTGGAGAATGGTAGAAGCCTAGTGGTGAAGATACTCTCTCGGCCTGGAGACCTGACGCAGAAAGTAAAATCCGCCTCCCAAAGACAGCTGCCTCTAAACTGGCCACTCGTGGCAGTTAGACAGACCAGAGGGGAGATAAAAATCAGTGTGGCAGGAACACCCAAGGAAGGGACAGAGTTTGTTCCCTCGGCAGGTATTAGTTTGGGTCTGTGTCTGAGTCTTTACCGTGCTCACCTCACGGTCGGGTGAAGCATCACCCGGGCTTTCCACAGCGTGCGCGGCTGGGGCTGCTCTCTGGCCCACGGGAACATCTGGACCACTCTGTGTACCTCTGCCCCTGCGTGTGAGCCAACTGTGTTGTGCTCTTCTGGTACCCTCTCGTCAGACCGTCCCCTGCCTTCCTGTCTGACTTACCTCAGGGACGGAAGCCATTGTTCTCATCTGGAGCACGTGTGAGAGGACACCTCACAGAGGGGATTGTGTGCAACTTCTCTCGGTTAGAAGGCCTTTGATCCCGGGGCCAAAGTGTGTGTGTGGAGACAGAGATTTCAGAATTCCACCTCCCAAACTTCTCTGTGTGTCCCTGGGGAAGATAGCCTGCACTTTTCACCTTTTCAGCAGAAAGGCAACTATCTCAGAAACTTTGGAGAGCCTTTTGAAGGTAGTGCCCCGGAGGCGACACCTGGAAACAGTGGAGGCAGGTGGCAATAGTGCTAAATTCTAACCAGGATGTAGGAAAGTAAGGACTTTTAAGAGCCCATGAGCGAGCAATAGGCATACACAGGTGGAGTGCGCAGTGGGGAGAGTGTGGCCTGATATGAGCGCAGACACGTTTCTCTATGACTGAGCTACAGATGCTGCATCGGTGCCCTGGTTTGTGGGCTCGAACACACACTCGCTATTCCCAGGTATGTTTTCTAAGTGAAGCAGTAGGTGGGGCTGAGAATGTCCTGCCTGAGGGAAGCAGAAGCAGGCGCAGACCTGTGCAGGGTAGAAAGCCTGCACTCTCTAGTTGTAACTCGGCCATCCTTGGTTTCTGAGGGCACCCTGTGAGGGATGGGCTCTCTCGGGCCCAAGGCATGGTGCCTGGATGGTGGAGAGGCAGGGTTTCATTTAGCCTTGCTGGAAAGCATGTGCAAGGAAGGTCCAGCAGATGGCAGCTCAAAAGTAACTGAGGCACTCATGTCTTCCCCAGTGTCCTCAGGAGATATCTGCTTGACAAGGCCCAGGACCTCAAGGGGGCTGGGTCAGAGGAAAGCAACCCTGAGAAATGACACAGCCTCCTAGGAGAAGGGTCACCGCCCGTGATCCCGAAGTTGAGCTCCATACCGCCACAGTACACATTTACTATTGCGTCATCCAGAAGGTGTGCCCTGAGACATTCCTAGACTGATTTATGTAGAAAGCCACTTTAGGCATCGTGAACTCAGATTAGAAGTCAGTGACACGTGGGTGGGGGTACAACAGAAGAGACACTGCACATTTGTGGGGTGAACTGGGTCCTAGAGTGCACCGCCAGGTGTCCAGGGATATAGAGGGTGGGAAGGGAAGGACTTGGTGGGGGGGTGATCCCGAGAATACCATTTGTCTTCCCTGACCCCATTTTTCTGTATGGTTGGAAATTCCTACAGATAAGGTCTGACGTTCCAAGATAGGCCCCGTTGGCCTATGCTCACAGAAGGAACATGAGAACAACTATGCTCACAGGAGTTCACGAGAAGAGCAGCATCCTTAGGAAGCTGTTTCAGGAACCCAGAGTCCACAGTGCTCCGCCTCACTGTGCCTTCTGGTGCCCACTTGCATCCTGGCATAGACAGTGAGCAGGGGTGGCATGCGAGCCCATCCCGGTCCTTCCTCTGTGCGGTAGTCCGTATCTATCAGCAAACACAGTGGGCCTCTTTGGAGGATCAGACAGATGAGGGATTTGTGTCCTGTCCCACAGGCATGCATGGCGTGCACACTGCTGACAGGAAACAGACTGGCTCAAGGCAGAAGCCATCATCAGTAACACAGTAGCCAACCCCCCACACACCCCCTACAGACCACACACAGACCCCACATAGACCTCACACACACACACACACACACACACACACACACACACACACACACAGGAACGTGGGCCAGGGAGAAGAACGTGATGAGATTGCACTAAGGTAGCCAGGGAGAAGGGATTGTGTGGAGAGCCAGAGTATGGGGGAGCATGGCCAGAAGAGCTATGCTCCACATGAGAGTGGACACCACTGGCCTTAGGAGTGGGCAAGGCACCATCCAGGCCATCAAGTCGCTGCTTTCCTTTCCCTTGTGTTTAAGACTTTGTGGATTAAGATTAGGCCACAGCGCTTGTGTGCAAGATTGTTCTGCGGTCTGGCATCTCTTGTTAGAACAGTGCCCTTCACAGGCAGATAGGGATGCGCAGGCTCTCCTGCAGGCTTGAGGTTGCAGCATGGGGGTGTACAATTCCAACAGAGGCACTTGCTTACCCTGTTGCTCTCCCTGTTGCTGAGTCTGCCAATTAGCAAGCATTTCTCCACAATGAAGCGCTTTCTCTTTGGGGATCTCCCCAAGTGTGCCCTGTGAACACTTGGTGCCACAGTGAGGCCCAGGACGGAGTTGGGAACAAGAGATCTAAACAAAAACTCTGGAGGCACAGGGGTGGGGTGGGCTTGGGTGGGGTGGGGGAGGGAGGACTGGGACAGAAGGAGGCCAGCAGCTGTGACAGCAGACACCCTTACTTGCAAATCACCATGAACATTTTCCCCAGCCCCAGTTGCTCTTCAACCTGGTAACACACTGGCCTGGAAGGCAAGGGCAAGAGGTGTCCACAGGCCTCCTGGGGTTGACAGTGTAGGACTACCTCCCTAGGAAAGGAAACATGGGGCTGCCCACCCCCCACCCGCAGGGAATCCCAGGAAGCCCCTGGGCACTGACTGGGTGGGCAAGAAGACAGACACAAGCCTTGTGAAGACACTCGCCCTTCTGGGAGGATGTTCACCACCCCAGCCTCAGGTCGAGGAACAAAATTGTTGTGACTGTCTCCCGCATCTGCTCTGGAACCTTCCGTGCCTTCTCCCACATCCTCCCTTCTGGAGAACAGACTTTGTGAGCTCCCTTGATTTCTCTAGCCTTGCCTCACTGAGGGGCTGCTTCCTTGTCCACTAAAGGCGATCTCCTTCCTAATGCAGCTCTGCTTCCCTTCTCCCTCCCTACAGGATATGCCCACACCACCCTGAGCGACCTCAGTCAGTTCAAAGTTCTCTGCCAGATTCTGGAGGGAGGACGACACCACAGACCACAGGCAGGAGAGCAGAGGCAGAGAGGACCAGCGGGCAGTCACGGTGCCCAGAACACCGGAAGGAAGGAGTCACCCTGTCCTGATCAGCACAGCCCCGGAGCCCACTTGCCATGGACTCTGCAGAGTACGTGCTCTGTGGCTGGAAGGGCCAGCTGTGGCCCGCAAGGGTGTTGTCCAGACCCAGGACCTCAGCCCATAGTAAGAGGAGAGGGGCGCCTTTCCTGGAGGTCCAAATCCTGCCTGTGGGTGAGAAGACGAGAGTGAGGAACACCGAGGTGAGGCCCCTAACCAAGTCTGAAATCATAAGCATTGCCTCCCTGGCAGGAAAGGAGTCACAGGGCAGTGGCTCGCCAGGGCAGACCAGGGCATACAGGAGAGCCCTCAAGGTGGCACTGGATGTTCTGGGCGAGGGAACCTGCATGTTTCAAGGAGGAAGGGCAGGCGGCCGAAGAACCACCACAGTGGCTCCAAAGGTTCCAAAGGAGCAGGCCAGCTCCAGCAGCTCCAGCAGCTCCGGCCGAGGCCAGCAAGGCCAGCGAGGCCAGCGAGGCCAGCGAGGCCAGCGAGGCCAGCGAGGCCAGTGCCTGTGCCTGCAAGGGAGCAACCAGAAAGGCCAAGGGCTCTCCCAGAGGATTCCTGGGAGGCGGGGCCGCCGCCCAGGTCCTGTGTTGATGGGCTCACAGAATGTGTCTGCTGGGCAAGGAGGGGAAGCACAGGCCCACACTGCTGTAGGACCCCCTTGCTTTGAAATGCAAGGGAATGAGTTAAGAGGCACCAGTGAGTGGTCAAGTTACTCAGAGACACCTTTGGGAAATGCTGGTGTCCACTCAGGGAAGAGAAAGCGAGGCACATCCAAGCTCAGGTCTTTGAGTGCCCCAGCCTCCTCGGAGGTCACATGGGCTAAAAACGAGCAGCAGGCTGCCTCTAGGCCACAGAGGCACATCTCTATCTCATCCAAAGCTCTCAGACAAGGAGTTCGGTGTGCCTGCCTGGAGATCCGGGCAACTGGAGCACAGAGGAAGTCTGCCCTCCTAAAGAACAAGGACCATCCTGGCCGGGGGACCCCGAAGCCAGACTCAAAGCAGGCGTCGGTAGCCTGCATGCCTCCAATCCCGACGCTGCGAAGGTCACTCCGCATAGCTAGCCGCAAAAGGAAGATCCATGTGCCGTGTGCACAGTGCGGGCTCCCAGAACTGAAACCCCAAGTGCAGTCAAGGGTGACTAAGACCAGGTCCAAGAGGAGAGAGGCCGGAGTTCAAAAAGATGCCCAAGCCACCAACGAGGCTTCTGCCCAGGGGCCCAGTACCATTGAGCAAGGAACGCTGGTCTGGTTCAAATTTCAAGACCTGCCTTTCTGGCCAGCGGTGGTCAAGAGTGTCAGCCAAAGCGACAAGATTGCGAGGGTGCTGATGATCGAGGGCAGCATGCAGTTTGAGCGCAGGGGCATCCGTGTCCCTCTCCGCAAGCTGAAGCACCTGGACTGCAGGGAGAAATTATCACTGTTGAGGAGAGCCAGCCGACTGTACGCCCATGGCATCAGCTGGTGCTTCTCAGTGATCGACCACTACCAAGAGAGCCTCGCCTCTGGCTCCTTCCTGGGCTCCTTTATGGACTACTACACCACCCAAGCCAGTTACCCGCTAAGGAAAGCCATCCAGGAGGGCGACCTGCACATCGATTTCCCCAGGGTGAGCTATGCCGACTTGGAAGATTGGGAGGAGGAGACCGTCCCCGGGGGGAAGGGGCCCTGCAAGAAACTCCTGCCTGACCGCATGAGGGCCGCTTGGGACAGAGCCAACCAGAAGCTCGTGGACTTCATCGTGAAGAGAAAGGGGGCCGACCAGCACCTGCTGGACATCGTCAAGGGCAGGAAACCGTCCAGGTGGCTGGACGGTCTTTGGAAATCAAAGAGGGAAGTCTTATGCATTGAGACCTACCTGGAGGACGAGGACCAGCTGCATCTCGTGGCCAGACATTTGCAAGAGGTAGCCAAGGAAGCCGACGAGGCCCTGCTCGCGCTGGCAAGAGGAGACAAAGTGCGGCTTACCATGGAAGTTCTCCTTCCAGAAGCAATCATCTGTTCCATTGCTGCCCTGGACGAGCTCAGCTACAAGGAGGCAGAAGAGAAGTACCTGCGTGGCCCACCCGTGCACTACCGTGAGAAGGAGCTATTTGACAAGACCCTCTTAAAGGAGGCCAGAAAGAGGTCGGCAGCCAGGATGCAGGCTGCCAGGGACCCTCGTTGGCCCATGCCTTAGAAGGGAGCGTCCTCCTTTCAGCCATCATCCCTGCGCCTCCCAAGACAGGAGACAGGAAGCACCTCCAAACCGGAAGATCTGGGAGACCGTGGGGTGGGCTGTGGCCGCTGTCAAAGCTCCTCACTGTTTCTTTCCCCCCTCCAAATAAATCTCCACGTTGGTACTTGACAGTGTTTATGTCTAGGTCGGCTCCACCAATCCTGTAAGCTTCAGGCCCGGTCTACCCTTTTGGCTCTCTTTCTCCTGTGCCCCAAAAGTACCCAAGTCCCGTGGGGCACCTCTCTGGAAAGACACCAGCCCTGTGTGGAATACTGGCTAGCTAAAGCCCACAGGCTGGCTCCTCTCTGGACGGACCCCATGCACCTAGACAGCACACCAGGTTTCTGATGACTCCGGGTCTCTGACAACCGCCCTCCCCCCACCCCATACTACCCGTCCTCTTGTCTCTAGGGTGTTGCTCTGCGTGGGGCTGGGTTCCACTGTTTTCTCCATTACTTTGTCCTTCACTCACCCATACTGAGGTAGAGGAACAGATTTGAGGCTGTGCTTTGAAACCACAGGAGGGGTTGCAAATGTTATGACCCTGGAACAACAATGCAAAGGACAAAAGGTAAGGAGAATTCGAGAACACAGTTCATTGTGTCTTACTGTCTCTCTCTCTCTCTCTCTCTCTCTCTCTCTCTCTCTCTCTCTCTGCCTGTGTGTGTGCTTCTCCCTGTCTCTCTCTGTGTTCTCTCTCCCTCTCTGTATTTATTGTACACGTGTGTGGGGGCACAAGTGTGTGGGAATCATGGGTCAAGATCTAGTTTCTTCTTCAATTATTCTATCTTTTTGAGACAGGATCTCTGGCTGAACCTGTTGCTCAGGGGTTGTTCTACAATGGCTTGCCACGCAGCTCTTTTGATCCTCCTGTCTCTGTTACTCCAGTGATGTCATTAAACATGCCTGTCCGTATACCTCCCCCGCCCCTTTTGTATGGGTACTGCTTAATGAACTCAGGTTTTCACCCCACACTGGAAGCACTTTTACATTCTCAGCCATCCTCCACATGCCCGACACTTCATGTGCCCAATGAGAAGAAAGATTTGCTGACCTTGTGGGCTGACCTCTGAACCAATGGTCCCAGCATCATGAGGTTTTTCTCCAGGGGCATCCTTCCTGGAAGTGATCAGAAGTGTGAAACAAAGAGGAGACAGTGCACTGGAAGTGTGATACTTTTACATACAGTAAGGCTTGTATAGTTTTAAAAATGAACCATGTGCTTCTTTGATATTTAAGTCCATCTTAGTGTAGTCTGGAGCAGGGTGAGTATGTGGCCTGAGTAGTGCAGCTTTTACTTAACTGGTACTAAGATGAAAATGGCACTCTTACCTAGTAGAGAAAATAGTACAGAAGATAAGCTAGGGAATACAGCAGATATTCCTACAACCAACACTTTGTAGTCAATTGTTGGCCCCTCAAACTGAGCCCACATCACAAAGAACCACAGCCTGACTTTGAAAGGGAAAATATATGTTTGTCCTTTTCTCAGGGATGACCTAGGGCAGAACTTCTGCAGGGAAAAAAAACAAAGCAAATTTAGAAGCCTAAATGGTCAGACCGTAGACACCATGATTTTGTTTTCTGATGAAATTAGATTAGAAAATCTGATTTCTATATGCTAATCTTCAGGAGCAAGCCTGGGAAGAGGCAAGTAAAAGAACCCAGGAATCATAAGAAATAGAAGATATCCCTGGAGAGAGCAGAGACTCATATTCACAGAAACAACAGCTAAGAACAACCCATGTTCCAGATAACCTGGGGGCCTGTCAACACTCAGTAGTAGGTCTAAAGGGGCTGCGAAAAACTTAGCTCAATGGATTCTCAATTTCTTTCTTTCAGAAGGACTGAGGGAGATTTCACTGAGGATATATGCAAGGAATAGCATAAAGATGCAGAGACATAATAGTGACCAAGAAACAAGAACATCTCCCACAAAGGAGATGGTAAAAGGCACTCAAAGAGCTCAAAGCAAGATATCAACATTGGGGGGTTCACAAAGTCAATGGAAGAGGGCACTCCACATATGTGAGCAGAGATAATCAGCTTGGGCTATTCTGTTCTTCCCTAAGAGCAGGAAACCAAGTTTCACTTCATGTGAAAATGAACTAACAGAAGACAGTCAAAGGCAAATCTTATGCAGAGTACTAACAGGAAAAAGGAATTAAAGCAGAAAAACACCTTCCTAGACTCCCTAAAATATAGAGTAAAGTCATTAAGAAAATAATCTAAGTTGCATGTGCTTATAGAGCACACATAATCTCAAGTACTCTTGAGGCTCAATCAGGAGGATCACACATTCAAAACTCACCAAGGCAACAGCGAAACTCTCTTTCAACAATTAAAAGCATAGTAATAGCCTAATACAAATAATCACTGTGCCCACCCCCCCCCCGCCTTTGCACCCCTTCTCCACTTATGTCAGTGGCCTACTGATGGCGCTGTCTCTCTTCAAAGCTACCACAGGCCAGTTCACTCTTTCAGACCATTGCTAACCTCAAGCACACCATTATACCAAGCCATACGACATACAATGCAGGCTAGAGGACAAGATCATCAAGGGTTCCAAGCAGAAGGGATTCCTCATGTTAGCCATCAAGTCCCTTTGGGCTTCTGACAAGCATCTGATGCAACAGCACTACAATGACCTGAAAGACAACTCCAGGCTAGTGAAGTATATGAATTTAGTACCTGTGGAGACCATGGGAGGAGTTCAGTGTGGTAAAGCCTAGCCAAATGTTGAGAAAGACCAATCCAGCTGACTCTAAAATGAGCACCATTCAAGGGGATTTATACATCCAAGTTGTCAGCAATTTATTGAAAAGTGCTGAGAAAAAAAATCACTGCATGGTTTAAACCTGAAAAACAATCAACTACAAGTCTTGTGTCCATGACTGGAAGTATGAGTAGATTTGGAGAAACAAGGTCCTTTCCAGCATTATTGATGAATACACTCTACCAAGCAGATCTTTAGTTACTTTGTGTTGAGCTGAAATGCAAAACCACCACCATGAAAACAGTCCTTAAGTAAGACTGAGGAAGAAAATGTATATAGAACAGAGAGCGCTAGAAACGTAGGAAGGAGCAGTAAGACAGTCTTGGCTGAAAGTAGACAGAAAAGGGAAAAGATATACAACCAACAAAATTTTGTGTTATTCTTAGCTTTCAAGAGACTGGGCTACTGAGATCCTACAACCTGGCTAGTCTAGGTTTTTTGGGAGAAGAAAAAAGAGAGAGTGGATACACACACACACACACACACACACACACACACACACAGAGAGAGAGAGAGAGAGAGAGAGAGAGAGAGAGAGAGAGAATTTCTAGAGAAGGTAGGTAGAAGTAAAATTGTCTAGGGAAACTAAGTGGATGGGTAAGAAAGGGAAGAATTTGCTCAACATACAATATATATAAATAAGAAATGGCTAGATATGTAGCCCAGTAGTAGAATAGTTGCTTAGCATGTGCAAGGCTCTAGGTTCAATTATAAGTACCAAGGGAGAATAATCCAAGACATGAAGGAACAACACAAATCAGAATTATAAAATCACAGAAATGGGGTAATTAATTTAGAAAGTAATTATAGGTGAAATTTACAGTTTTAATTTTTTCAGTAAATAAGATTAAAATTAAGACTTATAAGTGGCTACGATGGTTTGACTAGGTTTGATCCCCATAGACTCGTGTGTTTGAATGCTTGTCCCATGGTGAGTGGTGCCCTTAGAAGGTGTGGTCTTGTTAGAGGAAGTGACTGTATCACTGTGGAAGCTTTGAAGTCTCATATATGCTCAAACTATGCTCAGTGTGACAGTCTCCTCTTTGCTGACTGCAGATAAAGATGTAGAACTCTGAGCTCCTCTGGCACCATGCCTCACTGGATGCTGCCATGTTTCTTGTCTTGATGATAATGGACTGCCTCTCTGAACCTTTAAGCCAGACCCAATTAAATGTTGTCCTTTATAAGAATTACCTTTTTCATGGTGTCTCCACAGCAATGAAACCCTAATAAAGTGACTAAATACAGCTTATAATGCCTCAAAAAAGAGGTCTGGAGGGATCGCTTGGTGGTTAAAAGTACATGTTGTTCTTGCAGAGGACTCTAGTTTGATTTGCAGCACCCACAGGGCAGCTTACAACCATCTGTAACTCCAGTTCTGAGGGACCCAATATGCTCTTCTGGACTCCATAGGCACTGGGCATGCATGCAGGCAAACACTTTATACACATTTTTAAGGATGAAACAGATGAAGAGGACTTGAGAGAGAGGACAAATATAATTTAAATAAGATAAAAATAAAGCAAATGAAAAGGACAAACATGACATTTCTTAATTCAATGAACCCTTCCTGTGCTATTCAAAACCATAAACAAAAAGGGAATAAAATGTACCTAAGAACTAGTCTAGAAAGAGCAAAACCCAAATTGTGTTTTAGTGGAATTGTTGAACATCAAAAGAAAACAACTTTCCTCCAGTCGAGCAAGATGCCCAAAGGAAAGAAGGCCAAGGGGAAGAAGGTGTCCCCGGCCCTCGTCAAGAAGCAGGAGGACAAAAAGGTGGTCAATCCTTTGTTTGAGAAAAGGCCCAAGAACCTCAGCATTGAGCAGGCTATCTAGCCTAAGAGATCTAACACGCTTCGTCAAATGTCCACGTGACCTCAGGCTGCAGTGGCAAACAGCCATCCTCTATAAGCGGCTCAAAGTACCTCCTGCTATTAACCAGTTCACCCAGGCCCTGGACAGGTCAGAGACAAAGCAAGAGAAGCAGCAAAAGCTACTGGCCCGTGCTGAGAAGAAAGCTGCTGGCAAAGGGAACGTCCCAACTAAGAGACCACCTGTCCTCCGAGCAGGAGTCAATACAGTCCCCACTTTGGTGGAGAACAAGAAGGCTCAGCTGGTGGTGATTGCCCATGATGTAGACCCCACTCAGCTGGTGGTTTCCCTGTCTGCCCTGTGTCGAAAGATGGGGGTGTCCTACTGCATCATCAAGGGAAAGGCCAGGCTGGGTCGCACTCTCCCCCTACCTATTCAGCATAGTACTAGATGTCCTGGCCGGAGCAATTAGACAGCAAAAGGAAATCAAAGAGATACAAATCAGAGAGGAAGAAGTCAAAATATCACTATTTGCTGATGACATGATAGTATACTTAACTGAGCCCAAAAATTTCATCAGAGAACTTCACAGAGGCAGAACTGCATATAGTCACCTGGGCTGACACTTGTGCTCTCTTAGTGTCTGCATGTCTGTCCAGGCTCTTCTAGCTTTCATAGTCTCTGTTGAGAGATCAGGTGTGATTCTGATTGGTCTGCATATATATGTTACCTGACCTTTTCCCCTTACTGCTTTTAGTATTCTGTCTCTGTTTTAACACTTGGTGTTTTGAATATTATGTGTCAGGAAGAATTTTCTTCTGGTCCAACCTATTTGAAGTTCTGTCGGCTTCTTTTATGCTCGTGGTCATCTCATTTTTAAGGGTTGGGAAGTTTTCTTCTATGATTTTGTTGAAGATATTTACTGTGCCTCTTAGCTGATATTCTTCACCCTCTTCTATTCCTATTATCCTTAGGTTTGGTCTTCTCATTGTGTTCTGGATCTCCTGCACATTTTGGGTTAGGAGCTTTTTGGTTTTTGCATCTTCTCTGAATGTTTTGTCTATGTTTTCTATGTTGTCTTCGGCCCCTGAGATTCTCTCTTCCATCTCTTGTAGTCCGTTGGTGATGCTTTCATCTGTGACTCCTGATTTCTTTTTTAGGTTTTCCATCTCCAGGGTTGTCTCTTTTTGTGTTTTCTTTATTGTTTCTATTTTCATTTTTAATTCCTTCTCACATTGGTTGCGTTTTCCTTTAGTTCTTTGAGTGATTTTTGTGTTTCCTCTTTAAGAGCTACTATTTGTTTATGTGTGTTCTCCTGTAATTGTTTAAAGGAGTTATTCATGCACTTCTCCAAGATCTCCATCATCATCGTGAAGTATGATTTCAAGTCTTCTTTTTCTGGGGTGTTTGGCAATCCAGTACTTGCTGTGATGGGAGAGCTGGGTTCTGATGTTGCCAGGTTGTCTTGTTTTGTGTTGCTTAAGTTCTTTTGTTTTCCTCTTGCCATCTTATTATCTGTGGTTATATGTGGTCTTGTTGTCTCTGACTGGCACCTGTCTCTCCCGTGGATCTGAGGGCCTGTGAGCTCAGGAAGAAAATTGCTTCTGAGTGTTCGGCATTTTGTCAGTGAGCAGTGAGTTCTGGTAGCAGTGACTCAGTTGTTTTTGCTGGTTCAGGTGTGGGAGCTCTTGAGAAGCTGCTCTGGGAGCTCAGCCCTCTGCCCACTCACTGGTACTGAGTACTAGTGGTTGGGACCTGGCTCTTTCTTTAGGCCAAACCGAACCATTTTCCAGTGAGCACAGCACTCTCTGCTCAGTGAGAACTCCAGGTTTGCCCTCTCTGGGCCTACGTGTCAGGCTCACCTCTAGTCTAGGTGTAAAAGGGCCTGTGGAGCTGATCTTCTAGCACAATTCTCTCTGACAAAAGCCTGGGCACCGCTGCCAAGCACTCTCTGTGCTCTGGGTACTCACAGCGCAACCTCACTAGGCCTGTGCCCCAGGTTCTCTGCTGGTCCGGGTGAAAAAGCACCTGGGCGTCTGGGCATCTGGTCCACAGCATAGCCTTTTCAGGCAGATCCCGATTTCCTCTGACAGAGGCACCTCCTTTACTGGGACTGGAAAGGAACCTTTGACGCAAGCACCTCCAAGCACTCTCTGAGCTCTGGGTACTCAAGGCGCAGCCTCACCAGGCCTGTGCCCCAGGTTCTCTGCTGATCTGTGCGGAAAAGCGCCTGGGTGTGTCTGGTCTGCAAGCACAGCCTTACAGGGCAGATCCTGATACCCTCTTACTGAGGCCCAGAAAGGAACCTTTGCCACAACCACCTTCACCAAGCGCTCTCTGTGCTCTGGATACTCATGGTGCAGCCTCACTAGGCCTGTGCCCCAAGTTCTCTGCTGGTCTGGGTGGAAAAGCGCCTGGGCTTCTGGTCTGCAAGCACAGCCTTTCCTGGCAGATCCCAGTGGTAAAGAATTCTTATTTGGCGACCACAAAGAAAAATAGGGTATTCAAAAAAAACCTAGCTGTAGTATTTATCACCCAGTGTCTGTGTTTATACAACCCTTGCCAACTCCTACTCTTTGTCTGTTCAGCAAATGTTTTCAAGGAAACTACTACCATGATTTGAGAATTAAAACCACAAGCACACAGTCAAGTGATCATATGTTTTGATTTTGGTTGTGGGGACTTAACTCAGAGCTTACATGTGTTAGACATGTATTTAATGACTTACAACATATATGTGTATATGTGTATATGTATATGTATATATATATGTATATATATAGAGAGAGATATATACAGCTCAACCATTTCTTTATGCATTTAGTCATTGTTATCATTACTTTCATACATACATGTAATTTTGAGAGCCTAGAAATTTAATTCATGAGGAGTTATTATATATATGAAATGTAAATATAAGGATATATATATATATATATATATATATATATATATATATATATATATATATAATTTCTATCTTAAATCATTGTTTATGTAGAAGCCACATGGCCTGCCAAAGCCATCATGGGGATAGGTCCTGTGTATGGGTGTTTATGCCAAATGATCAACAGAAGCATTATGTGGTTTTTTTTGGTTTTGTTTTTTTTATTTGTATTTTACTTGTATTTGATAACGTCCCAGTTTAATTCACAATCCTTACTGACATACATCCATATAAATTTGAGGTCCCTTTTCTGAAAATACACTAAAATTATTTATGCTTGCCTGTCACTTTGTAAAATGTTGATAGAGAACACTTACAAACTCATACCACTATTTAAGCACACTTTTTTTTTTTAAAACAAAGTGACTCAAATAGAAACAAAGCTCAAAAAAACTACACAAAAACCAAGTAAGATTAAAGTTGTTAATTTTACCAATCTGTGGGTCCCATCTTCTATTATTTTTATTTCTTTTTCAGACAGGGTGTCACTATATAGCCCAGGATGGCCTGCTGGAGTTCCCGGCCCATCACCACATCCAGCTTCTCCCTCTCAAACACTGATACCCTCAGAGTTTAAACAATTCTAAGGTTCAATGAAAGGCTGCCCTGGGTGGAGATATTGTCACAATAAGAGTTTGTAATAGAGAGGTACAAGGCAAGCAGACAGCACCACTGGGTGCTGCCCATGCGCTCCAGGTAGACCAGGCTACCCAGGTTTGCTGGGCTCAGAAGTTGACCTGGACATTGTAGGTCATTGTTACTTTACTGGGTTTTCTTTTGTTTCATATTTGCTGTTCCACTATTTTGTAATTATGGCAAGATTTAGTTAGTCTAAGAATGCTTAGCCACACCTCAAACCGTCCGATTCAAATGCTTTTATCTTTCTGAACATATGCCTAATTTCCACCTACAATTATTTTAAAGATATACAGTAAGTCAGCTGAAAAGAGAGGTGGGGGATGGGACTGCTACCACCTTTGGGCATAGCAGAGGTGAGTAGGCAGTTGCTCAATGGTGGTGGGTAGGACCAGCTAGTGAGTCTTTTCCAGGAAGGCCTTGCAGCACCTAAGGCATTGCTGATACACCACCTCGAAGTCAGAGTCATTGCCATAACAGGGAACTTCAATAATGAGCTGTTTCTGTGGATCATGGCTCCCAAGTAGTTCAAGTTTAGCTTTGCAGTTTTTAACTTGATTACTTTTTCTATTCAAATCTCTCAGATTACTTTCATCCATACACAGTATATAATCGAATGTAGCAAAGTCTTCTCTTGTAATCTGCCGTGCAATGTGATGCATGTGGATGCCATGTTTTTTCATGCAGCTCTGCCCTCGATAGTCAGGGGGGTTCCCCACTTCATAGGTGGATGTAGCCGCACTGTCTATCCTCCAGTTATCCAAAACCTTTTCATCAGTGACCAGTTTCCTGAACACTGCTTCTGCAATGGGTGACCGGCAAATGTTACCGAGACACACGAACAGCACTGACTTAGACCCAACCTCTGCCATGTTTCCGTGCTCATTATGTGGTTTTTAAAAGCAGGTGACACAAACTTTTGATGCTTCACACCTTTGGCCCATGACACCACATGCCCTACAACAGCAGATGGAGACCCTGAAATTATATTGCTGTGTTTAAAGTGGTCTTCACTTCCATGGCTTTCACACAGCTTTCCCCTGTAATGCATCTGTGTTAAACCTGATCTTTCTGCTACTATTCCTCTTTCCTATTGGCATCAGTGTGACCACTCTAAAAACTACCCATATCAGTCTGTTTTGAACCCCTACAAAACAACCTTTCAAGATGTAGTTCAGTTTTCTGAGCAGGTATTCTAGATCCTTCCTGATCAGTGGCATACTTACTTACCAGTCTAGTCTCATCTTTCATACTGTCCCAAAGATCCCATACTCCAGGAAATCCATTTCAGTATTCCTTAAATGAATATTGTTATTTTATCCCTCTAATACTTACCTCAAAACTATTCAACTTCTGAGCAATTAGCACATTTTCTTTTTTTTTCATTTAAAAATAATATATTCCAGAGATCTAGCTCATGGAATAAACACAGTTTAAGTTTTAAATTAATCACTTGATAGTACACAATGGGAAATGAAAAAGTATACTTAGCAAAAGGAAAGATGGATCGTGTATCTGATTCTAGCAATTCAAAGAAAACTCTCCATGTGCTTTCCTACTCATCTTTTGTCCACTGTCTTGCCCATGACTATCCCTGTGTGGACTGATTAGCATGCAGGGATACACTTTCTTTGTGCTGATGCTGTGGCAGCACCTGGCAAGAGTGACATATCTAGTCATATAAACTAACTCCTCCGGAATTAAAGTTTCTAGACCCTTAAAATTACATGTATGCATGAAAATATTGATAATGACTAAATGAATGGATAGACTGCGGAAATAAACACAGAAACATGAACCCTGCCACATTGTGTAAAAGATATATAGTTTTTCCTTGTGTAAGTTGCTATTGCGGTTATAACACACTTTTATATAAATAAAAGAGACAAGGAACAATACTGTATAAAACAGTAGCAGCTGAGGCTGTGGAGTTGGCTCAGTGGATGTAAGTACTTGGTGTGCAAGCATGAGGACCTGAGCTCTGACCCACAGCACCCACAGGAAAACCTGAGCTTGGCTGCTGTCCTAGCAACTATAGCATGGAGAAGAGGCATGAGCCCTAGGAGCACCAGAAGAAGCAAGAGAGTTTAGATTTTTTCTTGGCCAGTTATTTCCCCTTCTCCCCCTAAAGAAACCCAGTGATTTCCAATAAATCAGTGAAAAACAGTGTATCAAATAAATAAGATAAAGAGGGACTGAGGAAGGCAAACAACATCCTTTTCTGACCTATGCTTGTACAAATACTTGCATCCAACAAACACACACAAACACACAAATATAAAACTGGGCAAGGGACAATCTGGGCAACCTTGGTACTTAGAATTGCCAACTGTTTAACTGTTGTCCTAGAACACATCTCAGATGATAGAGCTTCTGAGAGCTTCTACAGAAGCTGGGCTTTTCCAAGGCTGACTCTTGACTGCCAAGCATTGCTACAGGAAAAAAAAGCAAAGACACATATGTTAGAGATAAGGAAGCCTAGTAACACAAAAGTAGACAGGGCTGTTTTGAATTCCACTGTTTCCAAGAAAACCAACCCATCTGTTGGGGAGTAGAGAACTGAACCTAGTGTTATAGACTAGATAGAGCAACTCATGTGGCATTATACAGTTAATTATTTCACTAGATTTCAAGTTCAAATGAAACATAATTTCATAAGACAAACACAATAAACACTAAAGAGACCTGTGATCTGGCTAGCCCAAAATATGCCATGAGAACCCAGTTAACTTCATATCTGCAAAACAACTGATTTTTTTAATGCCTCAATCTCTCAAAACTGTGAATTCAACGAGTGAGCTACAACAGAAAAACAAAACTGCATTATGAAAATCAAGCCTAATGGTCTCTTAAATCTATAAACCAATTGATACTTCCAACATAACAAATCAGCACAAAGTAAATATTTCCAGAAGGTATCCATGGCAAACAGGCAGTGTGTCCCACACTATGTCTCACAACAAGGAACAAGTAACAGTTGAAAGGATGTGACCTGGAAGACTTGGTAATGGTAGAGTATCTCTAGTTCAGAAGAAAGTAAAAGGGAAAAGTGTCAAAAGAGAGCAGAGAGTACAGAATCCACACTAGAATAAACTGCTTTATTTGTGGGACTGCAACTGCAAAAGGCTGCAACCACTACCCGAGACAAAGAGCAACTTCCTTTCTGTTTGTCAGCCTTTACTCCCTTTTGCCTCTAACATGGAACACTCCTGCCCATTGTCTCTAAATCTTCATATGCAGCCTACATGTCTCCTTCTTTTTTCCCCAGGCCACTTTCTGTTAAAATTCTTGTGGGTAGATGGACAGCACCTCATACTTTCCTATTATTTCAGAATTTCATGCTCATGGCTTTTCCTCTTTTTCTCACAATGGCTCTAAAAATCCCTGATGCCCAGGGCTGGGTCCCACCCTTAGTCTAACAGACAAGTCTGCAGCACAGGATGTCTCAGAAATATGAAATGTGATCAAATGGTAGCAGACAATTCAGGTCAGAGGAAGACAGTGTCTTATCTCTCTAAGTGTTGAACAGTGAAAGACTTCCAGATGACACCCAAAGAGACTGTCAGGATTCCATCAGCCTTGTTTGTCCTCTTTCTCTGGGTCATCCATGGAGGGGAAGACCAGAGTCTTTGAAGGAATTTCTGTGTCAGGCTAGAGAAGAGGAGACTGGGTGACTCTAGCTCTAAACACACATACAATGGAAAATACCCACACTAATTGAGTAGTCCCCACAAAAGAAGTGTCACCGTCACCTGTCTTACAGTCCTCAAAGGCACCAGAGTTTAAAATGAGACAAAAGACTTGGCAGTGCAGTGAGTAAATGTAAGCCAGACTCCAGGGAGTAATTGAGAGGAAAGGAGGCAGAAACCCTGGCGAGGCAGAGTTTCCACCAGGCCCGAGGTCACATCTGAGCTACTCCTACACTCAGATCCACAGTAGAACAGTGTGCAGATACGCAGCACAATGAGGCTAAGCCAAGTGTGGCTTTAAGGTAACGGACACCTGGCAAGTCTGTGTTGAGATGTGCTATTCAGCCCAGATACTTCAAAAAGTTATCACAAAAACTTAAACAACAAAAAAAATTATTGATAACCTTTTGTATTGATCACACGTTAAAGCAATAATTTGAATTTGTTGGGTAAAATAAGTCACAGTTTTAATTCACTTCACCAGTTAGTTTTGACTTGACAGAAAATCTACTAGATTTCAAATGCACACACATAGCACATATTATGTTCCTATTACCCAGCACAAACCCTACACCCTCATCCAAACCCCATGGTCTCACACACCACTGAGACCACCGACAGAACCAGGCAAAATCAGACACTTTTCGCTTTTAAAAAACCCAAAATCCTCTTGAAAGCCAGGCTCAGTACCCCTACTATTGATTGGTCTTTCCTTTTTCAAGCATAAGAAAGGAACTGATTCCCTACTGGTCAACCCCAGCCAGAGAGTTGATTACTTTTGCATATTCTCCTTAGGTTTCCCTACCTTCACATCCAGGAGTGGCCTCCCCATGAACCCCTTGTCTTGTTTTAGAGATGCTTCTGCACAGAGGGTCTTTAGGATCCAAGGACTGGGAATTGGGCTTGGGGATATAGCTCAGCAAGCAAAATGCATGCCAGGAAACTGTGAGGACATGAATTCAAATCCTCAGAATTCGCAGAAAGCCAGATGTAGCTTAGAAGAATCTCCATTTTTTTCCCCAGGCAAGAGGGGAAAGAAACCTTAGAAACAAGGAGGGTCAGCAGGGACAAAAAGGAATATATTTTGTCTCAGCTAGGGTGAAAGGTGACTTCCATAGACAGACAGATGGACAGAGAGGCCGGCAGGCAGGCAGGCAGGCAGGCAGGCAGGCAGGCAGGCAGGCAGGCAGGCAGCAGGCAGGCACTCACACACACACACACACCACTGACTGGGGATAGGTTCATGAAGTCATGAGGCACAGGCTACAGTCCTGGGAATTCAGGTCGTGAGCGTTCAGGGCTATATTTGTATCCTGTACTAAAATTCTTCTCTGCATATGGGTCTGGTAGTTTGGCTGTCACTCTGACAACCAAACTAAACGGCTCACCACTGTTTATAGCAAATGCAGGAATGCACAGTTTTGTGGAAAAACGATAAACCACGGTTAAAGAGCAGTACACAGATAGTGAATAATGACAACAAGAGTTGTCACAAATACAGAGGTCATCTGGATCAAAAATAAACAGAAGAACACTGAAAATAAGTTTATTGTGGAGGGGATTTCAGACCACTGGGACAAGAATGGAGTCCCATGACGCCTAGGAAACTCAAGGATACAGATCAAAAGAGAAGGAAACAGGACCTTCTGAGAGGTATGTCATGGGTCCTTCTCATCAGTACAACCCAGGTGACAGGGACTAAAGGGAGCAACAGGCCCTCTCCCTTTCCTGAAAAAAACAGAATTCTCTTATCTCTGCAATACTACAAAAGCTGAGATACCACTGTCTGCTGCACAGCTGCACACAGTCAGCCCACAAGGTCAGCAAATCTTTCTTCTCATTGGGCACATGAAGTGTCGGGCATGTGGAGGATGGCTGAGAATGTAAAAGTGCTTCCAGTGTGGGGTGAAAACCTGAGTTCATTAAGCAGTACCCATACAAAAGGGGCGGGGGAGGTATACGGACAGGCATGTTTAATGACATCACTGGAGTAACAGAGACAGGAGGATCAAAAGAGCTGCGTGGCAAGCCATTGTAGAACAACCCCTGAGCAACAGGTTCAGCCAGAGATCCTGTCTCAAAAAGATAGAATAATTGAAGAAGAAACTAGATCTTGACCCATGATTCCCACACACTTGTGCCCCCACACACGTGTACAATAAATACAGAGAGGGAGAGAGAACACAGAGAGAGACAGGGAGAAGCACACACACAGGCAGAGAGAGAGAGAGAGAGAGAGAGAGAGAGAGAGAGAGAGAGAGACAGTAAGACACAATGAACTGTGTTCTCGAATTCTCCTTACCTTTTGTCCTTTGCATTGTTGTTCCAGGGTCATAACATTTGCAACCCCTCCTGTGGTTTCAAAGCACAGCCTCAAATCTGTTCCTCTACCTCAGTATGGGTGAGTGAAGGACAAAGTAATGGAGAAAACAGTGGAACCCAGCCCCGTGCAGAGCAACACCCTAGAGACAAGAGGACGGGTAGTATGGGGTGGGGGGAGGGCGGTTGTCAGAGACCTGGAGTCATCAGAAACCTGGTGTGCTGTCTAGGTGCATGGGGTCCGTCCAGAGAGGAGCCAGCCTGTGGGCTTTAGCTAGCCAGTATTCCACACAGGGCTGGTGTCTTTCCAGAGAGGTGCCCCACGGGACTTGGGTACTTTTGGGGCACAGGAGAAAGAGAGCCAAAAGGGTAGACCGGGCCTGAAGCTTACAGGATTGGTGGAGCCGACCTAGACATAAACACTGTCAAGTACCAACGTGGAGATTTATTTGGAGGGGGGAAAGAAACAGTGAGGAGCTTTGACAGCGGCCACAGCCCACCCCACGGTCTCCCAGATCTTCCGGTTTGGAGGTGCTTCCTGTCTCCTGTCTTGGGAGGCGCAGGGATGATGGCTGAAAGGAGGACGCTCCCTTCTAAGGCATGGGCCAACGAGGGTCCCTGGCAGCCTGCATCCTGGCTGCCGACCTCTTTCTGGCCTCCTTTAAGAGGGTCTTGTCAAATAGCTCCTTCTCACGGTAGTGCACGGGTGGGCCACGCAGGTACTTCTCTTCTGCCTCCTTGTAGCTGAGCTCGTCCAGGGCAGCAATGGAACAGATGATTGCTTCTGGAAGGAGAACTTCCATGGTAAGCCGCACTTTGTCTCCTCTTGCCAGCGCGAGCAGGGCCTCGTCGGCTTCCTTGGCTACCTCTTGCAAATGTCTGGCCACGAGATGCAGCTGGTCCTCGTCCTCCAGGTAGGTCTCAATGCATAAGACTTCCCTCTTTGATTTCCAAAGACCGTCCAGCCACCTGGACGGTTTCCTGCCCTTGACGATGTCCAGCAGGTGCTGGTCGGCCCCCTTTCTCTTCACGATGAAGTCCACGAGCTTCTGGTTGGCTCTGTCCCAAGCGGCCCTCATGCGGTCAGGCAGGAGTTTCTTGCAGGGCCCCTTCCCCCCGGGGACGGTCTCCTCCTCCCAATCTTCCAAGTCGGCATAGCTCACCCTGGGGAAATCGATGTGCAGGTCGCCCTCCTGGATGGCTTTCCTTAGCGGGTAACTGGCTTGGGTGGTGTAGTAGTCCATAAAGGAGCCCAGGAAGGAGCCAGAGGCGAGGCTCTCTCGGTAGTGGTCGATCACTGAGAAGCACCAGCTGATGCCATGGGCGTACAGTCGGCTGGCTCTCCTCAACAGTGATAATTTCTCCCTGCAGTCCAGGTGCTTCAGCTTGCGGAGAGGGACACGGATGCCCCTGCGCTCAAACTGCATGCTGCCCTCGATCATCAGCACCCTCGCAATCTTGTCGCTTTGGCTGACACTCTTGACCACCGCTGGCCAGAAAGGCAGGTCTTGAAATTTGAACCAGACCAGCGTTCCTTGCTCAATGGTACTGGGCCCCTGGGCAGAAGCCTCGTTGGTGGCTTGGGCATCTTTTTGAACTCCGGCCTCTCTCCTCTTGGACCTGGTCTTAGTCACCCTTGACTGCACTTGGGGTTTCAGTTCTGGGAGCCCGCACTGTGCACACGGCACATGGATCTTCCTTTTGCGGCTAGCTATGCGGAGTGACCTTCGCAGCGTCGGGATTGGAGGCATGCAGGCTACCGACGCCTGCTTTGAGTCTGGCTTCGGGGTCCCCCGGCCAGGATGGTCCTTGTTCTTTAGGAGGGCAGACTTCCTCTGTGCTCCAGTTGCCCGGATCTCCAGGCAGGCACACCGAACTCCTTGTCTGAGAGCTTTGGATGAGATAGAGATGTGCCTCTGTGGCCTAGAGGCAGCCTGCTGCTCGTTTTTAGCCCATGTGACCTCCGAGGAGGCTGGGGCACTCAAAGACCTGAGCTTGGATGTGCCTCGCTTTCTCTTCCCTGAGTGGACACCAGCATTTCCCAAAGGTGTCTCTGAGTAACTTGACCACTCACTGGTGCCTCTTAACTCATTCCCTTGCATTTCAAAGCAAGGGGGTCCTACAGCAGTGTGGGCCTGTGCTTCCCCTCCTTGCCCAGCAGACACATTCTGTGAGCCCATCAACACAGGACCTGGGCGGCGGCCCCGCCTCCCAGGAATCCTCTGGGAGAGCCCTTGGCCTTTCTGGTTGCTCCCTTGCAGGCACAGGCACTGGCCTCGCTGGCCTCGCTGGCCTCGCTGGCCTCGCTGGCCTCGCTGGCCTCGCTGGCCTCGGCCGGAGCTGCTGGAGCTGCTGGAGCTGGCCTGCTCCTTTGGAACCTTTGGAGCCACTGTGGTGGTTCTTCGGCCGCCTGCCCTTCCTCCTTGAAACATGCAGGTTCCCTCGCCCAGAACATCCAGTGCCACCTTGAGGGCTCTCCTGTATGCCCTGGTCTGCCCTGGCGAGCCACTGCCCTGTGACTCCTTTCCTGCCAGGGAGGCAATGCTTATGATTTCAGACTTGGTTAGGGGCCTCACCTCGGTGTTCCTCACTCTCGTCTTCTCACCCACAGGCAGGATTTGGACCTCCAGGAAAGGCGCCCCTCTCCTCTTACTATGGGCTGAGGTCCTGGGTCTGGACAACACCCTTGCGGGCCACAGCTGGCCCTTCCAGCCACAGAGCACGTACTCTGCAGAGTCCATGGCAAGTGGGCTCCGGGGCTGTGCTGATCAGGACAGGGTGACTCCTTCCTTCCGGTGTTCTGGGCACCGTGACTGCCCGCTGGTCCTCTCTGCCTCTGCTCTCCTGCCTGTGGTCTGTGGTGTCGTCCTCCCTCCAGAATCTGGCAGAGAACTTTGAACTGACTGAGGTCGCTCAGGGTGGTGTGGGCATATCCTGTAGGGAGGGAGAAGGGAAGCAGAGCTGCATTAGGAAGGAGATCGCCTTTAGTGGACAAGGAAGCAGCCCCTCAGTGAGGCAAGGCTAGAGAAATCAAGGGAGCTCACAAAGTCTGTTCTCCAGAAGGGAGGATGTGGGAGAAGGCACGGAAGGTTCCAGAGCAGATGCGGGAGACAGTCACAACAATTTTGTTCCTCGACCTGAGGCTGGGGTGGTGAACATCCTCCCAGAAGGGCGAGTGTCTTCACAAGGCTTGTGTCTGTCTTCTTGCCCACCCAGTCAGTGCCCAGGGGCTTCCTGGGATTCCCTGCGGGTGGGGGGTGGGCAGCCCCATGTTTCCTTTCCTAGGGAGGTAGTCCTACACTGTCAACCCCAGGAGGCCTGTGGACACCTCTTGCCCTTGCCTTCCAGGCCAGTGTGTTACCAGGTTGAAGAGCAACTGGGGCTGGGGAAAATGTTCATGGTGATTTGCAAGTAAGGGTGTCTGCTGTCACAGCTGCTGGCCTCCTTCTGTCCCAGTCCTCCCTCCCCCACCCCACCCAAGCCCACCCCACCCCTGTGCCTCCAGAGTTTTTGTTTAGATCTCTTGTTCCCAACTCCGTCCTGGGCCTCACTGTGGCACCAAGTGTTCACAGGGCACACTTGGGGAGATCCCCAAAGAGAAAGCGCTTCATTGTGGAGAAATGCTTGCTAATTGGCAGACTCAGCAACAGGGAGAGCAACAGGGTAAGCAAGTGCCTCTGTTGGAATTGTACACCCCCATGCTGCAACCTCAAGCCTGCAGGAGAGCCTGCGCATCCCTATCTGCCTGTGAAGGGCACTGTTCTAACAAGAGATGCCAGACCGCAGAACAATCTTGCACACAAGCGCTGTGGCCTAATCTTAATCCACAAAGTCTTAAACACAAGGGAAAGGAAAGCAGCGACTTGATGGCCTGGATGGTGCCTTGCCCACTCCTAAGGCCAGTGGTGTCCACTCTCATGTGGAGCATAGCTCTTCTGGCCATGCTCCCCCATACTCTGGCTCTCCACACAATCCCTTCTCCCTGGCTACCTTAGTGCAATCTCATCACGTTCTTCTCCCTGGCCCACGTTCCTGTGTGTGTGTGTGTGTGTGTGTGTGTGTGTGTGTGTGTGTGTGTGAGGTCTATGTGGGGTCTGTGTGTGGTCTGTAGGGGGTGTGTGGGGGGTTGGCTACTGTGTTACTGATGATGGCTTCTGCCTTGAGCCAGTCTGTTTCCTGTCAGCAGTGTGCACGCCATGCATGCCTGTGGGACAGGACACAAATCCCTCATCTGTCTGATCCTCCAAAGAGGCCCACTGTGTTTGCTGATAGATACGGACTACCGCACAGAGGAAGGACCGGGATGGGCTCGCATGCCACCCCTGCTCACTGTCTATGCCAGGATGCAAGTGGGCACCAGAAGGCACAGTGAGGCGGAGCACTGTGGACTCTGGGTTCCTGAAACAGCTTCCTAAGGATGCTGCTCTTCTCGTGAACTCCTGTGAGCATAGTTGTTCTCATGTTCCTTCTGTGAGCATAGGCCAACGGGGCCTATCTTGGAACGTCAGACCTTATCTGTAGGAATTTCCAACCATACAGAAAAATGGGGTCAGGGAAGACAAATGGTATTCTCGGGATCACCCCCCCACCAAGTCCTTCCCTTCCCACCCTCTATATCCCTGGACACCTGGCGGTGCACTCTAGGACCCAGTTCACCCCACAAATGTGCAGTGTCTCTTCTGTTGTACCCCCACCCACGTGTCACTGACTTCTAATCTGAGTTCACGATGCCTAAAGTGGCTTTCTACATAAATCAGTCTAGGAATGTCTCAGGGCACACCTTCTGGATGACGCAATAGTAAATGTGTACTGTGGCGGTATGGAGCTCAACTTCGGGATCACGGGCGGTGACCCTTCTCCTAGGAGGCTGTGTCATTTCTCAGGGTTGCTTTCCTCTGACCCAGCCCCCTTGAGGTCCTGGGCCTTGTCAAGCAGATATCTCCTGAGGACACTGGGGAAGACATGAGTGCCTCAGTTACTTTTGAGCTGCCATCTGCTGGACCTTCCTTGCACATGCTTTCCAGCAAGGCTAAATGAAACCCTGCCTCTCCACCATCCAGGCACCATGCCTTGGGCCCGAGAGAGCCCATCCCTCACAGGGTGCCCTCAGAAACCAAGGATGGCCGAGTTACAACTAGAGAGTGCAGGCTTTCTACCCTGCACAGGTCTGCGCCTGCTTCTGCTTCCCTCAGGCAGGACATTCTCAGCCCCACCTACTGCTTCACTTAGAAAACATACCTGGGAATAGCGAGTGTGTGTTCGAGCCCACAAACCAGGGCACCGATGCAGCATCTGTAGCTCAGTCATAGAGAAACGTGTCTGCGCTCATATCAGGCCACACTCTCCCCACTGCGCACTCCACCTGTGTATGCCTATTGCTCGCTCATGGGCTCTTAAAAGTCCTTACTTTCCTACATCCTGGTTAGAATTTAGCACTATTGCCACCTGCCTCCACTGTTTCCAGGTGTCGCCTCCGGGGCACTACCTTCAAAAGGCTCTCCAAAGTTTCTGAGATAGTTGCCTTTCTGCTGAAAAGGTGAAAAGTGCAGGCTATCTTCCCCAGGGACACACAGAGAAGTTTGGGAGGTGGAATTCTGAAATCTCTGTCTCCACACACACACTTTGGCCCCGGGATCAAAGGCCTTCTAACCGAGAGAAGTTGCACACAATCCCCTCTGTGAGGTGTCCTCTCACACGTGCTCCAGATGAGAACAATGGCTTCCGTCCCTGAGGTAAGTCAGACAGGAAGGCAGGGGACGGTCTGACGAGAGGGTACCAGAAGAGCACAACACAGTTGGCTCACACGCAGGGGCAGAGGTACACAGAGTGGTCCAGATGTTCCCGTGGGCCAGAGAGCAGCCCCAGCCGCGCACGCTGTGGAAAGCCCGGGTGATGCTTCACCCGACCGTGAGGTGAGCACGGTAAAGACTCAGACACAGACCCAAACTAATACCTGCCGAGGGAACAAACTCTGTCCCTTCCTTGGGTGTTCCTGCCACACTGATTTTTATCTCCCCTCTGGTCTGTCTAACTGCCACGAGTGGCCAGTTTAGAGGCAGCTGTCTTTGGGAGGCGGATTTTACTTTCTGCGTCAGGTCTCCAGGCCGAGAGAGTATCTTCACCACTAGGCTTCTACCATTCTCCAAGGTTTCCCCCCCACCCGCACCCTACCCCCTTCCGCATTTACCTCCTCTTAAATGCCTCCCCGCTTCTCTCTCAGACAATGGGAGCCGCAACTATCCAGGGTAAGGTGCTGTCACACAAACGGGGCCATCCTGTCAAGGAGAGCACATGTGACAATCGTTGCCAAACAGAGAGGGAGGTGTCCGTTTACATGGCGAACTATGCTCTCGGGGCCTGAAAAGATAAAGCTAGCAGCAAAGAAGTGTCACCTGAGGACAAAGAGACAGGGCTGAGTGAGCAGCCAGTCCTTGGGGCTTCTCTTCAAACTGTAGTAGTGAGGAACCTTCCTTCCGAGTCCCAGGGAAGAGCACACACGCTCCCAAGGCACAGACTCGCAGACTCAGCTCTCACACACGCTCAGGTTGGCTGCAGGCACCTACCTACGCGCTTTGCGAGTCTGTCTAGTCACTCCACCCCTCCAGTCTGTGAGTGTCCTTCGCAAACCTATCTGTAACCAGGAAAGAATGGCTTGTCCCCGTTGTCATGGCAACCACAGTGTCATAGGAAAACATTCCCTCCTAGTAGCCAGTTCTCTGAGGAAATCAGGAAGTACTAATCCACCCACCCAGGAGGCTGACTGTTCACTTACATCCCTGTCACCTGGTTCTCCCACCATCCCCTGCAGCTGCACACATGAAAGTAGGTAAGGGTGCACACAGTACAAAAGATGATACTGGCGTTCCAAGGGTCCCAGCCGGGCCTTGGATTTGAACACAGAGGGGCTGGAACAAGGCAAGACAAGAGATCACAGGTCGCCTCCTGCCTTCTAAAATAATAAGACCAGGGCCCACGCCTCAGAGGACCACCCTTTTCACTGCCAGAATTCAGAAGGCAGGCACTTTGTTTGTTCCTCCTGATGCAAATAAGCATTCCGGGTCATTTGGCAGAAAGCAGGGAGGACCGTGGACCTGCACAGGATAGAAAGCAGCACAGGAGTTCAGGTGGCAGCAGCATCAAAGAAAAAAAAATTTACCCTGCATCTCAAGGAGGAAGGGGAGCCAACTTCAAATGGCAGGAGGCTTTGAAAACCTCAAATCCCCCCTTCCAGTGACACTTTTCGTCCACACCTCCCAGGCCAAGCGCTCCCCCCACCAAGTGACACTTTTCCTCCAGCATTGCCACACCTCCCAAGCCAAGCGCCCCTCCCACCAAGTGACACTTTTCCTCCAGCATTGCCACACCTCCCAAGCCAAGCGCCCCTCCCACCAAGTGACACTTTTCCTCCAGCATTGCCACACCTCCCAAGCCAAGCGCCCCTCCCACCAAGTGACACTTTTCCTCCAGCATTGCCACACCTCCCAAGCCAAGCGCCCCTCCCACCAAGTGACACTTTTCCTCCAGCATTGCCACACCTCCCAAGCCAAGCGCCCCTCCCACCAAGTGACACTTTTCCTCCAGCAGTGCCACACCTCCCAAGCCAAGCGCCCCTCCCACCAAGTGACACTTTTCCTCCAGCAGTGCCACACCTCCCAAGCCAACCCAAACAAGCATCTTCTACTAGGAAGCAAGAATCCAAATGCTCCAAGCTACACAAGATATCTCATTCCGCTGCCACCACCCACATGCACACACCCATATTCTTCCTCAGGCACAGAGGAAACTGTGTTCCACTAAGCAGTCCCAAGCCATGCCTGCCACACTAGGCCTTTATCCTTTATGCCTTTATCCAGTGAGATATTTTGTCACCAGAATAGATGACACCAGTTGGGACCGACACCTCTTCAGGGTTTTTTTTTTTTTTTTTTTTCTTACTCTGCTCATAACTCATATATGGATCCTTACAGAACTCCGACTTTGGTCGGAACGATTTCAGTGAAAATGCTTTCAGTGTCCGTAAAGTGAATGCGCATTTCCTTTGAGGGCTTGGATACTATTCTGTTCTGTGGATGTGGCATGCTTGGCCCATCTCTTCATCATGTGGGATGATTCAGGACTTTGCTACTGTGATTTGGGCTGTCTTGAGCTTTGCCGAGCCGGCCTGTACTGGCTTGAATGCCCCTATTCGGGGAAGTGGCATCTACCTAGGGGTGGAGTGACCCTGAGATGGGCTGAGGCAACATTTGCCATCTTGATGATCACAAAGGTCCTCCCCACAGTGGACACGGCAATGAAAATTCCCACAGCAACAGGGCCTTCACAGTAATTCTTAATTTCCTTCCCAGATAGTCAGGCGGAGGCTTGCTGGGTTTAACTGCTGTCCTTGTATGTTTCTCGCATCCTCCAAGGTCTGACTTCATGGAACACGCGTCCTGAGCTTTGTGCATGCACAGATGGGGTGGTGGTGAAGCACGGCCAACTTAGATCCACAGCCCTTGGGGGAAGGCAGTAGGACCATGAAGTGTCCGAGCCGGAGCTGAACAATACTGTGATAGCCAGGAGTTGCACTTGTTCCTTGGATCAGACCAAGCTCTTGGAGGAGATCAGAAAGGGGACCGTGAGGACGGCAGTCCTAAAGAGGTTGGTCAGGAGTCTGTACAGTGACCATGGGATTAGGGGCCTCCTGTTTCTGCCCCCTTTGTACTATTGCAGACTCCACTGGCCACCCGGATCCCCGGAGAAGCAGCCACGAGCGATACTTAGACCAGAGGGGCTTCCTGCGGCCCAGTGTACAGGCACAACCAAAGACAGCTGTCCAGCATGCACATCATCTTCAAAGCTCAAGTTCCAGTTGTGCGCCTGTTTGGTGGGTGTCACTTCACCCGGTCTCCTGCTCGACTTGTAGCTTTGGGTTGTGCATGCACAAACTGGGATGTCACCTGAGAAAGGCTGGAAGTACTCTTCTGCCTTTCTGGAGAGTCTAACATCCTTACTTTCTGCACGTGAGGACTAGCCCTGGAAAAGGAGGGCCTCAGCTAATTGTAGTGAAGGATGTCTGTATAGCTGAGCAACTGCTATTAGGGCCACCAATGAGGTGATGCCACGGGCCTCGGGTCCACCCTGGAGTTCACAAAGCCCAGAGGGCCATCCTTGGAAAGTTTTGTCAAGGTGCCAGGAACTGTAAAAATGTGTGTGTGGGGGGGTGTTGGGGGGGTGGACAGCACCTCTGCCCTGCATCGACAAGGGACCTTCTGCCTGGCCCTTTCGATACCCTCTGTGCACCTCAGTGATTCTGCAAAGGTCCATGCTTCCTGCTGTCTTGCATGAACACATTGTGGTCTGCCTGTCCTGGACCTCCAGCAAGGGCGGTGGACCACTGTTGAGCGTGCTTCAACACCACGGCATCGGTGTGTGCACGGAACATGGGGACTCAGAACACAAGTTCCATGAAGTCGGGCTTTAAAGGTGACAGAAAACTGGCAGCAGAGTTTTCCGGTCATTTAGGCCCTTCCCAGGTGAGACCCAGTTTTGTGCATGCACAACTGGAAGGTCCACATCCATCGTGCGTGATTACGGGCTGTGCTGGCTATGGCAGTGGGGCGCAAGATGGAGCATCATTGGCCCGGCTCACACAGGGGAGACAAGGTTTTCCACGGGGCACGAGGAAAGGAGGAAGACCTGAGACCGACCACCCAGGAGGAGAAATAGGGTCTCAGGGATTGTGGCGAGCTATGTGTGTCCCTGGAGGTGAGTGATTCGGCACTGAGGCCCAGGAGAGTCCTGAGGTGAAGGTCTGGAATCTGAACTCCACAGTGGAGTGGAGGAGGCGGGAAGGGTGGTGTGGGAAAGCTTTGATACAAAGAAGCAGGGACTGAGGAGGGTGGGCAGGACAGCACATGTGCCTGTCCTAGGACTAGGGATCTGCCACATGGCCCTGTCTGAAGTCCTTGGGCACGGGAGACATTCACCCAGGTCCACACTTCGACACTTGGCCCTACTCAAATCGTTGGGTCCTTCCAGGCCGCAAGGGCACCGTTTCCTGTTCCCTCGTGCACGGTTGCTGGTGGGCCTGTTATGGTCTGATCCCCCCACACGCAGAACAGCCAGTTTGTTTTTTGCTTACCAGCTATTTCATATCGTTGCTTTAACATGCCTGCCAGGCATTGACACAGAGAAGCCACTTGCCTCAGGGCAAGGACATGCTGGCCTCATAGCCTGATATGTTCTGTATATTCTGAATGTTCTGTATGAAGTCTGCCAATCGCAAGAAGTTCCACACAGCTTTACTCCATAGGACCCATCAAATCAAAGGTCATTATGAACTGTCATTTGTTAGCATTTTTTGAGTCAGAGCTGACCAGCAGGCAGCACTTCCTGCACATGAACTCATTGTGGGTTTTGTTGTTTTCTTTTCCTTTATAAGCTGACAGAAAAATATACCCGCTGTCATCTTTCGGACAGTTCTGAGTTATGTCCCTGGTCTGACCAGCACTGAGGTGTGCACTCCATAAACTACTCTTACTTAGCTGAGATCAGCGTTCACGAGGTTTGTGTGGCGATTCCTGAACCCCCAACAAGCCTATCCAAGGACAAGGACTGGACAGGAGCGACGCATGCACCCACGCTTCTCCACAGAGGTGGAATACTCTCTGAAAGTGGGGGCCAACCTGCTTTGACCACCCTCCGGGGGAAGCAGGGCTTCGGGCAGCCGTGGTGAGGTGTGTTCTTGCAGGTGAGCGACCAGATATTAGGATCGTCTCAGTGAGGTGACGTCTGGTGCCCGAATTCCATACCGGGCGACCTAGGTGGGCCCCAGGAGGACTGTGTAACAAGGTCCTGTGAGGGTCTGAGGGACTGAGCCGAGTGAACGGGGCAGCAGGCGTGCTTGGGGAAAGACTTGGGGCGTTCTGCGTGCATCTTTCTGGGGTCCGTGGGTACTGCAGAAGTTCTCTGTGTCTGTGTGTCTACAGCAGGGCCCCTTGAAAGTGGTGTGGGTTCTTCAGGTCCCCTGAAAACCTTAACACAACGATTTCTGTTGCCGTTGTTGTGGTTGACAAGCGAGCAACCCCAAGCCCCATGTCACACATGTGTGATTGTCAGGTGGGCCTCTGCCCGGAACCAGGTTGGCCCGTGTCACGCATGTGCACACGTTTCCCACTGTGGCTCAGCACTTCCGGAAGTGACTTCGCACTAGCCGTGACCACCCTGAAGGGTAAGAGCGGGTTGGTGCGACAGTAGGAGGTGTAATTCCGTAGGTGAGCGACAAGGCATGCTGAGGCATGAGGTAAAACCCTTTCGGAGGTGTCGTCTCCCTGGCCCAGGACACTCTCGAGGGTAAGGGGGGTGTTGGGGGACTGTGGCAGGTGTGTGAGCCTAGCTGAGGAACAAGGTATCGCGAGACCCAAGGTAAAACCCTTCCGGAAGTGATAGCCAATGACGTGCCCCCCTCGAGGTGAGTGGGGTTCGTGGGGTTGCCAGAGGGCTACCTATTTCCCTAGCTGAGGGACCAGGTATCGCGAGACCCAAGGTAAAAACCCATCGGAAGTGACGTCCACAAGCAGCGCCCACTCTCGAGGGTAGGAGGGGTGGGGGCGTGGGGAACTGTAGGAGGGGTAACTCCACATCTGAGCGACAAGGTGTCCAGAGAGCGAAGGTTAAAAACCTCCCGGGATTGACGTCCAACATTTCAGCCTTGTCTCCAGGGTAAGAGGGCTTGGGGATTGTAAGGGCTGTGTTTCCTTAGCAGAGCGAAAAGGTATCATAAGACCCAATGTAAAACCCTTCCTTACCTGATGGCAAAGAAGTGTGACCACCCTGGAGGCTAAGAGGGGTTTGCGGGGATTGCAGGAGGTGTAGTTCCCCAGCTGAGCAACAAGATGCCCCGAGTCCCACGCTAAACCCTCCTGGAGGTGACGTCCAGTAGCCGTGCCCACCCTCGAGGATAAGAGGGTTTTGGGGGGATCGTAGGGGGTGTGTTTCCCTAGCTGAGCTACAAGGTTTCCTGAGACCCATGGTGAGAGCCTTGAGGAAGTGATGTCCCGTAGCTGTGCCCCCTCTGGAGTGTAAGCAGGGTTTTGGAGTATTAGAGGAGGCATAGTTCATTAGCTGGGAGAGGAGGTATCTCGAGCCCCAAGGTAAACCCCTCCTGGAAGTGACGTCCAATAGCCGTGCCCACCCTTGAGGGTAAGAGGGGCTTTGGGGGACCTTAGGGGTTGTATTTCCCTAGGGTGGTGAGATATCCGGAATCGTCAGTAGTATACTTCTGCAAGTGACTATAATCACTGAGGGAGACTGCTGTGAGGAGGGTTTCCCTAGCTGAGTGACAAGGTGTCCTGAGACCTGTAATGGAACACTTCCAGAAAGGATGTCTCCTTAACTTTGACTACCCTCGAGAGGAAGAGTGCATTTTGGGCGCGCCTTTGGGGGCTTTCCCCCTTGCTTAGTGCCTGTGCATCCCGTGGCAGGAATGTACTTCTGAACGTGACATCTCACAAGCTGTGACCACACTTTAGGGCATGAGGGGTTTGGGGGTGGGGTGCTGGGAGGCTTATTTCTATTTGTTTATTTATTTTTATTTAATTAATTATTGAGCTGAGTGACAAGATACCTGGACCCACAGTTGTACATGTCTTCAAGTGACTTCTCAGTAGCCGTGATTACCCTCGAGGGGAAGAGGGATTTGGGGGGATTGTAGGAGGTGTATTTCCCTAGCTGAGTCTAGACATCAGGGACACACAGTAGTACACTTCCACAAGTGATGTCTCAGTAGCTTGTACTACCCTCAGTTCTCCTTGGTTAGCCAGTGCAGGTTCAAGCTACTAGAGTCTGACCCCGGGCAGTTTGTTTTAGACATATTTAAGTACAGTGCAATTTGGGGAAAGAAGAGTTCCCCGGTTCCCTGTGGAGAACGACAACTCGGGCCTAAGTGCATGGAAAGCCTTTTGCAAAGTATAGGTGACATCTGCCAGGAGGATGTATTCTGCTTCTTGGGGGCCTGGGATCTGGTGTGGTTTCAGTCCTGCAGATAGTGTCGAGGTTACCAGGCCATAAAGTACATTTTGACGTCTCCCGTAAAGAAGGGTTCTCCCCTAAAGAGGGGTTCTGGTTTCCACCTCGCAGCTGGGGTGTGCGAACACTGCTTGGGGCTGCTCGGGCAGACTCGGGAACAGGTGATGGTCTAGGAATGTAGCCTAAGATGGGGCCCGGCCCAGGTGAGTAAGACAGAGGGAGTGCAGAGGCCAGTGAAGCAGGGGTTCCCAAACTCCTGGTCATCCAGGCGCCACTGGGAATTGGCTAGATCTGGAAAGAAGAGAGGCTGCACAAGCCAGTGATAAGCCCAGGGCCAGGGGGGAGGGGGAACTTTGGCCTAGCTCAGGGGCCAGTGTTCTTGTCCAAAGGTCAGAGGAGGGGCCTTCTGCAGGAGACTTAGGAGGCAAGGGCTTCTACCCACAGTGGTCCTTGAGGAGACAGTCTTTGCTTGTCCAAACTGTTTATTCATTGTTCATCATGGAAAATGGGTGCACGTGATTCACTCAGGGTGGACCAGAGGTTAAATACACTTTGCAGGAAGGAATGTTGGTGAAGGGAAGCTTATTGGCTGAACCCTTGGGGGCCCATCTATCTGGATACCACATTAGCACGAAGAACTGGGTGTTCTGTGCTATGTGACTAGGTGATCAAGATTTTAAGGGGTGGGGGATTTGTGGTCACATGTTCCAGGACAGAAACCAGGCGGGAGCAGATGAATCACCTCCCATTCTCCTATATGAGTATATAGCAGGGTTTCTGTATGCGCTGAACCTTCCCAGGTTTTGTCTGGTGACACAGTTCCACGGGTCTCACAGGGCTCTACTGACTGGCAAACAAAACTAAGGATGAAGGTCTAGGGGGTGGGAGTTCAAGATAAACCAAAAAGTCGGGGGATTCTGGTGTCACCTGACTCCACAGGTGGAACAGACCACCAGGCTCCTAACAACATCCACTCCCAGCGTTCTGGGTGGAAAGGGGGCGTATACATTTGTTCTGCTGAAGAGACGAGCCTGCCTGCATGCTTCACATCCCCGGGTTCCATATCCTTGTCTATATCCACAGGCTGCGTGTCATCTTGAGTGAGTGTATTGGGGAATCTCTGTATTTGCCTCTGGGGCATTCTTTGGGCCTCTCCTGGAGGCCTGGGTCCCCGAGTTTCTCCAGAAGCATCTAGACTGAGAGCGGGTAGGAATTTCACCTGACCCCACAGCAGGGCTCAACCAGGGCACGGCTCTGGTGACCTCACTGGCCATTGCTGGATTCGTGCTTGTGACTAGACACCAACGTTGGATCACTTGGCTTGGGGTCTAGCCAAGCTTGTCCTATCCTGGTGACAAAAAATCAGGAGAAAGAGCTTAGATCAAGGGCTACTGGGTTGTAGAAAGCTCTGCTTCCAGCCAGAATGATGGGACAGGATGTGATTGGACCTTGCAGGGCATCGATGTCACCCTCCCACCTTCTCTTTGCCCCAGCTCACATGGCCACAGCCTGTGGTGTCCTGGTCCCTGTTTTCATGTACAGTCATAAAATTCAGCATCTTTACTGTCCGTGCATCCCACCGTTGTTTCAGGAGTCCTGTCTGAGCCAGGAGGGTCCCAGCCATGTCAAGCAAGGCACAGAAGACCATGAAGAAAAGTGCCAAGTGCAGGAGGGTAGATAAGACCCTGCCATCAGATGACTGGAACCCAGAAGCAGCCAACCCTGGTAATAACTGATGGGGATTATGGGGCCCAACCATGGGTACGCTCTACTACTTGGCACATGCAGCATGGGGGCAGTCTCAGACTAAAAAGGGGTTTCCATGGTGTTGTGGCTGGGTGGGTTGGGAGGGAGGGCACAGAGGACAGAGGGATGCAGATTCAGTGTCTGACCTCTTATCCTGAAGCATGCTCTGGGTTTTGGTCCCCACCTGACATTCCCAGTGCATGGCAGAGATACAAGGCTCACAGAGACATTGGTCTTAGCCAGCATGTCTCTGGAGACGCCCAGGGTCACAGGGAATTTCCTTGTAAGTTTTGTATGCACACGTGCATCTGCTGTCTCTCGACTGGGGCCAGGCTGAGTTTCTCCTGTGTTGGTGGGGCAGGGGAGGGGCGTGAGTTCCTGGAAGACTGCTTCCAAACCTTTGTGTTGGACATGGGCTCAACCAACTGTGGAGTGAGTGATGAGGAGAATAGTATGCTTCGTTTGCAAAGATCTTTCCTTCCTTCTAGACGCAGCAGACAATCCAGCAGTTGGTACCAGTGAGATGGGCGGCCGTTCCTCAAGATCAGACATGCAACAGGCCAGGTGATGTCTTCAAGGTTTAGTTGGCCTTCCCCACGAGGTAGTTTCAGTGTGGTTGCCTGCAGGTATACAAAGCAAAATGTTCCCTTGCCAGAAAATGGATGTAAGTGGGGAATGTGGTGTTATGTGAAATAAACCAGCCTCAAAGAGTCTACTTCTACCTGGGTTCTCTCCTCTGGGGTTCCTGGATTACAAATATGTCCATCAAATGATATAACCTGAACCCAGAGGGGAGGCCGGGAAGAGGCCAGCATTACCCAGGTGAGGGGAAGGTTTGCAGGGGCTGAGGGGAAGTGGTGAGAGGCAGACTCTGGAGGTTGCACATGGCCACCTGGCATGAAAGTTGAAGAGACACTGTCTGGGTGATGTAGGAGGATTGGCAGGAGGGACTTGAGGAAGGAGGAGAGTGAATATGGCTGGAGAGTGCTCGACACATGGTGAGTACACCTTTGTGAAAGCCTCCGGTGCACCAGGAATGGATTTCAGTAAACATTTAGTATACAATCCCCTATGCTGCCAGAACACAACAGACACAAAGCCACCGCTTGAGGAGAGGAGATACTTCTGTGCAGCTGCCTGCATTTGGGCAGGGAACACCTGGGGCGCAGTTTTCCTGAGCCTCCCAAGCCCAGCCTGGGGTGGGATGTCTGAGGATACAGTATAGGCTTTCAGTCACTTGTGCTCCAGGAAGTAACCCTGAGCCATGTGCCCATATGTATCTGCAGAGGACTCTTTGGTTCAGTACTAAAACAAGGATGAAGGAATAAAAGTAATGACCCAAAGAGAGGAAAACCCGACTTTACCCCCACAGAAGCTCTAGCCTTGGCAAAGCCTCTGTTTTTTTCCTTCAATGCACACTTAGGATGCTTGTCCTCAATTAAGGATGCTGTGTCATTTTTCCCACAGAGAGCCTATTCAGAAGAGGATGCAGGAATACGAAGGTGGGTTCCAGCAGGTCTTGTAGTCCCAGAGCTTTCTCTCCAACCCTCTGACTTACACAGGTTGAGAGTGTGGTCCCTGAGAGACAACAGAACTCTGGAACAGTTCTGTGACTCACAGGATGTTGCCAAAGAATAAGTTGTCCATTGGCCTTCAGGGGTTACCTTTACCTTACCTTTTAAGACACTACTGTAATCAGGGGAAATGGAGCTGTCACCTGGGCTGTGAGGAGAGCTTCCTGCTTCCTGCTCCCTGCTTACTGCATCTCTGAAGAGTGTCACTAGAGGTGATGGGAAAGCAGATAAATCTCTGCTCTTTAACTTACTGCAGGAGCAATGCCTGAGATTGCAACAGCCGTTTTCCAACTTGTGAATTAAATCCTGCTTCTGGCTTTCCAAAGTTGCTCTCCACCATGAACCCCTGTCAAAGGAGAGCTTGTAAAAATAGCCTTTAGTCTGTAGACGCTTAGGAGCCTGTCAGGGAACTCCCAAGGCAGCACCGGGAAGAAAAGCAAGTGCATGCCACACCAGCTTGTTTTCTGTCATCCAAGGTAACAACCACAGTGTACAACATGTCCCTCCGACCAAGTCAGGCTATATTCTTTGTATAGGCAGACCAAGACAACATTACCAGAGAGCCACAGTCAATTCTTAGCATGTAGAGTCAGTTCACACAAGCAGGGAAGTCTGACAGCATTGTTCTTTCTGCTACACAATAAGAGCTGGGGTTTTGAAGTGTTGAGAAAATTGTTTGTCCACGGCATTCTTTAGTCAGGCTCCATGCCCCACGCCTGTATTGCTAGCACTTAGGAAGTAGAGAGGGAAAAAGGAACTTGAGGATGGCCTCATTTATGTATCAAGTTTGAGACCAGCCTAGGCTAGAAGAGACAACAGGCCCATAGTTATTCATATTACCCTGTAGGTGGTGTGTCTGGGATGAAAAAGCATTTCTTCCTCTGGATATTTGATGTAAGGTGATGCCCTTTCCTTTCTCTCACAGGAGATGTCACCAGCTTTCTTAAGGAAAAGAGGAAGCAGTTTAAAGAGGATGTGAATGAGTCTTTCAGAATCCTGAATGAAAACCTCCAGGGTATTTTGAAAGCTCAGGAGCAGTCAAGGTAACATGATGTGACCATCTTCCATAAAGGAGATCTGTGAAGCCTTCACTCTAGCCAAGTCTCTCCTGTCTGCCCCCTCGATGGTACACAGAGTCAAATCCATGATGGGTTTTGCGGAGCACTGCCTTTTTCTCTATGACCTGGTCCTATGCATAAACAATGGGAACCGAGATGTGTTGGGTGCAAGACTGCCATCCCTCCCCTCTCAGATAACAGTACAGGTAACATCTAGTAGGGCAAGCCAGTCCTCTGTGGTCTACAAAACTGTACCTCTCAGGAGGTATCACCAGAGCTCTCCTTTGTAAGTACCACTTGGGCAAAGGGCTCTGTGTGCTCTGGCTGTCTGTAAACTACCCATAGGATATGTTGCTTTCAGGATATGGTCTTAGGCTCTCGGGATTTATAGGTTACTCTGTAAGGGGAAGGGAAGCTGAGTCTACTTTTAAGCCAGAAATGCAATCTTGGGAGAAGTATACACTAATGCATCCTCATGGTTTGAGAGGGAAGACATGTGAAATGATGTCTCTCTTAGCAGTTTAATTCTTCTGGAGTGAGTGTCACATTTCACCTCCCATGAGAAAGCAACTCTTTCCCTGTTTGTCTTTTGTTTCTAGCTCCTGTTTCACAATGATGAGTGTGTGACAGTGGCTTGCCCCCACCCAGTGTGACCATGCTCTGTAATCAGAACTGTGTTGTTTCACAGGCAGGAGCTTAAGTCCATATACTGCGAAACGTTTGGGTCCCTGTACCAGAAGTGGCTGGATGAGGTGGGCAGCACAAAGGACCAAGAAGAACACCTCAGTGTGAGTGGTTTGCTCAGCTTGGAACAGATCTGCTGAAACTGCCATGCCATTTCTCTAGTGTCAGGGTTGCCTGCAGCAGGCCCACAAGGAAGGGACAGGACTTGAGCTCAGGGAGACAAGGAGGGTGGTTGATGCAGTGAAGAGAATTGGGCCATCCTCCCTGGTTTGTTCTTCTTCCCTCCTGTGCAGAGATGACAAGGGTAAGGGGGTTTAGGAGCCAGCATGGTGGGCGTATCTGTCATGGGATGAGCAGGTCCTTACTGTCTGCAGAGTGCAGGGGAAGGTATGGGATTGTGTCCTGAGGGGGGACACTTCAGGATCCACAAGGTGCAGATGGCAAACAGTGGGAGGGCCCCAAGTAGCCTTCTGACACAGTGATCAGGGATGCAGAATGAGAGCAGTCCCTGTGGCTGTGGCGGAGCAGGTGGGGCCTTAGCTGTCCATGGTTGGAGTTCAGACCAGCCCTGTCCCAGAGGAGAAGAGGGAAAGGTCTCCATGCAGTGATGGAACGGTGATGGTGACCGAGTCATGGTTAACCTGGAGATGAGAATGGGGTTTTAGGGGCAGGTAGTGGACTCACTGCTGTCTCTGGGACTCTTTCTTCCTGGGGAAGGATGGAGCAGTTCCGCCTGGAGATTCTAAGTTCCAAAGTTGGGAGAGCAGATGTGGGAGAAATCAGACTGTGGACCTTTTAGACCTGTGTATTGAGTGGTTTCAGCTTTTGCAATTGATTCTTTCTGTGGAATGCTCACAGCTGGAGCTGATATATCGTTGTTAATCGTCTTCTCTCTAATTCCATGTTGAGAATGTATTTCTCGGGGTGTCACAATGTGGGGAGTCACTGACAGATAAGGAAGTTTTAGGTGAAAAACTCCATTGGAAAGAAGTGTTCCCTTGGAAGCTAATCTCTGTGTGCATTGAGCTTGACAAAAAAAATTAATACTTCATAAAACAGGAGCCACAATAGAAGCTTTGTCCTCTGTTTTGCTGGGTAGGAATCTACAGATTAGATGGATCTCATTTAAATTTCAAAATGAGTAGCTATTTCATTGGAACTTTGCCCATTTACGACAGAATGTCTCACCCTGTGACCGATCAGACATTGTCATGTTGTTTTTGGCATTGAGGGTCATGACTTGAACCTCGATCACGAATGATAGAACCCACAAAACAGCTTGGGACGCAGTTATTGTAAGCAGCAGGGTTGGATGTCCAGTTTTACCGTCATTTTACCATGGATTTCCTCTATTTCAGTTTTTAACTCAGCAGCAACTGAAGATTTTACAGACGGCTATAGAGGATCACAAAACCAAGCTTGAAGACGCTAAGGATATGTGTGACAATGTTTTGAAGGTCTGAGAGATTGCACATGTGAACAGAACACATCCTTATGTCTCACCGTGTGTCTGTAAAAGCAGGAGACAGAATGGTCCTTTCTCAATCTGTGGGAAAAGTAATTGGCTTTGAAATCGGCAGTCACCTTCTTCTTGGAATATTCTGCTTAAACGTGGGGACAAGGCTAGGTTTTGTTTACCCCGGGAAACTGATGATCTTTAGTTTAGTTTAGTTTTAGCATGGGAGCTGCTGAGTGGAGACTGGCTCTCTTGATGCCCCTCTGCTGTTTCTCTCAGTCTTCTGTACTTCCCTAGACCCCGGCTCTGGAGAGCTGTTGTCCAGAAATGGGGCCTTTTCCTCTTCCATATTTCCCAGTGGCCTTCCTTCTTAATTCTCCCTCTTTCCTGTGTCCTCTGCAAACACCCCTCCTCCAAAGTTCCACTGGGTGCCTCTGTCCTGTCTTCCCTCCTCCCCGTGTACCAGCTTCCCCTGAAGTGTCTCCTGGTCCCTGCCCGTGCTTTGCTTCTGCTCTTGGCCCAGATAGAGCCCTGTGCCTTGCCTTCCCTATGGAAATCCTATGTTTTCACCACTGGAAGTCGCCATGTGTGTCCTCTTCAGTAACAGAGCCAGCAGGTTCCCCTTCCACACCCATTTTCAGCCAGCATACAAGTCCTGTGCCCTTAAGCTCCCCTGGGAATAGGGCAGAGACTGGAGAGCCGTTTTGTAGTCTATGGACAGAAGGTGACATGGTTAGTCCTTCCTCCTCTGTATCCACCACTGCAGTGTTCTTTGAGAGATGATCAGAGGGGATCAGGAGTCCTCACTTCAGCTTTACTTAGCTTAAAGGGGCCTGCAGTTGCATGCTGTGTCTTCTCTGTGAAAATTACATTCCATGGACACGGTGAACAAATGGCTCCTTCCCCTGGGAAACCCCGGGGGTCTCCATTACATGCCTGGGCCTCTTATTCCTTGTTTGGTCTCGGTGGCCTTTACCTTCTCATCCATCCTTTTTCTGAGATAAGTGCCTTAGCTGTTCTCTTCTCACAGTGGTACTGAGCTCAACTGTGGCACTGCAACTTTATGAGGAGAGTTTATCTAGATGCACCGGAGTAGCCACTGTTCTTACTTTAATTTGTAACAAGGATCATTTGGATAGGCAAAGTCAGTACTTTTTTAATCAGATGACGTGAGGTGTCAAGTCAGGGCTTCAGGATCCAGTACCTTCTTTTGTTGTTGTCTGTTTCAGAAAGCCAAGGACTTGAGTAAACATGGCAAAACCTTTATTGGCGGTCAGAAAACTAAAGTGGAGAAGGAAATCTCCAAGGTGCAGGACAGAGTTATCATGGAAACTGTAAGTCCTGTGTCTGTATCGCTGTGTGCCTCCTATTAGCCGGCTTCCTATTATCAGAAACGTGATGAAGATTCTCTAAATCTCCATTTTTCAAACAGCAAGAGCAAGATGTATCCGTCCTTGAAACATACGTTCAGTCCCTGATTTCTGAGGACGCCATCTGAGGCTCACACCTGCGATGAACAGGGAAGGGATCATTGGGCATGCTAAGAAGACACTATTAGCAGTCGGTGCAGCTCCTTTCTCTTTACTTTGTTTGTTACAACTGAGACTGAGACTCTGTTAACCATTAAGTGAAGCCCCAGCAGTTCTATGAGTAGCAACAGTTAAGTGCATGATGTCCAGGCCCATGAATGCAAGGGGGATAGATACATTCTGCCCAGTAGTGGCAATTACATTTTGGAAGCAAATGTCATTTGATTTTGTGGATGGTTCTCTGTCACTTCCCCAAAGTGAATGTTACCTTACTTATTTCAGGGGAATAAAGATGAGACCCGTTTCATGTGCATGCTTTCATTTATTCATGAGGTCACAGAGCCAGTTCCACTGCAACTGGAACATGAACTCAACAGGCCACTGAAACATGCTGAACAAGCACGTTCGGGTGCTCAGATGTGTTAAACTGTTAACACGATTCCCACAGTAGAGCCAGAGCCTAATGTGTCCGGTCTGAGCGAGTTGTGGTGCTGTGGCATTTCCCAGACACACCCAGACTCATTTTGATGCTGTCTTCAACACTGGTTGAAAGCTACCTGTCCTTAGCTTTGGTTTTATCAGCATGTGTCTGTGTCACCATTTGTGGTTCCAGTGTTTTGGGTGGGTGTTTACCAGAGCATTTTCTAGGGCTCTCCTTGAAAATTCCTTACATTCTCCTGCTCTGGGAGAATCTGGTGTCGGACCCTCCTCCATGGGTCCAGCCCTTTTGGCCTTCCCCTTCAACCCAGATCCTTGCTTTGCAGGACCCCACACTGTTTAGGAGATTCTGCAGGACTCCTCCTCCTCTCACCTCTTTCTATTAGATACCCCTTTTCCTGATAATCCTAGGGGGCTCACTGGCCTTTTAGATTCTGTTTTGTTCACACATCAGCCTGCCTGGGATGATTGCCAGCAACTTTTGCAGAGTCTCTCTTTACCAGTTTATTATTCTAGAGGCCAGAAAGAACATCCCTGGGGCAAAAGGGACTCCCACTCAGAACCCTGCTGACTTAGACCAGGGATTCCCTCTTCAAAACCAGCCTGGACTACAACTCTCCTGAAGGTAGGGAGCACAGGCAAGTCTATCACCAGGCTCCATTGGCAGGTATCACGAGGGTTTCAGGATGAACCACCAATTTGACAAAGGTTCGAGAGGTTAAGCAGGGACCGGATGAGTCGCCCTCAGCCTTTCTAGAGTAGCTCATAGAGGCATCCTGCCAATATGCACCCCATGAGCCAAGCAGCACGGAGCACAAAGCTACTGTGACTAGGACCTTTATACACCAGTGTATAGGTGTCAGATAAAAGCTTCAGAGGCTAGAGAGACGATGGGATAAGTCGTTGTGGGATTTAGTGCAGGTTGTTGAGAAACTTTGCCATAATTTCTGTCGACAGAGGAGGAGACAGAGCATGGAAAGGGAAAGGAAGAAGATGAGAGAGAGGGGGAGTGGGGGAGAGGCATCGAGGGTGAGAGGGGGGAGGAGGGAGGGAGGGAATAAGAATGGGCAGGAAAGGAATTTACAGAGGGTCCTGGCCACAGTGGTGAGGGACAGGGAATCAGGAACCAAGTCTGGCACTAGGAAGGAGCCTCTCGACAAGGATCAATGTGCAATGTGCTTACTGTAAAGAGAAAGGCCACTGGGCCAGGGACTGTCCCAACAATAAGAAAAGGGGACCCCAACAAGGGACCCCTGGACCCGTGGCCTCAAAGTTCTTACCATACGAGAAGACAGGATCTAGGAAGGATGGGGTTCAGAACCACTCCCTGAGTCCCGGATAACCTTGAAAGTGGAGGGGAAACCTATCCAGTTCCTTGTAGATACTGTAGGGGCTCAATGCTCTGCCCTGCTAACAACAGAAGGACCCATGTCAAACAAAAAGCCTTGGGTTCAAGGGGCTCCCCGCACCAAACATTGATTCATGGACTACCCGAGGATCTGTGAATCTCAGAGGGGGCCAGGCATCCCACTCACTCATAGTAATGCCAGACTGCCCCTGCCCCTTGTTGGGGAGAAGCCTCCTGACTAAGATGGGAGCACAGATTCACTTCCACCCTGATGGACCACAGGTTAGAGAGTCAAAAGCAGAGCCCGTACAGGTCCTAACCTTTCACTTGGAGCATGAGTATCAATGAGTATCTTACCTGCCTCGGATAAAATGGACTGGTGGCTGCAGACTTATCCAGAAGCGGGGGGGGGGGGTACTGCAGGAAAGGCGGGGCTAAGAACCAACCCCCTCCCGTCCCTGTCCATCTAGAACTGAAAGCCCAGGTAAGCCCAATAGGGGTGCGTCAGTACACCATGTCAAAGGATGCACGAGACGGGATCATGCCACACATCATCTGGGTACTCCAACTCAGGGTTCTGTGTAAGTGCCAGTCAGACTGGAACACACTTCTCCTACAGGTTCGGAAACCTGGAACCAATGACTGCCTGCCAGTTCAAGATCTCGGAGAGGTAAACAAATGGGTGGCCGATCTCCACCTCACTTACCTAAACCCTATATCCTGTTGAGCTCATTGCCCCCATCCAGAACCTGGTACACAGTCCTGGACTTGAAGCAAATGCATCGATGGACTCATCTAGAGGTCGACAAACTTCTGAGGACCACCTTGTGGTCAAATTCTTTTGTGCCAGATTTGAGGCATCTAGTGGGCAAGTAGTAGATAACTGTGTGCCGTGTCAGAAGGTGAATGCATGGAGAACTAAGGTAGAAAAAGGAAAAAGGCCGAGGGCGGACATACCCGGGCTTTACTGGGAAGTAAACTTTACTGAGATTAATCCAGGAACATATGGATATAAATATCTATTAGTCTTTATAGATACCTTTTCTGGATGGGTGAAAACCTCCCCACAAAGAGAGGAACGGCGGCGGCGGTGGTAGCAGGGAAGATTCTAGAAGAGATCTTCCCTAGGTTTGGCACCCCGGAGGTAATTGGATAAGACAATGGGCCAGCTTTTGTTTCCCAGGTAAGTTGGACATTAGCTCATTTCTTGGTGACCAATTAGAAACTTCATTGTGCATACCTTCCCCAAAGTTCAGGGCAGGTGGGAAAAAAATGGAGTAAAACTCTAAGAGACCTTAAACTCAAATGACCTTGGAGACTGGTGCAGACTGAGTGGATCTCCTTCCTTCATCCCCTTTTAAGGTTAGGAACACCCCTCCCACTTCAACTTGACCCCCTTTGAGATACTACATGGGACCCCTACTCCTCTTACCCTATTGAGGGATGTTCTTGAATTGACTTGCCATAATGATAGTGGTTTATGTGTCAGACCTAAGGCTCTGCAGACAATTCAAAGAGAAGTCTGGGCTCAGTTGGCCGTGGCCTATGTTCCAGCTGCCCGGAGACTGTTCACCCTTTCCAAATCGGAGGCTCGGTCTACAGGAGACGCCATCAGACCCTGACCCTCAAACCACCCTGGAAGGGACCGTACCTGGTTTTGCTGATTACATCAACAGCATTCGAGGTGGACGGGATCGCAGCCTGGACACACCTCCCATGTGAAACCTGCTCCAGACCTGAGCCGTCTGACATCTCCAGTTGGAAAATCAAAAAGACCTACAACCCCCTAAAACTCAAGATACCCCCAAAACTATGAACTGACTACTAGTTTGTCTGTGGTTGGACATCTCGAGAATTTGAGCAACCCCCATTCCCCTGCTAGACTTACATGGCAGGCCCTATCAGCTACAGGTGTGGTCCACATGTAATGAAGCACGCACACCCTTACTCCTGGTGGTCCACTTTAACCCCAGATTTGTGTTTATTAGCTGCCAGTTTGGACACGTGGGATATTCCAACTCAGGAACTGGGAGAAGAACTAGCAGAATGCAAGGGTGTACACACATGATTCCTGAAGCCCTGTCCCCGGGGTGGTCTGGGAGGATGAGGATAAGGGTGTGGGTACCCTCAGCTAAGGAGTGAACCTGGGCTATGTGTGCCCCAGAAATGAGCAGACTAGGGCATGGGCCCATAAGTGAGCAGAAACTGATGGCTACTTTTGTAGTGCGTGGAGTTGCGAGCCTGCTTCCCACTCCTCATGGTATTTAATTACTGTAAGAAGGAATTCCACAAGTGGTGGTGTGGGGGAATAACACGCAGAGGCTGTTACATGAGTCCACGGACCAGTAGGGCCTCCGGGTCTTTTGGGGTTCTGGTCACCTTCCGTGACATCACCCGGGGAAGTGGTAGCTGAGTAGGAGAAGGGCATTGCTGTAATTTCTCCTACAACCCCCTCTCCATCTGATTAACTGAAGCAGGAAAAGGAACACGTACTCGAGAAAAGAGAAACTCCTAGAGACTAAGGCTATATCAGTTAGGCTATGATAATGGGCTTCTGTGCACTGTCCACTTGCGGATTGAGGCCTTGACCACCTCCATCGGGCCTAACTCTGTTTCAGTCCCAGCATTTCCGGCCTCTCGACACACTATGCCAAGCCTTAAGGTGTGGCCCAAGGTAGTGACTGGGGTTACTGCAGTAACCAGCATGGCTTTGATAATAGAGAATTAGTTCTCTAATCAGGATCCCCAGGGCAATGTGCACCCGCTTCTAAACCTTACTGAAAAGTCTTTTCCTAGTTCCAAACTCAACCAAGCCTCCCCTTCCCACCTCTTGTTGGCTCTGCTATATTGCAGTTCCCCCATATTCTGAGAGAATAGCTGCCTCGGGTCACAGAAGACAGATGAGGGCTTCCGTTGGAGGTCCAACACACTCTCACCTTGCAACAAGTGTCAGGGCAAGGACTAGGCACTGTCCTCCTAGGGGACGTGTTTCTTTATAACTCTACTCATGAGTATGGTAGACCGGATGTGTATTTGATTCACCCTGAGGATACCTGGTGGGCTTGCTCTTCAGGATTGACCCCTTGTGTACATCTACAGGCCCTGAATCACACCAAGGGGTTTTGTGTCTTAGTTCAGCCGATGCCTCGACTCCTGTATCATCGGGGCTCCGAGGTCTTTGGTATGCTAGAGAAGACTCAATCTAATTGGAGAAAGAGAACTGGTTACAGTCTTTGCCTTGAATGTGCTTCTGGGAGCCAGCCAGGGAGGGTTAGGAACGAGACTTGGTACCACTGATATTGGTACCCGGACTAGGGAGATCAAACTGGAGATGGCACCTTTTGAGAGTGGCAGTGAGCCAATGGAGATCGGAAGGCCCATTGGTAAGTACAGAGATTGGCATTACTATTCCTTCCAGTAGGGTACTTACAGTTATGAAGTAGCAATGAAATAATGTTATGAGTGGGGGTCGCCACACCTGAAGAACTGTATTTCAAAGGTGGGGAACTACTGCTTTAATCTCTCATCGCCAAGCCTCGGATTGCCTGCACAAGGCCTACTTGATGGGGCCCGTCGTTCCCTGCTTCATGCATGCAAGCACATGCTGCAGAGCCTCCCTTGTGGGCACCTGCGGGGCTCCCCTCACACATGCATCTGGTCTGCCTCTCATGTGTCCTCACCTCTCTGGTCTGGCTCACACATAAGCCTCCATTGCTTGTCTCCGTCATACATGCCTAATATGTATGTATGTACACCCACGTGGCCATGTGCTAGGCCCATCGGAAGAATGCCCAGGTGCTAGAATATCCTCTGATATCCCCACTTCCAACCAGTCAGAGAGATACACTCTTGGGATAGACAGGGACTGGTTGCATATATTCCCTTTCTGAGGAGGAAGATTCTGAGTAGGGCAGTGCGGTGACCATGGCAAGGCAGGAAAAATGCATACTGGGGGATCCTGTGCCCAGGTTTTAGCGATGGGTCACAGTGGCCAGGATGGATCCAAACCTTTCATTAACTACAGGGGGCCAGAAGGAAGAGGGGGCCACACTGACCTCTCAGCTCCCATTCACATGGACCCCCAAGTTTCACCATGCTTATTGTGGGTCCTACTGGCTCATGTACACCTGATGGATCCCCATGCTGGAGCCACCTCAGGCTAGTGCTTAAGCAGGAGAGACACAATGTCAGGACCGCAGGCCTGCTGAGCCCACCTCAGTGGCAAGCTCCCCATATTGCTCATTCATACCTCTCCAGGCAATCAGAAAGATACACCCAGTCCGGTAGAGCGTATCTAGTTATGGGTGTCTACCCCAAGCCTCTTGGGTGATATCCAGGAGCTACACATTCACATGAACCTGGATCTTGCACCAGGATTATTGTGGGTCCTACTAATTTACACCTAATGGACCCCCATGCTCATTCCCCTTCCCCAATCTCATGGCTACTCTAGGACAATGTCAGGACCGCAGGCCTGCTGGCCCACCTCAGCGGCAAGCTCCCCATATTGCTCATTCACACCTCTCCGGGCAATCAGAAAAGTACACCCAGTCAGGCAGAGTGTAACTAGCTATTGATGCTCACTGCAAGGGAGGGAAGGAGGCTTGCAGTGGAGTATGACTATGTTAGATCACCTAATTGGCTAACTGGATGTAGGTAGCCCTGGGCTAGGCTACTATGGGGCAGATGTCCAGGCTGCCAGGACCTGAAGCTTGTTGGGGCCAAGAAAATGGGACAGTAGTTGAGCCAGGGACCAGCCTGAGAATGGTGTATGATAGAAGTCAGGTGCGGTTTCTCCTGCTGTTCACCTCATGTCTCACACCAGCTATAGGGGCCGGGGCCAGGGCCAGTCACATTTTCCTGATCCCAGAGTCACCTGCCCAGCTGAGGAATTGTGAAAGCACTGTGGCCAAGTACCTTCCCCGGCCTCAGTAAGCTGAGGACATAGCCATCAGAAAAATAGCCCATTAAGAGAGCTTGTGGCTGGAGAGATCTACCTAACACAAGAATGAATGTGTGTTCAATGTCATGGGTACCTTGAAGGTGGAGGTGGGCCAGCACCTCAAAGTCACAGCAACGGGGCCCCACTGTTTGGAACAGAAAGAATAATCCTGGTATGTATCTCATAAAAAGGGAAAGGAAAGCCAAGGACTGAAAGCAGTCAGATAGGTGGGGGGAAGTTGAGTCTTGTGAGTTGTGGGGAGCACATAGCCTAGATGGCTTCTTCTCTTCCTCCGAAGGAGGTGCTTGTCTGTTCCTTATCAGCTGAGGTTCAACTTGTGAGCCTTTTCTTAAGTGAGAATGTGAAACAGAAATAGAGAAACATGGGAGAATACGGAATGAGGGATGATTGGATGTGCAAGCATTTCATGAATCCAAGAAGGCTTACCTGCAAGTATGTTATGTAACAAAAGGAATAACAGAAGGAACTCTGTGGACAAAAGGGAACAGGAGGAAGCAGACACACAGCCTTAAATCTTTTAGTTGGAGCAGAAATACATGACTGAATCTCTCACCCCCCTATGGAGGCCTGGTGGACCAGGCATGCTTGCACGTGTGCCTTCAGGGCCCATCATACACCTACACAAATGGCCAGTCTGTTGCCTTCCTGGATTGTTTCTGCCCTCGGGGTGTTCAGGTGCTGTGCACTAGGCCGGACTGGGAAGAATGAAGCCTACCTAGCTGGACCAGGTGGCTTCAGCAGAACCCTGGTCGGCAGGTGTGAATGCTGGGGACAAAGAGCATTCTCTCAGACCATTTTCACAGGAACAGTTCTCCTTTGTTGGGGCTAACCAGGGCTATATAGACCCTGGGGAGTGGGTAAGGGTTTGGGGGCCTCACTGTACATCATAGGCTGAGGTGCTGGGGATACTTCATTTGCATGAATAGTCATTTCAGGTGCACGCTGGATGCATACTTATAGGTAGAGAGGAAGCTAAACCTGCAACTTGGACAAATGCCAGTGTGACTACCTGTGTGGTGGAGTTGGGGTTCCCACAGGCTACACCCCCTGGGCCACACAGGCCCAGAGCAGGGAGGAAGACAGTCCTGCGCCTCCTGGTCTCAGGTTCGGGTTTTCAGGGTTGGGCCATGCCTCAATCTCACCTTTGCTCCGGAATGGCTCCTCAAGTGCATAGCTTACTAGCCCCCCAGTCCCTCTTTTTGTTTTCTAGTGAGGGTGGTGTCGTCATAGTCATCAGCCTCTAGGTTGGGAACGGTTTGGTTCTGCACCCTAAACTGCTTGGCCGTGGTTTTTATTCCAATGCAACTTCCCCGCCATTCTAGAAATAGGATGAGGCAGGACAACTGGAGGATTACGGCTCCAGTAGTCAGTTATGAGCCAAGGTGGGAAGAAACCAACACATCAGAGATTTTTAGTATCTTAAGTTAGGAAAGTTGGTCACACATCTGCCCAGGAGATCTTGCCAAATTTCTTTGGCCACTGCTGTGTGTTATTCCATCAGCCCAGGTTCACTGGCATAGAAACATCATTCCTCTCCCGAAAAATGCCAGTCTGTCAGCAGTCTGCAGGTACAGACTCTTCTGATTGTGTAGAATGACACCCCCACCGCCCCAGGAGGTGTTCTGTCCTCTAGGGGCTCAGGACCGTCTGTGGTGGAAGACAGGGCCTGGGCAAGCTTGTCCTGCAAGCTGTCAGCCAGGCATTGTGTCTGGTCCATTTGCTCTGAAACACACAAACCTTAAAGGTAACATTGTAGTAACATTTCTGCATTAACACACGTACGGTATGTACAGTGTGCACAATCCTCCTAATGGTGATTCTCTGCTCTATGTTTGTACAAGGAAAAGGTGTCAAACTGCATGGGTCCACTGGGCCGCATGCAAGTCCCTGGAATTAATTTCACATCTGTGAAGGAAATACATTTGTTCAGAGACTGCTGAATGCTAGGACATGTCATAGGCAGGACTTTTCATACAAGAGATGACATGATGCCAATTTACAATAATTTTGGAATGGCCAGTAACACAGATAGTCTCAAATAAAGGATCTTCCCTCTTTTACATGAATTGAAGACCAAACAAAAACCAAATAAAGATGGGCAACACATACACCTTCCTGAAGAGGAAACTTTCTAGTTTCTTTGGACAGGTAGTTCTGTGAAATGCAGGCTTGCTGGGGCACACAGGTGACAGAAGGTCTTGCTAGAACAGACATGACAGAGAAATTTTCCTTAAGCACATACAGGTGAACGGATGTTTTCATATCGCAAAGATGTGAAAGGACACTAACAACAAGCATGTAGTAGTTCGCTTTACACTGTGTTGTTGATCCCCACTCGTGATGAGGCCAGAGAGAATCTCGCCTAAACACCGCTTGTGCGGTTCCTGCAGCAGTTTCCAGTTTCTGTGACCTCGCCTCAGTGCGGTTGGCACTCCTGCCTGGTGTCTGCCTGCCCAAAGAACTGGGCTGTAGCTGCTGCTTCATGCCTGGTGTCTGTCTGCTTTCAGAAAGGCCTGTTCTGTAGATGCTGAGTCCTATTGGGTGTTTACCATAGGACTGAACTGCTGCTAAAGAAGATGGCGCTTACCCCCAAAGAATTATTGCTGAACAGGTCCAATTCCCCCATATCCTAATCTGGCTGCTCTTCCACTGCTGATGCTGGCTGGTGGGCCAGAGGAGAGGTTGATACCTTATTAAGAGCAGGTTGCAAAAAAAAGAAAAAAAGAAATGAAAAAGAAAAAAGAAAAAAGAAAGAAGCCCAGTGTGTATCTATCTCCCTTTTCAGTTTTGTACCGGATTCATATGGAAATGATACATTACATATATTAATTGGTAAATAAAGAAGAAATGTACTAAAATGACTTTCACCCATTTTGTTAGCTTGCGATGTGTTTCCTGGAAAATATACCATCATCCATAGTTGGCCTTTTCCTTCTTCTTTGCAATGGCACTGTTTAAGAACAGAGACCTTTAATTAGGTTCCTTTTTATCAGAAGCTACCCTGTTTATTACAGCGTGCTAACAGGGAGTCCCTCAAGAGCAAAATAGAGTAGAATAGAACCTTGACACCCGTCATCAATCATAATTCTGTGTTTTCATAAATTAGGAAAACACACTGACCATGAAAAAAAGGTACATGTAAGAGCTAGTTGGTTAATTTTACATGGGCCTCGATAAACTTAGTTATGCTTTCAAGACTAAAGTCATAGAGAATGACCATGATTTTTGGAAGGCAAAATAAACTAAACGCAATCGACTTCTGGATCCAAGTGGCCCATCTTCTTCCCATGTCATATCTCTTCCTCCTCAGCCAATTCTCTGTTAGGCTCGGTTGATAATTTTCCTGGAATACTTGAGTGTGGATCTCCTAGTAAGGTTTGAGATAAATTACTTGGCTTTAGAGATTTTAATCTGATAGTGGGCTCTACTCAGTCAATATGTGCCACAGAGGAACCACTGACAATTAACTGTTTCCACTCAAAGGGACAAACCGAAAAGAAAAAAAATTAAAAGACATCCAAACCAGAAACAAAACAAAACGAAACAAAACAAAACAAAAAAAATAAAAACAAAAAAACACAAAAGGTTTTGGCCAGCTGCATTGTTTTAAGCTATGTCATCTCAAGCTGCAACTTCGGCAGCAAAACTCTGCCCATTCTTCTTGTAGTTCGGGTTTGCAGTAGTGTGGCCCTTAGCTGGAAAGCTGCCAAGCCGCAAGTAGGCACACCCTGCCCAGCTCTGCCCCAGAGCTTTAACTTGGTGACCTGCTGCCTGCCATCCATGCCTGGCCTGGGGGAGGGGGCCCACCCTGTGGTTTTCAGGCACTCACTTCGACTGTCAGCTTTGCTGTGGTGCCCCTGGCACAGGCACTGTCACACTTGAGCTTGCTCAACAGGACCCATCTCCTCCTGCCCATTGCTTCTGGCTGTGTTCTGGCACTGCATGGCTGCAGGAGACTTAGCAGCCTCTTTTGTAGAAAGGACCCCTACCTCCCCCCTCCTGCCTGACTAAAAGTAGACCAAGAGAGGATGAAACATGCAGGGTGGTAGAAGTGTGCCACCAGAGTCCTGAGCAGAGTCTTGTGAGCCTGTGAGAGCAGGGAGAGTCTGACTCAGGCCTGTAGCCTGTGGAGGTAGGAGGTGTGTCCCACTGCAAGGCCTGCAGGCTGAGTTGTGGGCAGGCAGTCGGGGTTCAGGCTGAGGTTTAGGGACCTTTGTGGAATTTCCTCGAGAGCCTCACCTGTGTCCTGGTTTGTATGAGATGTGCTTGAATACCGGATCCCAAGTTTTGCAGGTGTTAGAATGCCCTGGCTGAAGCAAACCAGAAGTCTCCCAATACCGTCTTGCTCTCATTGCCCCACTGCTATGGGTCAGTCACATCCTCGGAAAGGATGCACATCTTTGGAAAGGCTGGGAGGAAGGAGCTGTGACTGCTGTCTGAAGGGAAGGACGGGCTCAGTGGCTCAGTGGTGTGGTGGCTTTGGGTCGCCTAGGGGACGAACTGGGTGAAAGGGCATCGTCAGCTATGCTGAGTTAAGAAGAGTAAGGCTTGGGCCACAGGCCTTGGGGAAGGATCACAAGGAGACTTGCCCAAGGGGAGCTGTGTCATAATCTGCCTGAGTCGACCTTTAACCCAAGACTGGACTTGGAGACCCTGGAGGGTTAGAAGAGGTCGAGGAACAGAGGGCCTGGGAAGAACGAGTCGGACACTGGGGTCCAGGTAGGGGCTCGGGGTTCCCAACATCTGCCCGATGTGTACTGCTTAGGAACAGACGGAACGCTGGAGGCCTCTGAGATACAGCCAAGGCCATCCCGCGACAGAAGGGCCAACTGTAGAGAAAAGGCACGCCATGCGCAATGGCTGCACCAGAGTATGCCTGGGAGACTGACAGGTTTTCCTAGGCATCATGCGTCGACTGAGCTCGGTTGGGCCTGCATGTACGAGCGCCTCGTCTTTGCGCATGCGCATCCCATCGCCTCACAGGGCGCAAGGACCTCTCTCTGACCCACGTTCAGCCTTCTTCCTGGTGAAGCCAGCCAGAGACAAAACAGAAGGAGATGGGCAAAACGGGCTGAGGCGGTGTTCCAGTGGAATGAAGCCACGGGCCACCGCTCAAGAGGAAAGCAAGTGTGAGTGGATGAGGCAGGCTGGGCCCCTGGATGCCCGCGCAGAGGGACGGGATCCAGTGCGCATGTGCAAGTGGTATCCCAGCCAATCAGAGAGCGTTATATCAGGACGTGGGCCAGAAGAAGCCTGATGAGCCTCTGAGTGGAAGGAGGCTGTGTCCAGGACGAGCGGCCTGGTGGGTGACGCGTTCTGCGGGGTGCGTTCCGTGGTGCCCCCCCGGGGTGGTTTAGTGGCACTGGGAGAGACTGAAGCCCTTGTCGTCGTGGACAGTTGGACCACTGAACGTGAGGGTCCTGGGGAGCCTGTGAGGTGGCTTTATTTTACTTTACACAGGGCTGTGAGAGGCGCCAGACCCAGGGAAGGGAAGTGGGGAGATGAGGGCAGCAGGGCCACCGCGCGGTGGATGGGGCAGTTGGTGGGTGGGCTGCCTGCGAGAGGGAGTAGGCACCTCTACACATCTCTCACAGATTGGGGTTGGTTTCCCTTCTTCTCTGGTTTTGTTTGGGTTTTGTTCTTGTTGTTTCCTTTGTGGTCGTTTTGTTCTTGTTTTGTTTTGTTTGGGTCCCGAATGGTCGACTCCTGGAACCTCCTGTGCTGCTTCCATAAGCAATATCTGGACAGGACATTTAGTCTGCAGGGGAAGAGGGATCCCAGGGGTCTTTGCACAAGCACATGCATAGCAGAGGGCCCAAGCTGGGAATGGGTGATGGGCAGGCCTCACACCTTTGAGAGTACTACCTGTAGGCATCCTCAGGCATGCCTGCATAGTACTGTTCCTGCTAAGCAGAGACCCATTCCAGAGGTGGGGCCTCTATCTGAGGGGCAGGGGAAGGAGCCTCTCAGTGGGATGTATGGAGGTGTGGTCGCCTGGGTGAAGTGGCAGGGTATCAACAGAGTCAGTCTTGAGCCTCTGATGTTGAGAAAGCACAATCAGCCTGGGGCCTCGGATCCTTTGGGGAGCAATGTGGGATCTTGAGGCAGAAGGGACCAGGTCTATCTGGGATGGGAGGTGTGGAAGACATCCCACCTGGTGATAAATTAGACCCGTGAGGGCAGTGGATGAAAGGGGTTCCAGGAGGGTGGCAAGTTTGAAGAGAGCTGGCTGTGACAGTGAAGTGGAGAAAAGGAAGTAGTGGCCTTCCACGTGTGCTCTGTGTATCCGATTAGGGTCCTCAGTGGACATCTGGGTCCTGGTTGTGTGCTGCCGTGGGCCTTGCCTCCCTCAACACAAATGCCTCTCTGTACGGGTAAGGGCCAGGACCCCTACAGGCCCAGGGTCCCCTTCACCAAAGGGCAACATCCCCTGTCCAAATCCCACAAGTACTAGTTGAAGCCACTTAACTCAGAGAGGACAAGTCTTCCCAACCAGTCTGAGAGATGTACACTGGGAGGTGGTGCCTACATAGGTATGACCTTCACCCTTCTGAGAAGCAGGAGGCTCCAAGGTTAGAAGTACCCTGGGTGGATGATTGGCTATTGAGGAACTCAGGTAAGAGTCACTCTGGTTGGGACAGGGCTCAGAGAGGAACCTCAGCTTATGCAGTAGAACGATTGGATCACAGAGTAGTGGGTCCAAGGCAAACTGGTGAAGACACCCAGGAATTTCACTTTCTAAATGATATCAGACAAGGCCACAGAGGGCAAGGCTAGGGGCTGCAGGGATTAGGAGGGCTAAATGGGGCAGCATGTGAACTGTAAGACATGGCCTTAGTGACTGAGTAGGACATCAGCGAGTTAGAGTTCCCAAACAGACACCAGCCTTAGGTGCCTTGTTTTACAGGTATTGTATGTGTGTGGTGGTGGTGGTGGTGTTGGGAAACAGCAGAGGGTACTGATCTTGAGAGGTAGTGCGTCTGGAGCTCCAAGTCCAGTAGAGAAATGGGGCAGGTCAGGACATTGCTGGCATGCTCTTTTCCTCATTTTGCTCCAGCACAAGGACCAGGACACCAGGCCGGCCACACCCTGTGGAGTCTGGGTCCCTCTTGCCATTGCCATCTTACAGTTCTACCCGGCATTTCTACTTCCAGGAGTCCTATCTAACCCAAGAAGTTTCTAGCCATGTCAAGCAGGAAAAGGCAGGCCGCTGCCAGTGCTGGCGGGCACCGAAGGATGGATCCAGATCTCTCCTCGGATGACAGCCAGGACCGAGGTGCAATCTCTGCAGGTACAAAGCAGAAAACAAAAACCAAACACACTAGCATCATAAAGCAACACAAACAGACTGTCCAGAGGAGCTGCTCCAGAGGAGCTGCTAGAGGGCTGTGTCCACCCCCAGGAGACATCCTAAAATCCCTTGGCAGGTGGAACCCTGAGTGAGTGTGGTGCATGGAAATTTTTTTCTCCCAACAGTAAGAGGTTTCAGATGCGGTTAACTGTTGCTCAAGCTTGTTTGTGGCTTTCGCTTTCCCGACCTGATATTCCCACCCCTCATGAAACCTACAAGGCTCATAAGACAGTTCTTTCCAGGCAGTATGCAGTAGGCCTCTCTGGGAACACATGGGTCACATGTGGAAGGCACATGCAGGTGCCTACACAAGGTGATCCAAGACTCAAGCCTAATCACTTTTGTGTGTGTGTGTGTGTGTTTGTGTCTTTGCTTATGTGTGCACACTTCTGTGTCCCCCTGTAACACATTCTCTCCCCCCTTGTAGCTGGGTGTGTCTGTGTGTTTGTGGATGATTCCGAGTTCCGTGTGCCCCCCTCTCACTGGTGTGTATTTGTGTGTGTGCTCTGTTTGTGCATGTACATGACTTCTTTTGAGACATAAGTTAGCATTGGTGGCTGTGGGATCCAGAAACCCCACAGTGAATCTGTTTTCTGTGAGGGGTGATGGGAGCAGCACACTTTGTCTCAAAATATTTTCCTCTTTGTCTTTAATACAGCCGACAAAGAAGTCCTTGATGCTGGCAGGGAGGACAGCATTTCCTCAGGAAGAGAAAGGAAAAGGGCCAGGTGATCACATTTCCTCCCCCCAACTCATAACACTCATTTAGAAAAGTCAGGCTGGAAAGATGGTTCAGTGAAAGAGTACCCAATGTACAAACACAAGAATCTGAGGTCATATCCTCAGCCCACATAGAAGAAGCTACACATGGCCACTAAATACCTTTGAGGCCCAGAACTGAGGGCTGAGGTTGGCAGAGAAGTTCTTTCTGGAGACAGCCTAACAAAATTAAAGGAGATGCAAACAAACCAATGAGTGCAGTAGGTGTAAGGTGTGTGATCACAGGAGTGTGTTCGGTGCGTGGAGCTTGAAGGCCTAACCATGTTCATGCTTCAACCATCAGAATTCAGTGTGCTACAAAATGCAAGATGAAAATCACATGCTGACAGCTAACCTCAAGTCCTGTCACACAACTTTTTTGATAGGAATGAGTTAAGGATAGGTAGAGGAGGACCCGCCCCTACCCTGAACACTCACTCACTCACACACACACACATACACACACACACACACACACACACACACTTCTACCTCTTATGACAGCACATGTGTACACATGCATGTCTCTGGACATCTGGAAAAGTCAATATCTGCTCTTGAACTGTGAACTGCATATAGGCTGTTTGGCACTCTCCACTTCTGCTCAAGCAACAACGGTGGCCCTATGTACATGTTGAAGTAAAGAGTTAATGTGATTTCTTTGCAGGAGGAACAAACAGGATTTACTCCAACAATTTGAAGGTATGTTCTAGGAGACATTAGGAATCTGAGAAAATTTTTTGAGCCAAAGAATCCAAGGCAAGGGAGTTGTCACGTGGCAGACAAGAAAAGTGTGTTTATTGCCTTGTTCTCAAACACTTGGTTTCAAAATAGTATGCATTAGCTTGCCAAGTGTCTACTTCACCTTAATTGTCCATATGAGGAGTATGGCACCTGCAGTGTGACTATTCTTACCTACTCACGTTCAGATATTTTAAAATTAGATGAAATTACCTGTTTTCCAATTACACAAGTGATCTATCTTTTTCTCTGTTTTAATTTTATTTAGTTTTTAAAAATTGGATATTTTAAGTATTTACAATTCAAATGATTGTGCCTTTCCCGGTCTCCTTCACTCTCATTCCCCTTCCCCTTCTCCCTGCTTTTATGAAGATTCTCTTACTCCCACCCACCAACTCCCACCTCATATGCTTGGCATTCGCATACACTGAGGAAATGAGCCTTCATTGGACCAACGCCCTGCCCTCCCATTGATGACAGATGAGGCCATCCTCTGCTATACATGTAGCTGGAGCCATGGGTCCTGCCATGAGTACTCTTTGGTTGGTATTTTAGTTTCTGGGAACGCTGTGTGGGTGATTCGTTGATATTGTTGGTTCTGCCTATGGGGTTACAATCCACTTCAGCTCCTTCAGTCCTTTCCCTAGCTCTTCCATTGGGGACCACGTGCTCAGTCCAGCGGTTATCTGCACGCATTCCCATCTGTATCACTGAGGCTCTGGCAGAGCCTCTCAGGAGACAGCTATATCAGGCACCTACCTGTCTGCAAGCACTTCTTGCCTTCTGCAATAGTGTCTGGGTTTGATGGGTGCATATGGGATGGATCTCCAGGTGGGGCAGTCTCTGCATGACCTTTTTTCAGTGTCTACTCCACTCTTTGTCCCTGTATTTCCTCCCGTGAGTATTTTGTTCCCCCTTCTAAGAAGAAGCAAAGCATCCACATTGTTTTTTGGCCTTCCGTCTTCTTGAGGTTCATATGGACTGTGAATTGTTTCTTGGGTATTGCTAGCTTACGGGCTAGTATCCACTCCATTGTGAGCACATGCCCTGTGTGTTCTTTTGTGATCACTCCACTCATTTGTGTTCTAGTCTAGTTCTTCTTATTCGGGAGTGTGAGCTAGGAGAGGGCCACTCCTTTTTAAATACCTGCCCACAATTTATCTTGCAAAAAGCTAACACAAAATGTAGAAAGCTTAATTCAGTAGTGTTAGCCTCTGAATATAGTATGACCAGTTGAGTCCTGCATCCTGCATTTAGATCTGTCACAGGTTAGTCACATGAACTATTGAAATCAAATCACAAACTGTGCCAGCTGGGAGGTCTGCATGATTTTCTGATGGAGAGTTACACCTAGAAACTATTCAGGACTCAGCATAGGAAGCTAGTGTATCGTGGTGGACTGCATTTGCCTGGTGTGTTCAAGCTTCGGTCTACCATCCCCAATGCCACAGACTTTCCCATGAGCCAGTTTCCGTTTAAGTCATTCAGGGTATCTATCTACCCTATCCAATTTGTCAAGAAGTCTCAATGGATACAGTAATTACAACATTTGTCATCTCGCTGTGCAGTGCTCTCTGAGCCTTTGTAGATTTTTGTAAATGGACCACTTTTGTGTCTTGCCACAAGCAGCCCAACAGTCACTCCTAACGTGTCTTTGAGCTGGAGCACACTAGGACATTGATCAAATTCATACTTTATAAATGACATCTAGAAGATGTAAAAAGAAATTTACACAGTGGCTTGATTCCCGTTTTGTAAGTCCCCTCTGTTATGTTTCCTATATAATATTGAGACACTGAAGTCCAACTCTTCAATTTCACAATAAGGTCAGAGCCACTGAAATTCTTGGATGAAAGAAAGGAGGCAGATAACATTTGCATCTGTAGATCTTTTCTGTCTGTTGAGGGACTTTTGCACTAATGCTCAACAAGATGATGTTCCCTTCCAGAGCCAATGAATAAGGTTCTTCAGGAAGACAGAGAAAGATTCTCAAGGATGGTTACATTATCTTTCCTCGCCATGGAGGTCAAAGTTAAGGACATTATACAAACCCAGTGTGAACAAAGGTGAGGTCTTGACACTTTGTTTCCAGAGCTGTTGAAGGTTGGCTTGTGAGCTCCATAAAGGGGAATAAAGCAGTGACCAAGCTGGCTAGAGGCTTTCTTCCCAAGTGTGTTTGCTTTGGTGTGGCAAGTGGATTTGCCTTGGTTTTTCTGTAGAACAGACTTTGTTTTTTCTCATAGCCTCTCATGGTAACTGAAGTCAGCTGTGTTTCCTAAGGATGAATTAAAATGTCTTTACACTGTTTTGACACTGGGCAGTTGAACCAGTGTGCCAGTAAGGAAGGCGTGTGTATTGTACAAAGGTCCTGGGTGCATGCAGCCTGCATTCGGGACATACAGCCTGCAGTCCATTGTCTCTTCAGTGCCAAATGGGATGAAAATCACATGCAAAGTGTCATAGATTTCAAGAGCAGTGTTCACAATGCAGGTGTCCCAAAATCCTCACTGGAGAGTCAGATGGTGTCCAAAGACTTCTCTGACTGTCTGGTGTGTCCATCCTCATTCTACCTCTCTTCATGAAGAGAAGAGAATGCACAAGCTGTGCCCATCAGAGAAGGATACTTGTGGAATGTTAGTACAGCAATGGTTCTTCTTGCAGAGTTTTCTAGCACTAAGAGCTGTGAATTGATTTCTCTCTCAGACAAGTCAGGACAGATACTGTCAGTGTGATATGAAATAACCCATGTAGTTTTCCGTTTCCCTGTCAGAATATTTTAGATGCCCTTTCCCAGTCCTCCATCGGTAGATTTAGTGAGGAGAGGTCAGTCAGGCCTTGAGTGAGCTTTCTTCATGTGGAGACAGAATATCACAGCGTTCACTGTTGTCTTCTACAGGCAGAGACTTTACCAAGACTATTCTCTCCAGGTTGCACAATTGAATAAAAAGTTAATCGCGGATGCAAACCATGTCAAGAAACAGGCCAAAAAACTCTCTGTGAGTATGAGGCTCACATTTGAAGGAGTCCATTGTGCCAGGACCAGGTAGCAGGAGAGGCTTCCTGCAGCAGGCCCACAGAGAAGGGACAGGACTTGAGCTCAGGGAGACAAGGAGGGTGGTTGATGCAGTGAAGAGAATTGGGCCATCCTCCCTGGTTTGTTCTTCTTCCCTCCTGTGCAGAGATGACAAGGGTAAGGGGGTTTAGGAGCCAGCATGGTGGGCGTATCTGTCAGGGGATGAGCAGGTCCTTACTGTCTGCAGAGTGCAGGGGAAGGTATGGGATTGTGTCCTGAGGGGGGCACTTCAGGATCCACAAGGTGCAGATGGCAAACAGTGGGAGGGCCCCAAGTAGCCTTCTGACACAGTGATCAGGGATGCAGAATGAGAGCAGTCCCTGTGGCTGTGGCGGAGCAGGTGGGGCCTTAGCTGTCCATGGTTGGAGTTTAGACCAGCCCTGTCCCAGAGGAGAAGAGGGAAAGGTCTCCATGCAGTGATGGAATGGTGATGGCGACCGAGTCATGGTTAACCTGGAGATGAGAATGGGGTTTTAGGGGCAGGTAGTGGACTCACTGCTGTCTCCGGGGTCCTAACAGTCCAGAGATTGCAGCAGATTTGGAGGCCTCTCGTAGGTAGGTTTTCCAGTCTTTGGTAATTAATAGCAATGTTTTGAGTACTGTCAAGTAGGAAAAGTTCCCAGTAAATGAGTGGGCTTCAAATTATGAAGGTTATTGTCCTACCATTAGGTTAATCTCGTAAATGTGGTCACTGTTTTTATTGAAAATCAATACCTGTATTGCAGTCTGTCTGTCTTGCATATATACAGTACGAACTTGTATTTCTGTAAGCTTTGTGCTTTTGCCCCCTGGCCTTTTCTTACATCTGATATTGTCTTTGTAGAACATGTTTCTGGAGCAACATAAGTTTATTCATGAATCTCTCACTCTTCAGAAGAACAGAATGGAGGAATTTAAATCACTCTGTGAAGAATATTTGGAGGTCTGTTGAACATTTTTCAAAGCCACGTATACAGTGGGGAGTTTGTAGGGGACACACTAGATATCCTGGTATTCCTTCTGTACTTTGGATAACACCTTAGGAAAGTTACCTGCAAGCCCCTTTCAGCATTTTCCTCCTGCTCTATGTAAATCTAAGTACAAAGTCAATTTTTAGTTTTAGGATTCACTCCTGTTAAGGAGAATCATTCGAGGCAGGACGGGCTGCCTTGGTAATTTTGTGTGGAGCTGTTCATAATGTAAAGGCAGGGCCGTTATGCGTGTCTGATCATCCCCTCTTGCCTCACAATGCATTTTCCTTATAGGTATCTCGTGCACACATGCACACACGTGTGCCTGTCTGTGCGTGGGTGTGTAGAGGTCAGAGGTCTACCTTTACAGAAACTCCTCATCATATCTCTTTTTCCTTTAGCTTTACATTTGTGTGATTTTAATTTTGAGGCAAGGTCTCACTGTGTACCTTGGCTGCCCTGGAACTCACCATATAGACCAGTGTGGACTCACAGAGATCCGCCTCCCTGACTCTGCCTCCTGAGTACCGGGATTATAGGCATGCACCAGCGTGCCAGACTCTATCATATCTTTTGGTAACATGATGCCTCACTAACTGTCCACCATGCCTCGACTGGCTGTTCACCGGGTCCTAGGGATTGGCCTGTTCTGCTCCAGGTCTACTTGCCACCATGCCTGACTTTTAGTATGATTGCTGAAGAGCTAAGGTTTGCTCTTTATGCCTCAAAGCAACGTAATGCTGCATTTTTGTCCGTCAAGAGATACTTTTACACACCGAAGCTGTCTTCTCAGACTCTCTGGAGATGTTCTTTTTTTAAAAGATTTATTTCTTTTATTTATATGAGTACACTGTAGCTGTTCTTAGACAAAAGAGGGCGTTGTATCCCATCACATGTGGCTGTGAACCACCATTTGGCTGGTGCTGGGAATTAAACTCAGGAAGAGCAGTCATTGCTCTCAAGCACTGAGCCATCCCTCCTCCAGCCCTTAAGTCACAAATTTGAAGAAAGGGATAAATTTGCAAATATAAAGTTTCTGGATAATGAGAAGTTATCTTTGGGCTTTGTATCTACAAAATGTCTCCCAAAGACTCAGAGGGCTTGGTTCCCCAGTTCCTGGTACTGTAAGCAGCAGTGGTGGAACCCTAAAGAGGAGATTTGTTAGAGAAGAGTTCGGAGGGCCATGCTCATGCTCTTTCCTTGAAGGCTTTAACAAGAGGACCCTACCTCCTCTCTGTCTCACTGAATCACTGTTTGCTGTAGGGAAACAGTACCCCTACAAAAAAATCCAGGCAAGTGCTCTACCACTAAGATACCCACATAGACTGTATCATATTTAGCCCATATTATATTATGTTTATTGCAAGTTATTGGCTCGTGTGATTGTGAAGGCTGAGAAATCTAAATTCTACCTGGGTGTGTGACATTCTGTAGGAGCTGAAGTTCATGTGCAGAAATACATTGTTTTCAGTGTTCCCTTCCCTGGCTGAAAAATACTCAGTAAAAGTGACAAGGCACTAGAGATGGTTTCAGCATATTAAGTACTCAAAGAGTCCTGGGACCCCCAATAAATCATGGGGGTTTGCATCCTGGCTTGTCTTGTTCTGGCAGACTTCCCCTAAAGTCAGGTACTAGGGACTGACCCTAGGACTTCATTTGTGAGCTATAACCCTAACTTTTTCACATTTCTTCTTGATTCTCACTAAGTTGCCCAGACTGGCTTTCAATTCAGTCTGTAGCCCACATAAGCCTTTGTGATCCTATCTCAGCTTGCTAAGTAGTTGAGATTACAGGACTTCCTGCTCAACCAAGTTCAGCATTAGAGCCAGAATTTCTTTTGTGTGGGTATGCACATATGTGTATGGGGGGGTACAGGTGCTTATGAAGGGTAGATTGCATCAAGTACCTTCCTCAATTATGCTGTACCTTATTTTTGAAACAAGGTTTCTCACTGAACCTCGAGTTCACTAAAGTCAGCAAGGCTAGCCCAGCCAGCAAAACCCAAGATTTCGCATGAGGCCTCTCAATTAACTGATTTAGGCCTATATGATCATTTAGGATAATCTCCTTTTCGCCTCTCCACAGCAGAAAGTAGGTTCACTGCAGAGCACTGTTGTCTAGGTAGACTACCAAAGGCCATTAGAGTCCTTGGAGGAAATAACACATGCTTTCCTATCACATTACATTGAATGAGGAAACCAGGAAAATTACCTCGTATCTGATTTTACTTCTGTCATAAAAACAGGACACAAAAGTCATGGTGTTTCCTTTGCTGAAAATAGGAGAAAAAACAATAAACAAAAAAAAACTGACACTAGAGAGGCAGTGACAGGAACATCTGCTACAGGTTCAAAGCCACCCTGGCCTCAGGTATAGCAGAGCTATAGAGAAAGTCCTTGTCAAACAGTTAAAAAAAAAAAAAAAAAAAAAAAAAAAAAAAGGGCATATACCTATGTATAGGTGAGAGGACAACATTATAGTTGGTTCTATCATGGGCCATGGGTCCCTTCAGGCCATCTGGCTTGAGCAACAATCTCTTTTCCACTAAGCCATCTTATTCAGTTTTTGACATAGGATCAAATTTTGTAGCCCAGGCTTGCTCATCATTCATACTTTTTTTTAGCCCTACAAGTGCTAAGATCATTCCTAGTTTGCAAAGAGCTGCTGTAAAGTAAGCTCAATTACAGGGATTAGGGGCCTGTGGATAGAATTTAGTGGCTGAATACTTACAGAATATGTGGGAACTGAAGAGATGGCTCAGTGGTCAAGAGCACTGAGTGCTCTTGAAGAGGTCCTGAGTTCAAATCCCAGCAACCACGTGGTGACTCACAACCATCTGCAATGGTATCTGATGCCCTCCTCTGGTGTGTCTGAAGACAGCTATAGTGCACTCATATACACACAAAAAAAATCTTCAAAAAAATATGTGAGAGGCTTGAGTTGTATTTTTGTTTTGCCAGACAAGGTTTCACTGTGTAATCCTGGAACTCACTCTGCAGACCAGGCTGGCTTTTAACAGATCTACCTGCCTCTGCCTGGCTGAATCATAAGTCCAGGTCAGATACAAGTGGGGTACTCCCTTTAATCCCACTACCTAGGAGGCAGGGGCAGGTGGAATGAGAATTCAAGGCAACCCTTACCTACACTGTGTTGTTACCAAGGTTGGGGGGGGGGGAGGCAGGGAGAGCTTGGATAATAGGTAAAACAAACTAAATCCCCCCACACTGAAAGATATGAAAGAGAACAGTTTTCTTCTCTGGTGCCTCTCTTAAAGTGCTTCCTTTGTAGTTATCCTCCCAACCTACAAAAACCACTGGTGTTTGGAAAGTGATTTTGTCAAACAAAATTTTCCTTGGAAAGAGAAGCTTCATTGTCTCTACCAATCAAGGTGCAATTTTTGCCATCCTATTTAAAAGGAAGTCTTCATGTCATCACCCAAGGCTGTGTACAGCACTTCCTGTCTATCTCTATAAAGAGTTTTGTCACGATTGATGGAAGCCACCAATTTAACCACACCTTGTCCTAAAGGGGAAACTGTGCTTAAATGTTCCTTTTTAGAGTTCCAGCAAGTCCCAAATCATTTTCTCAAACTATCAGCAAGTCATTTTTCCTGAAGGGAAACAGAACAAAACAGAACCAACCCAGATGTAAAAGCACTAGAGGTTTAGCCTTCCAATGGACTACATTGTGGATGTGAATTATCCTAACGTTTAAATTAGTGTGTGATATGCATGTTCGGGTACATGCATGCCTTTGAGTACAGGTAAGACAAATCTGTTGAGTTGGTTCTCTCCTTCTACCTTTACATGCTCTAGAGATCAAATACAGGCTGTCCGGCTTGGTGGCAAGCTCACCAAGTGAGCTCACTGGCCCCTCTTTGCACATATTTTAAACCAACAAATGTGGTGCCTTCCTATTTAAAGTCCAAAAGTTGCCATTATGATTCCTCTAGAAAAATTGCAATCTTCGATATGGAAGGAACTAAAGAAATGGCACCCTTTCAAATTCTGGATATGTTCTTAAGCAGAGTAGTGACAAGAATATTTGTACTTCCTTAACTTGCTTGGTCCGTTTACGATTCCAGTAATTGTTAGGACTGAAACATGACTTCATGTTAGAAGTATAAGACAGCTCCCAGTGAGAAAGTAAGTGCAAGGAAGAGAGGTTGTAAACTGAGAGTTACCCTCTGTAATAGTCTTTGTAAGTTCTTCCTAGGCACGTTGATTGGCCTACGCTGTCTTCAGGTTTTTAGCTCTCATACAAAGCAATTAAATACTGGATGTTCTACTTTTGTTCAGACTCAACGTGAATTGGATGGCTCAAGTTGCAGTTAAATTTTGTTTATCCAGAGTAATTCAGATGACCCGAAACTATGGAGTTGACAGAATTCATCCTTGCTTTGTTATGATTCTCTTCTACAACCACCCTCCCTGCCACACACCACACACCACACAGAAAGAGATAGAAAGACACACACACAGAAAGAGAGAGAGAAAGGGGGAGGGTTCTGTCCCTGCTGAAATATCATTCTTTTACTACACAGTGGACCAGAAACCTGTTCGCCCTTTCCAAACTTGAGAGCTCTCTAAGGTTCCAGTTTCTGTGGTCACTGCATCACGAGACTCTGGAAGAAGTCCTGCAAAGTTTGTAATCCTCCGACAGTATTTAGCAAAGCCATTTAGATGTAGTGTGTGCCATTTCAATCAGGGCTAAAGCGAATGTGAGCATGGAGGCTTTGGTTTTTAAGTTCCTGGTGCACAGTGGTCATTGTACAGGACAAGCTATTCCAGCTTGCAAATAGTTGGGTGAGTGGCCACGAATGGGCTCATGCTTCCTGTTCTCTGGTGTCATTTGGCTTTGTTGGCTTTCATCTGTCCTGTGCAGGGAGTCATACCAGGCTCTCAGGCATGGAAGACAAGCACCCTTCCCCTGGGCCACCTCTTCAGCTATTACCTCACAATCTGAATGTTTAGCAGTGGGTTGAGGAGTGGCAGAGACTGTGCCACATTGGTGGGTGTTTCGATCTTCATGTTGTACAGGGTACATGCTTCTTTTGGAGTCATTACACCATCTCTTTTGCCACATTTGGTCTCTTTGAAGTGTTGATGTTCGCATTTGTAAAGAAGATGAGCAGGGCTGATTTCTGCATGTGTCTTTCCCCTCAGAAATTCCAGGTGCTGAGGGATTCTCGGGGAAATTCCATTGCTGAGGAGCTGAGATGTCTCATAGTCACCCTGGAAAGAAAACTTCTGATGATGCATGTAAGTACCGAGCCTTTCACATCGAAAATGGGGGGAAGCCCAACCCCGGGGTGCCCTTTATCTCACACCCATTTAATGTTTTCTTTACTTAACAGAGCCAGCAAGAGACTGCTGCCGCTCCCCTGTCTCTCCTGGATATGTTATTCTCATAATACTTTGGAGCACAAAAGTCAGTATGAAGGGCGCAGAAATCAGCTGGGTTAAAAAGCTACTTGTGGTGATGTTTGCAGCATCATCGCCTAGATTTCTCGAGGTCTCTTCCTGTTCCTGACAATGCCCCTTTCTGTTAAATCCCAAATAAACACAAGGATCTGTGCGACAGCAGTGCGTATGCGTGTGTAGGAAGCTCCAGCCCTCGGGTAGAAACAGCAGGCTTTCCTTAGTAAGATTGAAATTAAGGATTAGCACACACTGGAGTTGCCATGGGGGATTTTCATACCTGAGTATCATTTTTCCAAATGAGGAGGCACACAAGTGAACCATCCTTGTCATGTCCAGATAAATAAGTAAGAAGTTGCAGTCTTCTTTTATATCCTGTTCTTAAGTGTGTTCAGTGATGGAGCCCGTAGAAATGACTTTCAGCTTCCAAAGTGAGTATGCTCTTTCAAAGACTCTGCCACAGAAAGAGTTAAGCTAGTAGAATTCATCAAACTTCCCTAGAAAGAAAGATGCACCTAATGTGACCTGCATGTGTGGAAATGTCATTTACAGAAAACATTCACAAGGTCTTTCAATTAAATGTCCCTCTCAAAGTAAGATGTGATTCTGAACTGGAATACACCTTACCTGGCCAAGGGTTATTAATTTTCTCACTTCTGTGGATAGGAATACCTGGAAAGCTTTTCTCTTAAAATTTCTGGCACATGTAGTCTGAAATCATCAGGGACATATGACGTCTCCTGTACAGTTAAAGCTCCTGTCCTGTGATTTCCTGTATGTATATCCTGGGAAATCTTTACTTGGCAGCATTTGATTTAATAAGCATGAGATTGTTACAGACTTGTTGGGATGAGTCGTTTTATTGTACTCTGTGGTTCTCTGACGTTCCTGACGTTTCACCCCCTAGCAGGCAGAAACAGCCCCGTGGGATAGTGGGAAGTGGAGGTGTGCTATCACCTGCGTGATCCTGCATGGACCCAGGTGTAGTCCAGGCCACTTGTCCCATTGTGCCCAGTTGAGTAGAAGCATTGAACACAGACTGGGTTCAGACTCTCCCATTTTCTACAAGTGGAACTGCATTCCTCCAGTGGGAATAAGGGCTTCCCTGCTTGGGTCACGTTACTGTCTAAAATTATTCACACCCACTTCCCCCTTTGTGCAAACTGCCTATGAGCCTGCGGGCCTTTAGGATTATTTCTTTAATAAAAATAATAACAATAATTTTGTTTTTTATTGTGTAGTATTATTTTCAGGTATGAATGTCTCCTACTTGAGATATTGTACATATCCTTACCAGACCTGAATATTCTACATAGTGTTTGCCCAATGGTGACTCTGTTTCATTCCTCCGTGTGTGGGGGGGGGATGGTGGGAATGTGAAATTCCTTTTGTGTGTGGTGCACAGAGGCACCTCCGTATGTAGGGGCCAGAGGTACTTCTGATACCTGGTTTATTTTATGGAACAAGGTCTGCCTCTCTGAAGGTGGAGCTCATCAACTGGCTTAGGGTGTTAGGTCATTGGGCTCCAGGGATCCACCTGTCTCTGCCCCCTAGTGCTGCTGGTCCACACACTCACTGCTGTGCTGAGATTTTCCTTTAAAGTTTTATTTTGGATATTTTATCTATGTGGATCTGTATGTGTCTGTGTGTCTGTCTGTGCTCCTGCTGTCAGATGCCCACAGAGGGTGGCAGACACCTAGAGGGGGAGCGGTTGTGGGCCACACGATGGTTGTGGGGATTTGAACTCAAGTTTTCTACAGGAGCACCATGTGCTCTTAAGCTCTGACCCATGACCAAAGTCCCCGAGCTGGGGTTTTCAAGGGTATTCTTGGAATCTGAACTCAGAGTCTCATGCTTGTTCAGCAAGCATTTACCTGCTGAGCCTTGTCTCCCAGGCCCCATGGACATATTTCTTTCTTAGGCGTTTGAGCTCAGATATTTTTCTGTTGTTGTTGTGCCCTGTCCATAAGGGTTCTGCATACCTAACGTATTCTGTGACCCTTAGTATTACATTCTGCAGCATCTGAATGTGTGGCTGTGTGTCTGCCTGCCTGGGTACAGCGCAACTCCTATGACAGTGTCCGACTCTGCTGGGAGCACCAAGGTACTTCACCCACGGATCCAGGGAAATTGGAAGCCATAACAAGCAAGGTTCTCTTTTTAATAGAAAAGATGTCACAACGTGTCCTGTGATGCAGAGATTGAGAAACCGGTCGTGATCAAACAGCCTGGAGTTCTGAGCCAGCTGTTGCTCCTCCACATCTCCCACACGCAGGAACGGTGGTACCTGAGAGTCTAAATGATCCCAGCTCCCACCTCATGCCCAAAGGAAAGTATGGGGTACCCAGCATATGGGCCACTCTCACTGCAGTTCTGACCCGATTTCCCTTTCCATTCCTCCAACTGAATCCACAGAACCCTTGGAACCACCTGGTGGTGGGAATGAAAGAACAGCTCAGAGAAACCAGCCTGTGGGCCACCTGCAAGTCAGCACCTAACACCTTCCTCAAGCCCATGTTCCTGCAACCAGGCACCCTTCACGCCCACCATCCAACCCCTTCCTCTGTCCAAAGGAAAACCTAGGGAGAACTAGCCTGTGGGCCATCCTCACCCAGCACCTAACACCTTCTTCCCCTCCATGTTCCAGCAACTAGGCCCACTTCCCCTCCTCCAACACTGCCACCATCATACCCACCCCAGGCCCCTTCCCGAGACCAAAGGAAACACTAGAGAAGCAAGCCTATGGGTTTCTCCAACAAAGATTTAATAAGAACACAAGTGGGGAAAGCAAGGAGCTATGATGCTGGACACCCACGCAGGGTCATCTGTGGGAAGGGTTGGGTGGGAAGGACTCATGGATGAAGTGTGATGCTTAGATGGGGCTGGCAGATGGGCCGGCCAGCAACACAGAGCCAGTCAGTGGCAACAGCAGCAGCAGCTAGCAGCTAGCGATGACAACGACTGTGAGGATTACTCTGAACCCAGGCCACGTGGGAGATGGTGAGGAACTGGGACAGTTCTCTGAGCAGCACATTGTTGTAGACAGCCATGTCCAGCAGCTCCGGGATAATGAGCCTCTGTGTGCCTCAGCATTGTGTCTGATCCCTGCCAACTCCAGCAGCCTGTGGGTCAGGACCTCCAGGCTGGTGGTCAGGAAGATGGGTACCTTTTCTTTCAGCAGCAGGGGCATGGCCACTCTCAGGGAGATGGTGCTAGACCAGGCTCACTGAGGTCAGCCCGGCTCTGGAGGTGCAGCAGCAGCGAGATGATGAGGATGACTGTGGACTTCGAGGGCTGCTCAGCCTGGTCCTGGACATGCTGGGCTCCACCTGGCCGTGCTCAATTGTCCTGCTAGGCCTTGGGCCTGGACTCTGACCCCAAGGCCCAGCGTCCCCCTGTGCGCCAGGCTGTGTATCCTAGCAACCTTCGAGTGATCTCAGAAACACTCTTGCGCTCCCATTGTGATTGATAATGTGAGTGAGTGTGGTGTGTGTGTGTGTGTGGGAGAGAGAGAGAGAGAGAGAGAGAGAGAGAGAGAGAGAGAGGTTAATGTGTTTGTCTGGTTTGTATGTGCCTGTGTGTGAGTGTGTAAGTGCGTGGTCTCATTACTATTGATGATTTGTGTGTGTGTGTGTCTGGTGTGGGTATGTGAGAATCAATGGAATACACATTAAACACAATAAAAGACCTTTGGGGAAAGAAGGGGAAGAGCTGGAAGGAGATCAGGTTTAATGAAGAGTGGCAAATAAGGAGTGGTGAATTAGAACAAAGAAGTTTGGAAATGCTCCAGTAAAATCAGTTACTTAACATGGTATGTCTTGGTCAATGTCCTATGGCTGTAAAGAGACACCAAGACCATAAAAACTCTTACAAGAGAAATCATTTATTTAGGGGGGTGCTGGGATGTTGCTTATAGTTTAAAGGGTTTAAATCCATTGACAGCATGGTAAGAAGCTTGCAAGCAAACATGGAGCTGGAGAGGTAAACTGAAAGTTCTGCATCGGGATCTGCAGGCATCAGAAATAAATGCTGCAGAAGGCCTGTGTTGACCTTCTCTGATCTCAAGGCATACTGCTAGTGACACCCCTTTGGTCCAAATTAAACCCGAATCTGGCGTACTTTGTGTAACAATTAGGCCACATCTACTCCACCAAGGCCACATCTTCTGATCCTTTCCAAAAGTGCCACTGCATAGTGTCCCAATATTCAAATCTGTTAGCATATGGAGGCCATTCTCATTCAAACCACCACAGTATCTGGTTTTCTTTTTGAAAAAGTCATCACACGATTCCCACAAACCTTTAGAATTTAATCTCTGTATTTCTTGAAATGCACAAACACAAACCCAGCAATAGCACATGGAAAAAAATCCAGTAGTTGACTGAAGGATAACAGGGACTCTAGGGCATTATCAACAATGTATTATCTCATATTATCAGGATTTTTTTTAAAAAACAGGAGGACTTTTAAAAAGTAAACTGAACATGGGCTGGGTACGTGGGCAAAGTGCTTGTTTCACAAACATGAAGACAAATTCAGATATGCCAAACCCATGCAAAGCCGAGTATGGTGGCACACATCTGCAATCGTGTCACTCCTGTTGTCAGATGTAAGATGGAGAAAGGAGCTTTTCCAGAAGCTCATGGACCGTCTGTCCTGTCACACATGGAAATGAACAACAAAGAGATGCTCTTAAATAAGACGGGAGGCAAAATTGTCTTTTGATTACTGTGGGCCATGTTTACATAGGTTCTCCCACATGATGCACACACAGCATATACACAGAGGAATGCATATATATATATATGCATTATATATATATATGCATTATATATATATGCATTATATATATATGCATTATATATATATATGCATTATATATATATGCATTATATATATATATGCATTATATATATATATATATATATATATATATATATATATATGTTCATAAACCCCAAAACATCTCCACAAACTAATAATGTGGAAGCACACACTCTGGAGTGGTGAGGTTGAAAAACTGAGTTTGCTGCTTGGAAGATGAAAACCCAAATTGGAGCTTTACAGGATATCAGGCACACAGTAAGATGTAGATTAGCAAAGAGTTGAAAATAAAAAAGCAAGAGCTGAAAATATTAATCACAAAACAGTCATTCATGGCTTTATTATGTGTTGAGAGGCTCACAAATTCATTTTGCAAGTATTGTTTAATTTTAAGCTTTTTCCAACTCTTCTGTTTGATTTGCAGGCTCCACACATATTCAGAACCAGACTATAAATGTTATCAATTTGTACAGAGAGAGAGAGAATTAAACAGGGAGTATGTAAAATCAGAAATCAAAAAGCATTGTGGTAAATTTTGGAAAGGGAACCACCAACCCTCGCTGTCTCAGCATTGTAGAGCCAAATGGCTTTTGTGGGGTGTGGCGATGGGTTCCAGGGCACCATGCCACTCTACCCCAGCTACTCTGTCCCTCCCAGCAGCCTCTCTCCTGTGACACTCTGGTGACACTCTGCTGTGAACTCTGCTCCAATAGCCAGCAACCACCACAACTGTCACAATTGCCACTAGTTATTGTGACAATTCCCACTAGCCCGACAAAATCAAAACTCTAGAAACTTGCAATTTGTCAATCAGATTTATATCAGTAAATTCTCACTCCATAAAACATCCACACAATAACTGTGCATTCTTTCAATAATGTTGAGAATTAGAGTCTATTTTCTAAATTTTGCAGAAAAAGAGACAGACTTATAAGAGTTTTCTATGTACCAGCATGAAGACTAGAATGTAAAAAAACCTGGATTGGGACCCAAAGATAACGGATCACGCCCACCCCCACCAAACACAATGGTGTTGGGAATACATGCCCTTAGTGGGGTTGGCTTCCTCTAATCCTATACTCTTATAAGTTGAATTGGCCCATAGGATCTCAAGAGAGCTAATACTTGCGGCCAAAAGAATCTCTTCTTATGGACTTGTTGTAGTAAAAATTTAAAAAAAAAAAAAAAAAAAAAAAGACTGCAACAGGTTCCAGCCCACTATTGCTCCATGCTTCCCCCAGCTCTCTGACCTGGGCAGTCTCTCCCATGCGAGTTCCGGAGCTGAAGGTTTTTATAGAACTATCCTAAATTCATCTCGAAGAATGGCGGTCTCCCTCTTGTTAGTGTCTCTCCCAACTGCCCCTCTGGTAGCTGGGAAACCCAGGAACTCTACTCACATTCTCTGTGGCCACCCCTTGGACTCAGTGGTGGCTACCCTCTCACAATTCCCTTGGCATTGAGTCACCGCGTAAAGGAAAACACCACACAATAAATTCTGATCCAATTGGCATGGTTAAAATTTACCCACTTAAATAAGTACAATTCCCTCCCTTATAAAAAATTCATAACAACCTGTACGCATATAGAGATGTGCTGAGAGGAAAGACTAAGTCTGCTTCCTCGGCCCCTTCCTCCTCTCTCGTTCCTGGTCTTTTCCCCGCCTACCCTTCCTTCTCATTCAATGGTAGGCTCAACACACCTTGTTGTATAATGACATCATCCTACATGGACTGACGAACTAATCGCTAAATGTCACGGTTGCTATTAAGGAGGGCATTAAATACCACAAATCAGAAACATACCAAGTAGATGTAGTTAACTATTGTTTTCATTTTTACGTGCCTTCACGTGGTGAAGAATATTAATTTTTCCACTTCAGTAATGCTGATGACTCGATAGCTTGATATATTCAAAGCTACGTTGGTACCCAGAGAAAAATACGTATTATATATAAAAAGATAAAACAAAAACTATTAATTAAGAATATTAAACAAACAAACAGAATGAAAAGAGACCAAGAGAAGCACAAGAATCAGAGGCCCACGTGTTCATACACTCAGGAATCCCATAAGTACACTAAAGTGGAGGCCATAATATATACACAGAAGACCTGGTGCAGCCACTGGCAGTCCCTGTGCGTGCTGCCTCCATCTTTGCAAGTTCATACGAGCTTTAATCCTAGTGATTTGGAGGGCCTTGTTTTCTTGGTGTCCTCTATCCAGAGCCTCTGGCTCTTACAGTCTTTCTGCTCCCTCTTCCACAAAATTCCCTAAGCCCTGAGTGGAGGAATTGTATGGAGGCATCCCATTTAGGACTGAGTGTTCCAAGGGCTCTCACTCTCTGAATAATGTCTGGCTGTGGGTCTTTGTATTTGTTCCCATCTCCGATAGGAGGAAACTTCTCTGGCAATGGCTGAGCAAGGCACTAATCTATGAGTAAAGCATTTAAAGACATGTTTTTGGTTGTGTGTGTATTTTGAGTTTTGAATTTGTTTGTGTGCTTTTAGAACAGTAGCACTCAGTTTGACCCTAGGAATCTGGGCTATCTAGTCTCAAGTCTGTGGTCACCCAGGCAGTGTCAGGTATGGGTTCCATCTGTGGTGTGTGCCTTAAGTCAGATCAGATATTAGTTGGTTACTCCCACAGGCTTTGTGCCTCCCTTCCCCGAGTGTATGTGGTAGGCAGGACACCATTGTAGATCAAAGGGTATGTGGTTGGGTTGGTGTTTATACTTCTTTTAGTGGTGTGCAGGGTCGGTGTTTACATTTCCCATTCAGTAGTGTGCAGAACTGAAGAAACTAGAACGTAGGAGTGATGGGGTCTCCAGGTAGGCACTAATTCGTGTGTTTCATGTTCAGTGAGTTGTGTAGACATTGTCTTCAGCAGAACAGTCTTGCCATTAGTTTTTGCAGAACAACCTAGATAGTCTTGGCAACAGCTTGGGTTGTTAGGGGATTTCCATGGGGCCCTTTTGTCCAACAACTCACTTAGACATAACATAATCTGGGGACTCAAAGCTTCATTTGGTGGTCAGAGACATCTATGGTGGCTCTGTCTCCCACATTGTTTGATGATTTCATTGAGATATCCTTGCTATACGTATTTATTTTAGGAAGCTTCTACTGTATTAGTTTTCCATACTACCCCTCAAATGGCCCTTAATTAGAGTTCTCTCATTTTCCACATTCCCTCCTACATCCCCTCTCCTACTCCTCCCCACTTGATCCTCTAATTCCAGCTAATGCATCCATCTATAACTATTAATTTTATTTCCCTTTCCTAATGAAATCTCTCTGTACCTTGCCTCTCCCCAGTCTCTTACTCTATATGTAAACTCTGTGGTTCTATGAATTGTATAATTATATATCATATTTGTCTTTCTGGGTCTCCAGTACCGCACACACGATGATTTTTTTTATAGATCCATCAATTTACCCGCTAATTTCATGATTTCATCTTTAAAGACTGAGTGATAATTCATTGTGTGAACATATCATATTTTATTTATCCGATCTTACATTGAGGGACGTCACTAGGATCTTTCCAATCGCTCACTGTTAGATAGAGAGCAGCAATAATCATGGATGGGCAGTTATCCCTGTGATAGACTGGGGCATCCTTTCGGTGTATGGATGGGCAATTATCCCTGTGATAGACTGAGGCATATGTTGGGTGTATGCCAAGAAGTGGTGGTATAGCTGGATCTCGAGGTAGATTTAGTCCCAATTTACTGAGAAACCTTCGGATTGCTTTCAAAGGCGGTTGAACACATTTTAATCCCACCATCAATGGAGGAGTGCTCCCTGTGTTCAACATCCTTGCCAACATGAGCTGTCACTTGTGTTTTTGATCTTAGCCATTCTGACTAGTGTAAAATGGAATCTGGGGTTGTTTTGATTTGCATTTCCCTGATGGCCAATGATGCTGAACATTTAAGCACTTCTCGGCCATTTGAGTTCCTTCTAGTGAGAATTCTGGTTAGATCTGTACCATTGGGTTGTCTGTTTTCTAGATATCCAGGTTTGTTTGTTTGATTGATTCTTTATATATTTTGAATCTAGGCCACTGGGTGGGCACATACCTTCCTAAATTGAAGAAAAGTCAATCTATCCACACTGACCATTTAAGTGGGTAACACTCATAAGAGAAGATAACAACTCAGTATTATGAGAGGTTACAGAGAGGGTACAATCTGATAAACTGACTCAGGCAAGCCTATTCCCTCCTTCCCACAAGTAACCAGTGCTTTTCCTTTTCTTTTTAACAAAGTATTTATTGTATGCATACCTGAGCAAATGTATGTGCACCACATGTATGTAGGAGCCTGAGGAAGCTGGAAGAGGCATGGATCTCCTGAACTGAAATTACCGATTGTAGCACTTTGCCACGTGTGTGCTGGGAGCTGAACTCGCATGCTATATAATAGCTACAAGTGCTCTTAACTACTGGGTCATCTCTCCAGCTCAGGAAAGGGAGTTTTACGACAGGAGGACTAGGCGGGAAAGCCATTCCTCTGGCCAAAAGTGTGGATTAAAGGAAGATGCTAGAGAATCAACTTATCAATACAGAAGGAAGTGTGGTCTAGTCTTGTTTTATTCCTTGTCCTTGGGTCATTTGCCAAACTGAAGAGTCTGTGAAGACTTGTTATGGAAAACCTTGGTGGGTACTAGGCACGTAGTAAGGAAGGCATCAGCAATAGGTCAATCTCTCTACTGGGAGCCGGGCTTGAGCAGGCAAAGTTAAATCAGCCTCAAGCGCATGCGCACTGTTCCAGCCAATCAGAGACGCACATACGCCGGAAGGCGGGGCCTAAGCTACTAGCGGCTATTGGCTGTGAGGAAAAAGAGGTTCTGTGGAGAGGGTGAGGAAGCTTCAGAGGAAGGTGACTCAGAACTACGGACTCAGAAGTACTGACCCTAAGGCAGTGGTAAAGGACCCTGTGGGAAGAGGACTGAGGGTAGGGTTGATTCAAAGCTGTGGCAAAGGACCCCGGGGTAATGGAAGTGATGCTGCTGCCCTTGATTCGAGGCCGTTGAGGGAGGAGGCTGGGGATGGGGAGCAGGTGAGAAAGAGGCTAACCTGTGAGGTTATGTTCTGGAGTCTCACTACAACCTGGGACTGGACGAGGCCCCCGAGGATGTTGTGGAGAGGGACCTGAGGGATAAAGTCCCGGTAGGACTGAGCAGGAGTGTGTGGAGGGTGGCAGGTGAAGTGCTGGGTACCTACAGGCCGACCCTTTGCCTGCCACTAGCTTTCATGGGTCGCTGGATGCCCTGAGGTGCGCCTAGATTCTATTTGGGGAGTACACTCTCAAAGGAAGGTGCCGCCTACAGGCAGAAACAGTTCTTTTCATACAGTGACAGTGTTTCTGACCAGATACTAGCACCAAGTATCCGGAGAGAGGGGGTGGGACGCTGGCTTATGTCGCCTGAACTGTGAGGAGCAGAAGGAACTAAGGATGGGGTGGGGGTAGGGTAACCCCCCATTTCGCCCTTGGCCCAGGAAGGATGGGACTGAGGGGCTGGGACAGGAGACCCTTGCAGGTTTCGGGAGAGGGGGGTGTTGGATTCTGTTTTTGTTTGTTGACCCCTTCCTGTTCCTCCAACACAAGTAGAAAGGGACACTCAGGCCTAACTCCGTGGAAACCTGATACCCGTTCCCGTGGCTTTCATTTAACTTTTCCTGATACCTATAACGTATCTTTGCACATACAATGTTCATGATTCCTGTCTAGCATAGGGAGACTACGGTCATGGCATCCAAAATCAAGGGCAGACCTCCCAAGCAACCAAAGGTGACTCCTGACCTGCCATCTGAAGATATACGGCAGCTACGTGAAGATAACCCAGGTACAACACAACAGGGTGGGGGCGGGGTGAGGGAGGAGGCACCCAGAATGTAGATCAGTTGCTTAAGGAGCAAGAGGCTCTAGGTTCCTTTCCCAGCACTGCCTAAGACCAGATATGGTGGCCCAAGCCTCTAATCCACAGGAGGTGGGATCAGGAAGATCAGAAGCACAGGGTCATCTTCACCTACACAGCAAGTTCAAGGCCAGCGTAGACCACAAGAGACCTCGTCGAAAAACCAGAAAAAGTCAGGATGCCAACAAGATAGTTCCTGCCCTGTCCTCAAAGTATATAGTCTGATGCAGTTAGGTGGAGTACGGGTCATTTATTGGGAAACACATGGCATTTCTAACATAAAAACTATTTTCAGAAAGCGTTTGTGGGACTTAAGGTTCCCAAGTGGTGTTCTTACCCTTTAGGGGAGCTGCAAGGGCCATAGAGCTTCTCAAGGCCTGTGCAGTTGCTATACCCAACAGGTCTCAGTAAGGACATGGTTTACAATGATGTAACCCTGGAGGCCCTGTGCATAATTGTCACCAAGGTTTCCTTAATTGTATCTCACCCCCACACACACACGATTCCGTTTATATGTGTTCTAAAAACTTTGATGTATATGTCTAGTGCAAACCCGCAGTGCAGGTATTTCTTCATGTAGGATGATCAAAATGACAGAAAATACTTGGAAGTCATTCTTTTTTCTTTCTTTTTTTCTTTTTTTTTTTTTTTTGTCAATGTAGGAAACACTCCAACCCTTGAAACTGAAGAGGAAAGCAGTTCTTCCCCTGAAATAGGCGGACCAAACCCAGGTGATATGTTAAAGGAATTTTCACGGCTGGTAATGTACTTCCACAAAGCACACTTTCTGTGTAAATTCTGAGGCAGAGGACACTCCTTTCCACAAGAGACATGGTGTTTTAACTACATTGGATTCAGATCCAGTAGGATTGCTTTCAGGCTAAAAATACAGACGATGGCAATAAAATATCCTGCTCTATCTTTAGGACCCATTAACAGTTTTATAAAGTTGTTTGCAATTAATGTACACCTATGCCAGGCGGTATTCACCAGTAGGTAATGGAAGTGCACTTCACAACTTGTTCTTGTACACTCCCCGTGACAGTGCTCTTTACTAATTCACTTTTATTTTTGATTGTGCATGTGACCTGAGGAGTATTGTGCTCACAAATGTTGGTTCTACTCTCTTTGTTTGCTTTGCTTTGCTTTGCTTTGGAGATCTCACCGTGTAGCCCTGGCTGGCTTCTAACTCAGTATCAGACCAGGCTGGCCTGCCTGTTGATTCACAGGGATCCATCGGCCTCTGCCCTGTAAGTGCAGGGTTAAGTTAAAGGCATGTACCACCAGGGCCAAAAATGGTGGGATTTTGTTTTGTTTTGTTTCACTTATTTATATACTGTGAAATCTCAGAAAAGTGGATGAAATTATCCATATTCCAGATTTTGTCACAAATAAATGACAAAATACACACACACAATGCAGAATTAAAGTCAAATGTTAATGTGTAAACACTGTATAATCAGAATGAGTCTGGCTCTGAGTTGCTATGTCAGATATTAGTCAGATGATCTGTGTTGAAGGTAAAACTCAGAAAAAGTCAGAACCCATTTATAGGTTTTGATATAATAGACTTCTGTTCGGAAGTTGTCCACGATTTATGACAGGGTTTTATATGAGTGGGAAACAACTTGCCTAGTATGTTCATCCTGGTTTCCATCCTCAGGATGGCAATAGAGTTATGCATGAGTCCATTCCTTTTGTTCCTTAAACTCTTCAAACTGTGCAGATTTCTGTTCTGTTTTTCTAAAAACCCCAAAGACTACATTAAATACAGTGTTTCATCTCACCATGCAATCATCTCTGAACATTTGAAGCCTATGTAAATGAAATGCTCTCACATTTTTCATAAATCTTCCCATCAGTTCTGCTTTATGTGTCCTTGAACTGGAAGATACTTTGTACATTGATTAAACTTAGACTGTAAATGATTTCTTACCTAGAAATTAAACAATACCTTGGAAAATATTTGTGTACATTTTGGAAAAATCTCTTTAGCTATGTTTTACTTTTAAAGTGCATGTATCTTTTTTTTTTTTTTCAAATTGCAGTGGTAGCTGCTATAAATTTCCAATGACAAGAAGGAGTGGCTTTTTAAAGGGTGGCTACATGTTGGTACCAAAGATTTCTCTAACAGGAGTGAAGTAGTATTTACCTTATTAATGTAACAATAAATATTTATAAGGATTTTTAATACAGGGAGTAGTAGGAAATCTCTGAAGGAAAGGAAGAGAAGCTGTGTGCTGAATGTAAGTAAAAGTGTCCACAACATTGAGTGGAAAATTAACCACTTCCTGAAAAGCCAGCATGAGCGAAGGTAAGACCCTTGGCTTTTCTAATTTATTCAGCTGTTAGTACCCGGGAATAAACCAGTTGCTAAGGACTAGCTGCTGTTTTACGTTTGTTGGAACCTCTAGTGAAATCTTCATATGTTTTGGGTATTTTTATAAAAAAAATAACTACTTTCAGACTACACTGCCACATTATAACCAGAGTATTGCTTAGCAGTCAGTAAAGATGACCTATTTTGTCTTGTCAAATTAGTACGATTGAATTTATTCACCATAAAGAATTTGTGTGTCACCCTTGAATGTAATGCCTGAGTTAACGTTGAGTATCCTAAAACACGTTCCATATAGCATATACTCAATTGTATGAGACAAAAAAACGAGATAAATCTTAGAGAAGAATAATCTATACACTTATGGAACCTAGTTGAGCCTTTAGTAAATTTAAAAATGCAAGAAAATATGTTGCAGCAAATATTAAAAATGGAAGGCATACCCCTGTACCAGCCCCCGTGCTCTCATTCTGAGGACACCGCTTTAGTGTGGAGACAAACGCACGGACTCTGTCACTCGGTCCACAATCCACCCTCTAATATATTTTCTTTCTTGGGCGGTCTTTCCATCCTGGGTGGATAAGAGCGCCCCGGTGTTTTCTTTCCTCCACCGCCCTGCACTAACATTACTCTAAAGCCTGATAGCTTTTCAAGTAAGTTTATATATTAAATTCTCAATCCACAAACCCTCTGCAGGATATGATTATACCCTAGGGACAAAGACACAAAGTGTCCTGCTATATAGATAAAAAGACCCATAGAATCCCGTAAGACTATTCATATCTACTTATCACCATTCCAGCCACCAGGATACAGGTCTGCTTTCTCCAGCTCCATCTTGATTTCCTTTTCCTTTCTCTCCTCCCTTCTGGTTTTCTAGCCACCCCCACCCCTGCCTACCTCTCCACTGTCTAATCATGTATCGCCTTGACATAAATCTACAAAAATATGTTTTGCCCTAAGTGAGGAAGAGTGAGTAAGCCTCTGCAGAATTCTCTAATGCTCATGCATATGCATCCTCACCAAGCCAATTCTTCAGAAGAAGAAAAATAAAGGAGAAGTTGTGCTTGTTGGGAAGAGGAATACTTGTGGGATGTTAGCCAAATACCAATTATAATTCTCCCTAAGTTTTATAAACCTAAGGTATTTGAAGTGACTTCTTCCTAAGCCAGTGGGAAGCACTACTGTTAGGGTAAAACCACATAATGGGCCTCATCTTCCGGTTCCCTGTCAGAATATTTTAGATGCCCTTTCCCAGTCCTCCATCGGTAGATTTAGTGAGGAGAGGTCAGTCAGGCCTTGAGTGAGCTTTCTTCATGTGGAGACAGAATATCACAGTGTTCACTGTTGTCTTCTACAGGCAGAGACATTACCAAGACTGTTCTCATCAGTTTTTGACTTTGGTTCTGATGTGGAATACAGATGTTGACCAAATCAAGAATCAGGCCGAAAAACTCTCTGTGAGTATCAGGCTCACCTTTGAAGGAGTCCATTGTGCCAGGACCAGGTAGCAGGAGAGGCTTCCTGCAGCAGGCCCACAGGGAAGGGACAGGACATGAGCTCAGGGAGACAAGGAGGGTGGTTGATGCAGTGAAGAGAATTGGGCCATCCTCCCTGGTTTGTTCTTCTTCCCTCCTGTGCAGAGATGACAAGGGTAAGGGGGTTTAGGAGCCAGCATGGTGGGCGTATCTGTCAGGGGATGAGCAGGTCCTTACTGTCTGCAGAGTGCAGGGGAAGGTATGGGATTGTGTCCTGAGGGGGGGCACTTCAGGATCCACAAGGTGCAGATGGCAAACAGTGGGAGGGCCCCAAGTAGCCTTCTGACACAGTGATCAGGGATGCAGAATGAGAGCAGTCCCTGTGGCTGTGGCGGAGCAGGTGGGGCCTTAGCTGTCCATGGTTGGAGTTCAGACCAGCCCTGTCCCAGAGGAGAAGAGGGAAAGGTCTCCATGCAGTGATGGAATGGTGATGGCAACCGAGTCACGGTTAACCTGGAGATGAGAATGGGGTTTTAGGGGCAGGTACTGGACTCACTGCTGTCTCTGGGGCTCTTTCTTCATGGGGGAGGATGGAGCAGCTCCGCCTGGAGATTCTAAGTTCCTAAGGTGGGAGAGCAGAGGTGGGAATACTGAGGGAGATGAAGATGCTGTTCTTCCCAGGTCAAGTCAGGAGCATGGTCTGTGGAATCCCACCCATTGGGTCCTATTCATGGTCTGAAGCATAACTTCAGAGTTAGTTATGCTAACTCTGAAAAGTAATTTACACCCGTGCCTCCATTTATTGGGAGAGGAAGGAGAGGGAGAAGTCCCTATTTCACAGAATGCTTTCAAAAGTCTCTTTTAGGTGTACATTCTGAAATTGGTCTGAAGTAAGACTTATAGAATATAACCCTGTTAGCATGGCACTGTGTGCAAATAGAGTGGGTTCTTTTGTGGGGACTTGACAAATTATGGGGACAACTCAAGGTAGGCTCTAAAAACCCTGAGAGTGAGGCAGATTTGGGGGCCTCTAGTAGGTAGGTTTTCCAGTCTTCGGGAACTAATCGCAATATTTTGAGTACTGTAAAACAATATTCCTAGGAAGCAACTGGAATGTCATAATGTCAAAAATACTTTTTTCAAACTATGGTGTCTAAATGAAATATTTAATTATTTTTGGCAAGCTGTTCATTCTAATGAAATGTTATGTATGGCTTTATGTTTGTAGAAAATTGTTGACGAGCAACAAAAGCTATTTGAACAATTTCAAAGAATTCAAAAGCGGAAAATAGAAGAATTTAAGGAGTTATGTGATCGACATGTGAAGGTGTGCTGGACATCTTGTTCAGAGGGAAAATAAAGATATTGGCTCTCTTTCCTTCCTTACTGACATAGGGATTATACCCATAAATTTCCTCGTTCTTTTTCTTTTCTACTTCTTCTTCTTCTCTTCTTCAACAGTGTTACCATGCCAGGTAAACCTAACTACTAAATGAGCATCTCCTTTCAGAACTCATTCATGGTGGTGGGTTCCTTTCAAAGAGAAGTTGGTACATTGGTTTCAACATTACCCAGAGTAATACTTACAGAGTTTGGGGAAACGCTGAATTTTATAGCATGGCTTTCTCCCATAATCAGATTCCATCTGCATAGTGACAAGTCAAGGTAGGGAGTCTGTACATCCTTTGTTTCTTGACTCCTTGTGCCTTTTTGCATTATTGGACTGTAATTACATTCTTTTCCTGTGGACAATTAGAATGGTAAGACAAAGCCCGCAAGCATGATGGAGCAAAACAAAAAGTGAAGGTAACAGTTAGCATATTGAGAATTATCTACTGTTTTAAGTACATCCTATCAAATCCTTCTCAGCCTCATTGAACATGGCCAAGTACATTCATGTAGTTATTCTGGGATTAATGAATTCTTGTATGCTCAAATTCATTTTCTGAGTTGTTGTTTAATGCCTGCTGTTCCTGTTAAATTTCCTTCATCCAAGCTAATTGATATAGGTCCAAGCAGCCTTCCAAGAGTCACAAGAATTCACTCTATGTTTTATAATACTTGATGAACACTGGGATATGTGTGTGCAGAACAGCTAATTCAAAGTGCTTCTGAATAGTGGGTATCAGGCTGTATGTAGTCCTTCTGGCGGGGAGGCAAAGCTTTTCAAAAATCACACTGCAGGTTTGAGGTAGCTGTTAGTCTGATCCTCATTCAGGGCTGCACTTCCTGAGTACTCTCCATTCTCTAGGTATGATAACAGTGTGTACTACAGAGGCCTCTCATCCCTCATCCTGCCTTCCTCCCACTTTCTCTCCCTCCCCACTCTTCCTTTCTTGTCCTTCTCCTCTGTCATCATCTTTAACTTCATCGTATTGTCTTCCTTCCCCTCTTTCTCCCCGTACCCCCTTCAGTGTGTATGCATTTACTATTCTGCCTGTGACATTCAGTTATTATAGCCGGACTGCATATTATAGCATCCCCATACAGCTGTACTACTCCTGTCTCTTGCTTTCCTGCTGAAACACTAATCTTTCTACGGAGACATAGGCATTAAACTTCATTTAACCTGCATAGCTCAGCAAGTTGGTCATAAACTCTGATGCTAAAGTTTTGTGTTACTTCTGGTTCTGCGTTCACTTGAGTTACTAAAATATGAAAGAAATCATTTAATAATGGTTTTATACTTTTTATACCATATATCACAAGAGTTTGTTTATAAACAGTATCTCTCTAAGTAGTCCCGGATATCTTGGAATTCACCACATAGTGGCTTTACTTGAATTCGTAGCGATCCTCCTGCTGCTAGTTTCGAGTGATGTAATTACAGGCACATATCACAAGGGCTCTCTGCTTAGTACAACAGTTTTGATGTAGTGTGTCCTAATCCATTCATTGCTGAACTTTCAGTCCTGGTCATAAACATGAACGTAGATATCATGATCACACAAAATTCTGTGTCTCCACTTGTCGCCATACTATACTCAGCAATTCAGTTCCATATTTCTGTGAAGGACATTTTGATTTCCATAGAGTATACAGTGTACTTTTAATATAGAATGATTAATACCTATGCCATTTATTGTAATACATACTGTTTTTGAAGTGTAACTGTTCCCAGGTGCGAACGGAGATGACCAGTGGTTGCTTCTACTTCAAACATGGCTTTTGGTTTTTAGAATCTACAGGCTATTAAGCGTTGTCGCCGAAAAGCTATTGTTGAGGAAGCCAGGAAACAAATGAACTCCTTGGAAAGGAAACTTACTGAAAAAACTGTAAGTAGAATAATTTTGAACTGGAGTGTTGGGATTAATTTGAGCACTAAATGTTTCTCTCCTAAAATGCATGTCACATCTACAAAAATATTAATTAGGCCTGTGATAACTTCAAGGTTCATGTAAACCAGCAGGAAGAAAAGGAGGGTGTTCAACCATCTCTTCTGTCCCTGCTATTCTCATAATGCCTTGAAGAAAGAAGCTCAACCGCCATAATCAAAACGTATGATAGGAATGTTTGCTTGACCTAAGGAGACATGAACCAGCAATTGCAGTGATTATAAATTCCTTGTTCACATCTGTGAGGTGTCAGAAAAACTTGACTGAGAATGTTTTGTTTTTGAAATTTCCGGCACATGTAGTCTGAAATCATCAGGGACATATGAGGTCTCCTGTACAGTTAAAGCTCCTGTCCTGTGATTTCCTGTATGTATATCCTGGGAAATCTTTACTTGGGAGCATTTGATTTAATAAGCATGAGATTGTTACAGACTTGTTGGGATGAGTCGTTTAATTGTATTCTGTGGTTCTCTGACGTTCCTGACGTTTCACCCCCTAGCAGGCAGAAACGGCCCCGTGGGATAGTGGGAAGTGGAGGTGTGCTATCACCTGCGTGATCCTGCATGGACCCAGGTGTAGTCCAGGCCACTTGTCCCATTGTGCCCAGTTGAGTAGAAGCATTGAACACAGACTGGGTTCAGACTCTCCCATTTTCTACAAGTGGAACTGCATTCCTCCAGTGGGAATGAGGGCTTCCCTGCTTGGGTCACGTTACTGTCTAAAATTATTCACACCCACTTCCCCCTTTGTGCAAACTGCCTATGAGCCTGCGGGCCTTTAGGATTATTTCTTTAATAAAAATAATAACAATAATTTTGTTTTTTATTGTGTAGTATTATTTTCAGGTATGAATGTCTCCTACTTGAGATATTGTACATATCCTTACCAGACCTGAATATTCTACATAGTGTTTGCCCAATGGTGACTCTGTTTCATTCCTCCGTGTGTGTGTGGGGGGGATGGTGGGAATGTGAAATTTCTTTTGTGTGTGGTGCACAGAGGCACCTCCGTATGTAGGGGCCAGAGGTACTTCTGATACCTGGTTTATTTTATGGAACAAGGTCTGCCTCTCTGAAGGTGGAGCTCATCAACTGGCTTAGGGTGTTAGGTCATTGGGCTCCAGGGATCCACCTGTCTCTGCCCCCTAGTGCTGCTGGTCCACACACTCACTGCTGTGCTGAGATTTTCCTTTAAAGTTTTATTTTGGTTATTTTATCTATGTGGATCTGTATGTGTCTGTGTGTCTGTCTGTGCTTCTGCTGTCAGATGCCCACAGAGGGTGGCAGACACCTAGAGGGGGAGCGGTTGTGGGCCACACGATGGTTGTGGGGATTTGAACTCAAGTTTTCTACAGGAGCACCATGTGCTCTTAAGCTCTGACCCATGACCAAAGTCCCCGAGCTGGGGTTTTCAAGGGTATTCTTGGAATCTGAACTCAGAGTCTCATGCTTGTTCAGCAAGCATTTACCTGCTGAGCCTTGTCTCCCAGGCCCCATGGACATATTTCTTTCTTAGGCGTTTGAGCTCAGATATTTTTCTGTTGTTGTTGTGCCCTGTCCATAAGGGTTCTGCATACCTAACGTATTCTGTGACCCTTAGTATTACATTCTGCAGCATCTGAATGTGTGGCTGTGTGTCTGCCTGCCTGGGTACAGTGCAACTCCTATGACAGTGTCCGACTCTGCTGGGAGCACCAAGGTACTTCACCCACGGATCCAGGGAAATTGGAAGCCATAACAAGCAAGGTTCTCTTTTTAATAGAAAAGATGTCACAACGTGTCCTGTGATGCAGAGATTGAGAAACCGGTCGTGATCAAACAGCCTGGAGTTCTGAGCCAGCTGTTGCTCCTCCACATCTCCCACACGCAGGAACGGTGGTACCTGAGAGTCTAAACAACCCTTTCACTATACCCATACACTTAGGGACTCCTCACTTAGCTCCCTCAACCAGGACTGGAGATATCTAATTGTCTAAATGACCCTTTCACTACCTGCAGAGCCACAGGCTCCCCCAAGCTGCCACAACCAGGACAGGAGACCCACACAAGTGCACTGTAAGCTGTCTCTGTGGCTCAGCACAGGCCAGATCCTTCCCGAGGCCCTTAAGCTAGCACAGGTAGACTGTCCTCAGAACCCATCTTCTTTGAGGCAATGACATGTGCCCTGGGTGGCACCTGCTGTAATCATTCTTCCTTGTGCACTGGAGTTTGTGGTCCATGAGGAAACTCTTTTCTGACTTGCACTGTTTTTAAATATACTGGCAATAAACTGCCTGGCATCAGACCCCCTGAAGTTCGATCCCAGCTGACAATGTTGACCTGTACCGAGTTTTTATTCTCACCTTTTTGCTGAGCACTGCTTGCGGGGACACCTACTGAGACCCCCTCACCACTGTCTGCTGTACAAGCCAGTCACACTGCATATCCAGAGGTAAAGTCACGGGCAGTTTGTGACTGACATGTGAGCTGGTGAGTTTTAGAGCTCACAACTGTCGCTAAAATATCTACTCAGTCATGAAGGTAAATTGTCTGAATGCTGGGCAGGTTGGGCACACAGCTGAATGTCATCCTTGTGTAGTGAGGCCACATCTGTCATACTTCACAGCGTAGCCCATAAGAAGAAGGGCTACAGCCCTTGGCCTTGCAGAGGATACAGACCAGGGATGTGCTCTTTTGGTCCTCCACAGAAGTAGGTTTTCAGGGAAATGATGCAGGAGTGGAACTGTTTGCACACAGGCCGAATATCTGTGTTAGAGGGGAACTATTGCTTCTCACTGAGCTCTCTTCTGTGCCTGCTGGATCTGCCCATCAACAGTGGTGTCGCCCTATTAGTACAGCAACGTAAGGGAAACTTCCTGGGAAACACGAAAATGCAGCAGTCAGCAGTATGGGAGTGTCAACTCTGGTGTTTGTGCAGATAATGTTGTTTGCTGCGGTGACACTGAAAATGTCCCGAGATGGAAAATCTGTCCAGGGTTTCAACGTGCATTTAGGGTAGGTTTTTAGAAGGCTCTTGTTTAATTTTTATTGTACCTTATTTTGTTAGTATATGTGGCTTGTCTGCATGTGTTCCTGTGCAGCTCGTGTATGGCTCTTGGCCCTGTCATCTACAAGAGGGTGCCAGATCCCCTGGTAACCAGACTTATCTATGGTTGTAAACTGCAATGTGTTTCCTGGGAATCTAACCTGGGTTCTCTGTAGTGGACCCAGTGTTTTTAATCACTGAGGGGGGGATGGTAAATAGATTATAAGATCCAGTGATAGTCAAAGACTAGAAGGAAATATTTTCTTAAATATAAGGGGCATATTGTACCAGTAAACTCACAACAATTATGCCAGCATGTACTACACCCATTAAGCTCATATCAGGGAAGATCACAGCCTGGAGTGCCCTGGCGGGCATGAATTTTCATGCCTAACTAAGGATCTGTTGGTAACTGTCGTTTTTTTGTAGATGGAAAGTTAGCTTTCTTCATGGGTTGGCCCACACAAATACCACATTCAGAATAATTTTAAAGTCAAATGCCACAGTAAGATAGTGTAATGAAACATGCAACAGATTGGCTAAAAGTGCAAAGCTGACCTTGTAAACATCTTTGGAGGACCCGGAAATGAGAACTTTTGTGATGAGGGTGTACTTGTCACCATAATGTTGGAAATCTGTGTGGTGTGCCCTTAAAATATAGTCAACTTTTTGCCTACAGGGTCCCTAGCCATTCTAGCCCTGGTTGTTTAACTAGAAGAAAGGAAAACAAATAGCTACAAAGAGATCCAGGCAAAGATACAGTAAATTTAAGCAAAGCAATAATAATAGTAAACAGAGGTTGAAATTTTGAAAATAGGACTGGAACCTGAGCGACGAAGCTAATAGTCTGGGGGCTGCGGTCATTAATTCACATGTTCTGCTGGGTTTCTATCTCTTGGCTGTCTTTTGTTTTGAAAGTCAATTGCATCTGGCTCAGCTTTCTTTTCAACATTGTTATTTAATTCCTTAAAGAAACAATAATTCTACACAATCATTCAGTCACACAAATATGCATTCATTTTCAGATATTCTATACAAAAACACCAAATATGTTGTTATTCATCCTCATACATACAACAAATATATATTTACCCATTCACAGTCATGCATTCACATTCATTCATGAATATACCAAAAACATATACATTCATTGATATATATTCACACACTGTCACATATTTTGACACAGTAATATGCATTCATTAACAAGCATACTAAAATTCTGAAACAGGCATTCACACAACAAAACACATTTTCAATGTATACTAGAAAATGTATACTAAAACTCAAATATACATATTCATTAACATTAGTACATGCACACCCATCTCTCATTTGCTCCTGTGTTAACAGATTGACTAACATGTACTGACACACAACACAAACTCAAAACTTTCACACACCAATATACAATCACTTATGAGTTTGTACAAATAAAAAAAAAACCTGATGAACTGGACACTCAAATCACTGACATACTCACACATACATATTCATATATTCACACACACACACACACACACACACACACACACACACACACACATACAAACTGACACGTTTGATATTCTAGGTCAGATACACTATGTCCCTAGTGTATTTCCAGACATCCTGGGGCCTCAGGTCCTGCCTGCTGCCCAATGCCCTCCTTTCAAACCCTAAAATTCCTGGAGCCTCCCTGAGTTCCCTGGGAAACAAAGCAAGCACTCTCTCTCTCTCCACCCATACAGCACCTGGTCACCTAACTCCCACTCGCCCAGGAAACTGCATAGCCACTCATGGGCTCCTTCTTCCCCACCCCACCCCAGCATCAGAAGAAGCCAGAAACAGCTGGAACATTTATTAAGTTTATTGAACAGAAACATTTGCTGAAACTATTAAAGAGAAAGGGGAGGCAACATAGGAATTCTTCACAACCACTAGAAGCAACAGGTTCTGGGCCACCCACCCTCTTGGAGCTTCTCAGAAGAGCCTTGTCTGCCCACCACACTGGGATCCCTCTGCATTTTCTCCTTTCCCAAGGGCCCACAAGCTACCTCTTATCATTTCCTCACTCTTTTGGGAACTCTCACAAGGGATTACCACTGTAGGGTGGCCCTGCCCTATTCTGGCACAAGATAGTCACAAGACACTGCAAAGCACAGCAAGAAATACCCCACCAACCCAAGGAATGAGTCACAAGGAACAACAGGAGCAAAACAGCACAGCACAGTCCCCAGGCCCCACCTGTGCCCAGTTCAGGTCTTCCTGTCTCAGATTAAAGTCAATCATAAGATGAGCATCAGCCAGTCCCTTGGCAACATCCATGTTTCCTGTTGACTGCTAAGACTGGGCTTGGGAACTTTGGGGCGCACCTGGTCAGGTTAGAACACACACACATACACATCTGCAGGAGAACAAGCAGCAGGCAGCTGTCCTGGACACCAGGAAAGCTGAGGAGGAGTTCACAACACCCGGTGGGTGGGTGAACAGCTAGACTGGTGCAGAAGCTCGAAACACATACCAGGGTGTAGAAGTGGCTGACCTCTTCTAGTCAGAGCCTCCAGTTGCCCCCGTTAACACACACCTCACTCAAGGCTTTGTACAGGAGCAACCAATGGTGGATAAGCACAAAGGGGGGAGGGGACTCACTGGACAGCTGGGTCACTATGAGGTTAACAGATAAGGGGCTGGGGTTCCAGAGCAGGGAACAGCCTGTCTCTGGACTGCAGTGGGAGGGGGGAAGGAGAAGAGGAAGGGGCATCCCTGTTGGAACACTCAGGCAGTAGGCAGAACCCTTGAGATGGCTGGCCTCTTCTGTGTCATCCACCCATTTGGTATGGGTGGCAGATGGAGGATGGCCCCTCGCCAGTGCAGCCAGGCCACCCTCCCAGGTTGGCAGGGTTTGGGGCCAGCCTTGGCAGAGCTGGACTCACCCAGCTCTCTCTGCTTGCTCTCTGCATTCTCCTGGACAAAAGAGAGCAGAACAAACTACGCCCCTCCCCAACCCCCCCCCCACAGTCCTCCTCCTGCTCTTCCACCTCCTCTTTGTTCACACAAAGCCTGCCCTTCACACTCCCAGGCCCTCAGGCCAGCTGAGGGCATTAAGCCTATAGTGCCATGTGCCCCAGCCTGGGGCTCTTCTCAGGCACAGATGTCCTGTCAGGGTGCCAAGAAGGAAACTGTCTAGTGTTGGCACTTTCCCCTCCTCCCCCAGTCCCTTGGGTCCAGAGAGCTGGGGTTTCACAGGGGTGAGGGGATTTCACTCACGAAAGGACTCAATGGTGCTGCCCTTGTGAGGCTCCCCTAGAGCAGTGTAGATGATCCTTAAGACAGGCTGGATTCTGCGGCCTCCTCTCCTGGGTACTGCCTCCCTGCCTAGCTGCACTTGCTCCCAGACATTGGTATCCTCTACCCAAGACAAACCTGTGGCAGGTTCCTCCACACCCCGTATGAACTTGAGGTTGCTAGATGTCTTTGATCCATGACTCTCTTCTGTCTTTGCTTTGCTGATGCCCCACACATCTTAGCAGTTCCTTGAGGCTTCCTTCTCTGCGATATCTTAGAGGCCTGTGTCTGGTCATGGAGTTGATTGGAATGGACTTTTGCTTGTTAGGGTTTTCTCCAACTGGTACTGGCTTAGGGGACTTGACTTCTGCCTGGTTACATTGACCCTGTGCCTTTCTACGGTCCCTGTGATTTCTCTGAGCTGTTCTTTCCCCTCCTTCAAATATCTTTTTTTCTCCTTGGCTTACAGGAACAAGGATTACCCTGTTCCCTGGAGCCTACATGGTCTTGGGCTTGGGCTGGCTCTTCTCCCAGCTCCTGTTTCCCTTCTCCATTGCAGCCTGCCTCTTCTGCTTCACCAAGGTCCGGTTGGAAGGGTTAAAACAGTGTACTCTGATATGGCCATCTTCCCCACAACTATAGCAGAATGTGTCATAATTGTGCTTTCTTGTGCCTTGAGAACCATCTCTGGGCACACCTCCCCTTCGGTGCTGGCCTCTCCTCCGCTGGTGCCGAGAACCCTGGTGAGGCCTTGCCTCAAGAACACTGCCAAAGGCTGGAACAAATAGTGCCTTCTCCCTGCTGTCCATGTTAGAAGGACTTGGGCCTAACTCCAGCCCCTCGTAGCAACTCCTCTCTGGACCCCCAGTGGCCTCCCACTCTTCCTCCTCCTCACGGAAAAGCTTCACTAGGGCCAGGAAACCAGGTGGCCTTCTGCGCTGTTTCAGCATCTTAAGTTTCTCTCGAAGTTTTGCAGAAAGGATGGCCCCACCTAAGATTCGTTTCAGGCGGGTCTGATTCACATTCTTTCGAGATATTGCATTTTTCTCTAGAGCTTTTTGGAGCAGGGTCTCCAAACGCACCACAAAGCTAGAAATTTTTTCTCCTGGTTCCTGATAAGCCTTGCAAAATTTCAGCTGGGCCATTTTTCGGTTTTCCACAGACCCAAATACTTGCCGCAGGGCCTCGAGGCACTCCTTCGCTGTAATGGCAGCATTATTGGCACGGAGCACATTGACTACTTGTAGAGCAGGGCCTCTCAAGCATTCCATCAGCCTCTGCCTCTTTTCCACCTCAGGTACCTGCCACATCTGTAACATCTCAGTGGTGTGCTCAAGCCAAGAATCAAAGGCCAGTAACCCTGGAACTGATATGGTATTCCCAGAAAAGACTCTTAGTTCTCGGTACAACATTTGTTCTAGCAGAGGCTGCATCACTGCACCTAGAGTCTGAGCCCAGACCCAAAAATCTGCTGGTATAGTCGTTTTGGTAGGTGTCCCAAGGACCCTGTTCATGTCTGACACTGTGCGCCTCTCCTCTTCTAAGAAGTGATTCAGTCTATTAAGAAACTCATCATCTGAATTGGGGGGTTTCACTACCACTTCCCAGGGCCCACCCTTTCCTTCTATTTCCCTGGGCACCAAAGCATAGTCAAAGTCACGCACAAGTTCAACCAGAAAGGCCTGGGCATTTTCCTCCCTCCTAAACATCCTGCCGATGATCCTGTGTCTTCCCAGATGCTTGAGAGCTTCGTGCAGAGTCTCCTCAAACTCATCCTCACTACAGTCCTCCGGAATCCCCAGGATCAGCATAGACCTCTGGGTGTTCAGATGCTCCCCCCTACACCAGTCCTGCAACAGGTTCAACGGCATGGCCCCAACTTCAAGAGATTCTAATGTGGGGGAATGAGCAGGATGTGATGCACATAAATCTGGGGCAAATTCCAGGAGATCTGTAGCCCCTCCAGGTCCCTAGAGTCTGTAAATAGGGCGAAAGGAGATTAATGCGCCCCTGCCTCCCCCGGCCCCCGCGCGGGTCCCGGCTCCTACCCCACCCAACCTCCACCTGCCTCCAGCAAAGAGTCGTCTATAGCTCCCCAACCCTGCTTACTTCAGCCTGCTGCTCATCCTAAAGGCTGCAGCAGTCTCCGTGGATTGGGCCCACTGCAGCCCCCTCCCCATCCCAAAGGCTGAAGCAGTCCCACCCGATTGGGCAGAGGGGGCTGCCTGGGCCAGCCGCTTCCTCCTGGGATCTGGTACCTCTTCTTAAGGCAAGATGCTTCCTCATTCAGTTTCGCAGCGAGGTTCCCAGACTGCTCAAAGAGGAGGCGGGGTCGAACACCATTCCTTTCCAAAGTCTCTTGCCAGCTGCTTTGCTCTCTGGCCCTATGGTCCCAGCACGTCGTCCAATGCGCCGGCGCGACTCGCCACAGCTCTCTGCAGTGCCGACTTGGGGCGGGGGTGCTGTGGCGCTGGAGCACAGACCCTCCGCGTCGCCTGGGAGACAGCTGGTCCATTGGCGCATGAGGATCACACGACAAGTCTGTTGCCTAGGCCTTGGGCAACCTGGGGCCTTGGGTGACGTCACCTGCTGCTGCCCATCCCCCAACACATCCCCGCTCCCCCAGTATAGGGGACCCCCACCTCAGTACTCAGAGTCTGGGGTTTGTGAGTCAGTGTCCAGATTCCTACTGCCTTTGGCTGTACCCAGGTGACATTATCCTGAATGCAGGCCAGTCCCTTTCCCTCAAGAAGTCCTTCAGGACCACAGAGTGCTCAGGGGTCTCCACAGAAGGGCATCAGAAAGCTGTGGTGCCTCCTCTGCTCTGTCTACAAAACAAGAACAGGAAGCAGGGACTCCGAGGCTTCTTCTCCCTGGTGAGTCCCCTTCTACATCTAGTCCAGTAACAAAGCTTGTCAAGCAACACCTAGACTAGGTAGATAGATAACACATGAGCTCATATGAGCTAGTCAGAATCTAGTCAGAACAAAGAAAAGTCTATAGGGATCTTTGCTGTTTGGTCCCCGACAACAGGAAGATTAACAAGCAGAAGATTGCCAGTGAGTTCTGTGCCATATCCCTATACAAACTGAGACCAGGCTGGATGAGTAAACAAGTCACCTCCAACCCACCACTCCCCACGGAGTATGCACCATCTGGGTAATGACAGTCTCAGGGAAGGGGCTGCGGGTATATTCACCCCCATCGGACCTGCATGCTTTGCTACCCTTGGTGCCACTGGCTAGCTCACAGAAAGGTGGCCCAGCATCAGGCCGGCCTTTCCTATTCTGCCTGCTGTATATCCAGGGTCTTGAAAAGCTGCTTCTGTAATATGAAACCCAAACCCTTGGGTCTGTTTTATCCTCAGGCTTCTGATACCCTTATTTTTGTATTTGGCAGGGAATGGGGATGGAGGGAAGGGCAGGGAGACAGTTGAATGAGGGATGTTTGACTAGACTTAAGGCAGAATATCATATTGTCTGTGTATTCTGTCAGTTCTATCCTAACCTTGTGCTTCTTTCCAGCCACATGAAATGGGTCTGTGATGTTCAGTTGGAGGTTAGTTGTTTACTCAAACAGCCTGGTCTCAGTTTGTATAGGGATATGGCACAGAACTCACTGGCAATCTTCTGCTTGTTAATCTTCCTGTTGTCGGGGATCAAACAGCAAAGATCCCTATAGACTTTTCTTTGTTCTGACTAGATTCTGACTATTTTGTTGTAAACTTCTTATTCAATTTATGATTTGACTTTATGTGTAAACCTGTGATGAGCTTTTTACCATGTAATTATGTATTCTGAAAGATGTATAAGTGCTAAAGACAAAGAAAACCCCTTTGCTTAGAGAACTTTCATAGGAAACTTTTTAGAGAGAATTTAGAAATAAAAGCTAAATCACTTTTCAGTGTCCCCTTTTCTTCCTTCGACTTCAAGGAGCAGGCTGGGAGTTAGAGCTCTGCAGTTCCTGCAGAGATAGAACAAAGGTTACTTTACTTAACCTCCTGCTGTTTTACTATGAGGTGCTGAACACCAGAGACTGAAGTTTCTGGTCTCAGAGGAACTCAGAGAGGCAGATCAGCTACCACTGCAAAGTGACTTAGACTTAAGACAGATGGTGTTTTATTATTAAACAACCCTAAATATCTTACCCCAGACAATGCTTCCCCCCACCCCACCCCTGACTACCTTCAACAAAGAACCAGAAAGAACAGTTAGGGCATGGCTCCTGAAACTATTTCTTATCTTTAGAAATATTCAAGAACTTGGCAAACTTGTTGTCCTTTAGAGCAGCGAAAGGCT